>NW_027667932.1:0-378000 GCF_963924665.1 Micromys minutus
CCACTTATTTAGAGGTAAAAAG
This sequence comes from Micromys minutus, assembly GCF_963924665.1. NCBI lineage: Eukaryota > Metazoa > Chordata > Mammalia > Rodentia > Muridae > Micromys > Micromys minutus. The sequence continues at coordinate 23 of NW_027667932.1, forward strand.
GCTGAAATTCCCCTTATTTTGGAGCAAGAATGAAGAAATTTCGCTTTTTTATGGCAAAAAGGTATGCATTCTTCTTATTTTCGGGCAAAAAGGCATAAATTCCCCGTATTTTGGAGCAAAATTGCAGAAATTCCCCTAATTGTGAAACAAAAAGGCAGAAATTCCCTAAATGTTGGGGCATAAAGACAGAAATTCTCTTTATTTTGGGGCAAAACTCAGAAATTCCACTTATTTTTGGGCAAAATTCCAGAAATTTCCCTTATTTTGGGGCAAAATTGCAGAAATTTCACTTATTTTGGGGCAAAATTGCAGAAATTTCACTTATTTAAGGGAAAATAGGCAGAAATTTTTCTTCTTTTGGGGCAAAAAGGCAGAAATTCCTAATATTTTGTGGCAAAAATGCAGAAATTTCCCTTATTTTGAGGTAAAAAGGCTGAAATTCCCTTTATTTGGGGGCAAAAAGGCAGAAATTTTCCTTATTTTGGAGCAAAATTGCAGAAATTTCACTTATTTCAGGGTAATAAGTCAGAAATTTTCCTTATTTTGGGGCAAAAAAAAGGAATTCCCTTTGTTTTGGGAGAAAAAGACAGAAATTACACTTATTTAGAGGCAAAAAATAGAAATTCCCTTTATTTTGGAGCAAAAATGAGGAAATTTCCCTTCTTTATGGCAAAAAGGTAGGCATTCTTCTTATTTTCGGACAAAAAGGCAGCAATTCCTAATATTTTGTGGCAAAAATGCAGAAATTCCTAATATTTTGTTGCAAAAATGCAGAAATTTCTTTTATTTTGAGGTAAAAAGGCTGAAATTTCCCTTATTTAGGTTCAAAAATGGCAGAAATTTCCCTTATTTTTGGGGCAAAATTGCAGAAATTTCACTTATTTCAGGGTAATAAGTCAGAAATTTTCCTTAATTTGAAGCAAAAAAGACAGAAATTCCCTTTGTTTTGGGGGAAAAAGACAGAAATTCCACTTATTTAGAGGCAAAAAAGCAGAAATTCCCCTTATTTTGGAGCAAAAATGAAGAAATTTCCCTTTTTTATGGCAAAAAGTTAGGCATTCTTCTTATTTTCGGACAAAAAGGAAGAAATTCCCCATATTTTGGGGCAAAAGGCAGAAATTCCCCTCATTTAGGGCAATATTGCAGAAATTTCCCTAATTGTGGGGCAAAAAACAGAAATTTTCCTAATTGTAGGGCAAAAAACAGAAATTACCCTTATTTTGGGGCAAAGTTGCAGAAATTTCTCTTATTATGGAGAAAAATTGCAGAAATTTCTTATTTTAGGGCAAAATTGCAGAAATTTTAATAAATGTGGAGCAAAAAGGCAGAAATTCTCTTTATTTTGGGGCAAAAATGAGAAATTCCACTTATTTTGGGGCAAAATTCCAGAAATTTCTTTTATTTTGGGGCAAAATTGCAGAAATTTCACTTATTTCAGGGAAAAAAGGCAGAAATTTTCCTTATTTTGGGGCAAAAAGAAAGAAATTCATAATATTTTGTGCCAAAATTCAGAAATTCCCCATATTTTGAGGTAAAAAGGCTGAAATTCCCTTTATTTGGGGGCAAAAAGGCAGAAATTTCCTTTATTTTGGGGCAAAATTGCAGAAATTTCACTTATTTCAGGGTAATAAGTCAGAAATTTTCCTTATTTTGGGGCAAAAAAGACAGAAATTCCCTTTGTTTTGGGAGAAAAGGGCAGAAATTCCACTTATTTAGATGCAAAAGTAGAAATTTCCCTTATTTTGGAGCAAAATTTCAGAAATTCCCCTAATTGTGGGGCAAAAAGGCAGAAATTCCCTATATGTTGGGACAAAATAACAGAAATTCTCCTTATTTTGGGGGCAAAACTCAGAAATTCCACTTATTTTGGGTCAAAATTCCAGAAATTTCACTTATTTTGGGGCAAAATTGCAGAAATTTCAATTATTTTGGGGCAAAATTGCAGAAATTTCACTTATTTCAGAACAAAAGCAGAAATTTTCTTATTTGGAGGCAAAAAGGCAGAAATTTGTATTATTTTGGTACAAAATTGCACAAATTTTTATTATTTTGAGGAAAAAAGGCAGAAATTTCCCATATTTTGGGGCAAAAATGCAGAAATTCCCCTTATTTTGAGGTAAAAATGCTGAAATTCCCCTTATTTGGGGACAAAAAGCAAGAAATTTCACTTATTTTGGGGCAAAATTGCAGAAATTTCACTCATTTCAGGGAAAAAAGGCAGAAATTTGACTTATTTTAGGGCAAAAAGGCAGAAATTCCTAATATTTTGTTGCAAAAATGCAGAAATTTCCCTTATTTTGAGGTAAAAAGGCTGAAATTCCCCTTATTTGGGAGCAAAAAGGCAGAAATTTTCCTTATTTTGGAGCAAAATTGCAGAAATTTCACTTATTTCAGGGTAATAAGTCAGAAATTTTCCTTATTTTGGGGCAAAAAACAGGAATTCCCTTTGTTTTGGGGGAAAAAGACAGAAATTACACTTATTTAGAGGCAAAAGAGCAGAAATTCCACTTATTTTGGAGCAAAAATGAAGAAATTTCCCTTCTTTACGGCAAAAAGGTAGGCATTCTTCTTATTTTCGGACAAAAAGGCAGCAATTCCTAATATTTTGTGGCAAAAATGCAGAAATTCCTAATATTTTGTTGCAAAAATGCAGAAATTTCTTTTATTTTGAGGTAAAAAGGCTGAAATTTCCCTTATTTAGGTTCAAAAATGGCAGAAATTTCCCTTATTTTTGGGGCAAAATTGCAGAAATTTCACTTATTTCAGGGTAATATGTCAGAAATTTTCCTTAATTTGAAGCAAAAAGACAGAAATTCCCTTTGTTTTGGGGGAAAAAGACAGAAATTCCACTTATTTAGAGGCAAAAAAGCAGAAATTCCCCTTATTTTGGAGCAAAAATGAAGAAATTTCCCTTTTTTATGGCAAAAAGGTAGGCATTCTTCTTATTTTCGGAAAAAAGGCAGAAATTCCCCATATTTTGGGGCAAAAGGCAGAAATTCCCCTTATTTAGGGCAATATTGCAGAAATTTCCCTAATTGTGGGGCAAAAAACAGAAATTTTCCTAATTGTGGGGCAAAAAACAGAAATTCCCCTTATTTTGGGGCAAAGTTGCAGAAATTTCTCTTATTATGGAGAAAAATTGCAGAAATTTCTTATTTTAGGGCAAAATTGCAGAAATTTTAATAAATGTGGAGCAAAAAGGCAGAAATTCTCTTTATTTTGGGGCAAAAATGAGAAATTCCACTTATTTTGGGGCAAAATTCCAGAAATTTCTTATATTTTGGGGCAAAATTACAGAAATTTCACTTATTTCAGGGAAAAAAGGCAGAAATTTTCCTTATTTTGGGGCAAAAAGAAAGAAATTCATAATATTTTGTGCCAAAATTCAGAAATTCCCCATATTTTGAGGTAAAAAGGCTGAAATTCCCTTTATTTGGGGGCAAAAAGGCAGAAATTTCCTTTATTTTGGGGCAAAATTGCAGAAATTTCACTTATTTCAGGGTAATAAGTCAGAAATTTTCCTTATTTTGGGGCAAAAAAGACAGAAATTCCCTTTGTTTTGGGAGAAAAAGGCAGAAATTCCACTTATTTAGATGCAAAAGTAGAAATTCCCCTTATTTTGGAGCAAAATTTCAGAAATTCCCCTAATTGTGGGGCAAAAAGGCAGAAAGTCCCTATATGTTGGGACAAAATAACAGAAATTCTCCTTATTTTGGGGGCAAAACTCAGAAATTCCACTTATTTTGGGTCAAAATTCCAGAAATTTCACTTATTTTGGGGCAAAATTGCAGAAATTTCCCTTATTTTGGGGCAAAATTGCAGAAATTTCACTTATTTCAGAACAAAAGCAGAAATTTTCTTATTTGCGTGCAAAAAGGCATAAATTTGTATTATTTTGGTACAAAATTGCACAAATTTTTCTTATTTTGAGGAAAAAAGGCAGAAATTTCCCATATTTTGGGGCAAAAATGCAGAAATTCCCCTTATTTTGAGGTAAAAATGCTGAAATTCCCCTTATTTGGGGGCAAAAAGCAAGAAATTTCACTTATTTTGGGGCAAAATTGCAGAAATTTCACTCATTTCAGGGAAAAAAGGCAGAAATTTGACTTATTTTAGGGCAAAAAGGCAGAAATTCCTAATATTTTGTGGCAAAAATGCAGAAATTTCCCTTATTTTGAGGTAAAAAGGCTGAAATTCCCCTTATTTGGGAGCAAAAAGGCAGAAATTTTCCTTATTTTGGAGCAAAATTGCAGAAATTTCACTTATTTCAGGGTAATAAGTCAGAAATTTTCCTTATTTTGGGGCAAAAAACAGGAATTCCCTTTGTTTTGGGGGAAAAAGACAGAAATTACACTTATTTAGAGGCAAAAAAGCAGAAATTCCACTTATTTTGGAGCAAAAATGAAGAAATTTCCCTTCTTTACGGCAAAAAGGTAGGCATTCTTCTTATTTTCGGACAAAAAGGCAGAAATTCCTAATATTTTGTGGCAAAAATGAAGAAATTCCTAATATTTTGTGGCAAAAATGCAGAAATATCTTTTATTTTGAGGTAAAAAGGCTGAAATTCCCCTTATTTGGGGGCAAAAATGCAGAAATTTCCCTTATTTTGGGGCAATTTGCAGAAATTTCCCTAATTGTGGGGCAAAAAACAGATATTCCCCTTATTTTGGGGCAAAGTTGCAGAAATTTACCTTATTATGGGGAAAAATTGCAGAAATTTCCCTTATTTTAGCGCAAAATTGCAGAAATTTTAATAATTGTAGGGCAAAAAGGCAGAAATTCCCTTTATTTTGGGGCAAAACTGAGAAATTCCACTTATTTTGGGGCAAAATTCCAGAAATTTCTTTTATTTTGGGGCAAAATTGCAGAAATTTCACTTATTTCAGGGAAAAAAGGCAGAAATTTTCATTATTTTGGGGCAAAAAGAAAGAAATTCATAATATTTTGTGCCAAAATTCAGAAATTACCCATATTTTGAGGTAAAAAGGCTGAAATTCCCTTTATTTGGGGGCAAAAAGGCAGAAATTTCCTTTATTTTGGGGCAAAATAGCAGAAATTTCACTTATTTCACGGTAATAAGTCAGAAATTTTCCTTATTTTGGGGCAAAAAAGACAGAAATTCCCTTTGTTTGGGGAGAGAAAGGCAGAAATTCCACTTATTTAGAGGCAAAAGTAGAAATTCCCCTTATTTTGGAGCAAAATTTCAGAAATTCCCCTAATTGTGGGGCAAAAAGGCAGAAATTCCCTATATGTTGGGACAAAATAACAGAAATTCTCCTTATTTTGGGGGCAAAACTCAGAAATTCCACTTATTTTGGGTCAAAATTCCAGAAATTTCACTTATTTTGGGGCAAAATTGCAGAAATTTCAATTATTTTGGGGCAAAATTGCAGAAATTTCACTTATTTCAGAACAAAAGCAGAAATTTTCTTATTTGCGTGCAAAAAGGCATAAATTTGTATTATTTTGGTACAAAATTGCACAAATTTTTCTTATTTTGAGGAAAAAAGGCAGAAATTTCCCATATTTTGGGGCAAAAATGCAGAAATTCCCCTTATTTTGAGGTAAAAATGCTGAAATTCCCCTTATTTGGGGGCAAAAAGCAAGAAATTTCACTTATTTTGGGGCAAAATTGCAGAAATTTCACTCATTTCAGGGAAAAAAGGCAGAAATTTGACTTATTTTAGGGCAAAAAGGCAGAAATTCCTAATATTTTGTGGCAAAAATGCAGAAATTTCCCTTATTTTGAGGTAAAAAGGCTGAAATTCCCCTTATTTGGGAGCAAAAAGGCAGAAATTTTCCTTATTTTGGAGCAAAATTGCAGAAATTTCACTTATTTCAGGGTAATAAGTCAGAAATTTTCCTTATTTTGGGGCAAAAAACAGGAATTCCCTTTGTTTTGGGGGAAAAAGACAGAAATTACACTTATTTAGAGGCAAAAAAGCAGAAATTCCACTTATTTTGGAGCAAAAATGAAGAAATTTCCCTTCTTTACGGCAAAAAGGTAGGCATTCTTCTTATTTTCGGACAAAAAGGCAGAAATTCCTAATATTTTGTGGCAAAAATGCAGAAATTCCTAATATTTTGTGGCAAAAATGCAGAAATTTCTTTTATTTTGATGTAAAAAGGCTGAAATTCCCCTTATTTGGGGGCAAAAATGCAGAAATTTCCCTTATTTTGGGGCAATTTGCAGAAATTTCACTTATTTCAGGGTAATAAGTCAGAAATTTTTCCTATTTTGGGGCAAAAAAACAGAAATTCCCTTTGTTTTGGGGGAAAAAGACAGAAATTCCACTTATTTAGAGGCAAAAAAGCAGAAATTCCCCTTATTCTGGAGCAAAAATGAAGAAATTTCCCTTCTTTATGGCAAAAAGGTAGGCATTCTCCTTATTTTCGGACAAAAAGGCAGAAATTCCACATATTTTGGGGCAAAAGGCAGAAATTCCCCTTATTTAGGGCAAAATTGCAGAAATTTCCCTAATTGTGGGGCAAAAAACAGAAATTTCCCTAATTGTGGGGCAAAAAACAGATATTCCCCTTATTTTGGGATAAGTTGCAGAAATTTCCCTTATTATGGGGAAAAATTGCAGAAATTTCCCTTATTTTAGCGCAAAATTGCAGAAATTTTAATAATTGTAGGGCAAGAAGGCAGAAATTCTCTTTATTTTGGGGCAAAACTGAGAAATTCCACTTATTTTGGGGCAAAATTCCAGAAATTTCTTTTATTTTGGGGCAAAATTGCAGAAATTTCACTTATTTTGGGGAAAAATTGCAGAAATTTCACTTAGTTCAGGGAAAAAAGGCAGAAATTTTCCTTATTTTGGGACAAAAAGGCAGAAATTCATAATATTTTGTGCCAAAATTCAGAAATTCCCCTTTTTTTGAGTTAAAAAGGCTGAAATTCCCTTTATTTGGGGGCAAAAAAGCAGAAATTTCCCTAATTTTGGGGCAAAATTGCAGAAATTTCACTTATTTCAGGGTAATAAGTCAGAAATTTTCCTTATTTTGGGGCAAAAAAGACAGAAATTCCCTTTGTTTGGGGAGAGAAAGGCAGAAATTCCACTTATTTAGAGGCAAAAAAGCAGAAATTCCCCTTATTTTGGATCAAAATTTCAGAAATTCACCTAATTGTGGGGCAAAAAGGCAGAAATTCCCTATCTGTTGGAGCAAAATAACAGAAATTCTCCTTTTTTGGGGGCAAAACTCAGAAATTCCATTTATTTTGGGGCAAAATTCCAGAAATTTCACTTATTTTGGGGCAAAATTGCAGAAATTTCAATTATTTTGGGGCAAAATTGCCCAAATTTCACTTATTTCAGAAAAAAAGCAGAAATTTTCTTATTTGGAGGCAAAAAGGCAGAAATTTGTATTATTTTGGTACAAAATTGCAGAAATTTTTCCTATTTTGGGGAAAAAAGGCAGAAATTTCCCATATTTTGGGGCAAAAATGCAGAAATTCCCCTTATTTTGAGGTAAAAGGCTGAAATTCCCCTTATTTAGGGGCAAAAAAAAGAAATTTCACTTATTTTGTTGCAAAATTGCAGAAATTTCACTTATTTCAGGAAAAATAGGCAGAAATTTTTCTTATTTTGGGGCAAAAAGGCAGAAATTCCTAATATTTTGTGGCAAAAATGCAGAAATTCCCCTTATTTTGAGGTAAAAAGGCTGAAATTCCCCTTATTTAGGGGCAAAAAGGCAGAAATTTCTTTTATTTTGGGGCAAAATTGCTGAAAATTCACTTATTTCACGGTAATAAGTCAGTAATTTTCCTTATTTTGGGTCAAAAAAGACAGAAATTCCCTTTGTTTTTGGGGGAAAAAGACAGAAATTCCACTTATTTAGAGGCAAAAAAGCAGAAATTCACCTTATTTTGGAGCAAAAATTAAGAAATTTCTCTTTTTTATGGCAAAAAGGTATGCATTCTTCTTATTTTCGGGCAGAAAGGCAGAAATTCCCCGTATTTTGGAGCAAAATTGCAGAAATTCCTTTCATTGTGAAGTAAAAAGGCAGAAATTCCCTATATGTTGGGGCATAAAGACAGAAATTCTCTTTATTTTGGGGCAAAACTCAGAAATTCCACTTATTTTTGGGCAAAATTCCAGAAATTTCCCTTATTTTGGGGCAAAATTGCAGAAATTTCACTTATTTTGGGGCAAAATTGCAGAAATTTCACTTATTTCAGGGAAAATAGGCAGAAATTTTTCTTATTTTGGGGCAAAAAGGCAGAAATTCCTAATATTTTGTGGCAAAAATGCAGAAATTCCCCTTATTTTGAGGTAAAAAGGCTAAAATTCCCCTTATTTGGGGGCAAAAAGGCAGAAATTTCCCTTATTTTGGAGCAAAATTGCAGAAATTTCAATTATTTCAGGGTACTAAGTCAGAAATTTTCTTTATTTTGGGGCAAAAACCAGAAATTCCCTTTGTTTTGGGGGAAAAAGACAGAAATTCCACTTATTTAGAGGCAAAAAAGCAGAAATTCCCCTTATTTTGGAGCAAAAATGAAGAAATTTCCCTTCTTTATGGCAAAAATGTAGGCAGTCTTCTTATTTTCGGACAAAAAGGCAGAAATTCCTAATATTTTGTGGCAAAAATGCAGAAATTCCTAATATTTTGTTGCAAAAATGCAGAAATTTCTTTTATTTTGAAGTAAAAAGTCTGAAATTCCCCTTATTTGGGGGCAAAAATGCAGAAATTTCCCTTATTTTGGGGCAAAATTGCAGAAATTTCACTTATTTTGGGGCAAAATTGCAGAAATTTCACTTATTTCAGGGAAAATAGGCAGAAATTTTTCTTCTTTTGGGGCAAAAAGGCAGAAATTCCTAATATTTTGTGGCAAAAATGCAGAAATTTCCCTTATTTTGAGGTAAAAAGGCTGAAATTCCCCTTATTTGGGGGCAAAAAGGCAGAAATTTTCCTTATTTTGGAGCAAAATTGCAGAAATTTCCCTTATTTCAGGGTAATAAGTCAGAAATTTTCCTTATTTTAAGGCAAAAAACAGGAATTCCCTTTGTTATGGGAGAAAAAGACAGAAATTACACTTATTTAGAGGCAAAAAAGCAGAAATTCCCTTTATTTTGGAGCAAAAATGAGGAAATTTCCCTTCTTTATGGCAAAAAGGTAGGCATTCTTCTTATTTTCGGACAAAAAGGCAGCAATTCCTAATATTTTGTGGCAAAAATGCAGAAATTCCTAATATTTTGTTGCAAAAATGCAGAAATTTCTTTTATTTTGAGGTAAAAAGGCTGAAATTTCCCTTATTTAGGTTCAAAAATGGCAGAAATTTCCCTTATTTTTGGGGCAAAATTGCAGAAATTTCACTTATTTCAGGGTAATAAGTCAGAAATTTTCCTTAATTTGAAGCAAAAAAGACAGAAATTCCCTTTGTTTTGGGGGAAAAAGACAGAAATTCCACTTATTTAGAGGCAAAAAAGCAGAAATTCCCCTTATTTTGGAGCAAAAATGAAGAAATTTCCCTTTTTTATGGCAAAAAGGTAGGCATTCTTCTTATTTTCGGAAAAAAGGCAGAAATTCCCCATATTTTGGGGCAAAAGGCAGAAATTCCCCTTATTTAGGGCAATATTGCAGAAATTTCCCTAATTGTGGGGCAAAAAACAGAAATTTTCCTAATTGTGGGGCAAAAAACAGAAATTCCCCTTATTTTGGGGCAAAGTTGCAGAAATTTCTCTTATTATGGAGAAAAATTGCAGAAATTTCTTATTTTAGGGCAAAATTGCAGAAATTTTAATAAATGTGGAGCAAAAAGGCAGAAATTCTCTTTATTCTGGGGCAAAACTGAGAAATTCCACTTATTTTGGGGCAAAATTCCAGAAATTTCTTATATTTTGGGGCAAAATTGCAGAAATTTCACTTATTTCAGGGAAAAAAGGCAGAAATTTTCCTTATTTTGGGGCAAAAAGAAAGAAATTCATAATATTTTGTGCCAAAATTCAGAAATTCCCCATATTTTGAGGTAAAAAGGCTGAAATTCCCTTTATTTGGGGGCAAAAAGGCAGAAATTTCCTTTATTTTGGGGCAAAATTGCAGAAATTTCACTTATTTCAGGGTAATAAGTCAGAAATTTTCCTTATTTTGGGGCAAAAAAGACAGAAATTCCCATTGTTTTGGGAGAAAAAGGCAGAAATTCCACTTATTTAGATGCAAAAGTAGAAATTCCCCTTATTTTGGAGCAAAATTTCAGAAATTCCCCTAATTGTGGGGCAAAAAGGCAGAAATTCCCTATATGTTGGGACAAAATAACAGAAATTCTCCTTATTTTGGGGGCAAAACTCAGAAATTCCACTTATTTTGGGTCAAAATTCCAGAAATTTCACTTATTTTGGGGCAAAATTGCAGAAATTTCAATTATTTTGGGGCAAAATTGCAGAAATTTCACTTATTTCAGAACAAAAGCAGAAATTTTCTTATTTGCGTGCAAAAAGTCAGAAATTTGTATTATTGTGGTACAAAATTGCACAAATTTTTCTTATTTTGAGGAAAAAAGGCAGAAATTTCCCATATTTTGGGGCAAAAATGCAGAAATTCCCCTTATTTTGAGGTAAAAATGCTGAAATTCCCCTTATTTGGGGGCAAAAAGCAAGAAATTTCACTTATTTTGGGGCAAAATTGCAGAAATTTCACTCATTTCAGGGAAAAAAGGCAGAAATTTGACTTATTTTAGGGCAAAAAGGCAGAAATTCCTAATATTTTGTGGCAAAAATGCAGAAATTTCCCTTATTTTGAGGTAAAAAGGCTGAAATTCCCCTTATTTGGGAGCAAAAAGGCAGAAATTTTCCATATTTTGGAGCAAAATTGCAGAAATTTCACTTATTTCAGGGTAATAAGTCAGAAATTTTCCTTATTTTGGGGCAAAAAACAGGAATTCCCTTTGTTTTGGGGGAAAAAGACAGAAATTACACTTATTTAGAGGCAAAAAAGCAGAAATTCACCTTATTTTGGAGCAAAAATTAAGAAATTTCCCTTCTTTACGGCAAAAAGGTAGGCATTCTTCTTATTTTCGGACAAAAAGGCAGAAATTCCTAATATTTTGTGGCAAAAATGAAGAAATTCCTAATATTTTGTGGCAAAAATGCAGAAATTTCTTTTATTTTGAGGTAAAAAGGCTGAAATTCCCCTTATTTGGGGGCAAAAATGCAGAAATTTCCCTTATTTTGGGGCAATTTGCAGAAATTTCCCTAATTGTGGGGCAAAAAACAGATATTCCCCTTATTTTGGGGCAAAGTTGCAGAAATTTCCCTTATTATGGGGAAAAATTGCAGAAATTTCCCTTATTTTAGCGCAAAATTGCAGAAATTTTAATAATTGTAGGGCAAAAAGGCAGAAATTCCCTTTATTTTGGGGCAAAACTGAGAAATTCCACTTATTTTGGGGCAAAATTCCAGAAATTTCTTATATTTTGGGGCAAAATTGCAGAAATTTCACTTATTTCAGGGAAAAAAGGCAGAAATTTTCATTATTTTGGGGCAAAAAGAAAGAAATTCATAATATTTTGTGCCAAAATTCAGAAATTCCCCATATTTTGAGGTAAAAAGGCTGAAATTCCCTTTATTTGGGGGCAAAAAGGCAGAAATTTCCTTTATTTTGGGGCAAAATTGCAGAAATTTCACTTATTTCAGGGTAATAAGTCAGAAATTTTCCTTATTTTGGGGCAAAAAAGACAGAAATTCCCTTTGTTTTGGGAGAAAAAGGCAGAAATTCCACTTATTTAGAGGCAAAAGTAGAAATTCCCCTTATTTTGGAGCAAAATTTCAGAAATTCCCCTAATTGTGGGGCAAAAAGGCAGAAATTCCCTATATGTTGGGACAAAATAACAGAAATTCTCCTTATTTTGGGGGCAAAACTCAGAAATTCCACTTATTTTGGGTCAAAATTCCAGAAATTTCACTTATTTTGGGGCAAAATTGCAGAAATTTCAATTATTTTGGGGCAAAATTGCAGAAATTTCACTTATTTCAGAACAAAAGCAGAAATTTTCTTATTTGCGTGCAAAAAGGCAGAAATTTGTATTATTTTGGTACAAAATTGCACAAATTTTTCTTATTTTGAGGAAAAAAGGCAGAAATTTCCCATATTTTGGGGCAAAAATGCAGAAATTCCCCTTATTTTGAGGTAAAAATGCTGAAATTCCCCTTATTTGGGGGCAAAAAGCAAGAAATTTCACTTATTTTGGGGCAAAATTGCAGAAATTTCACTCATTTCAGGGAAAAAAGGCAGAAATTTGACTTATTTTAGGGCAAAAAGGCAGAAATTCCTAATATTTTGTTGCAAAAATGCAGAAATTCCACTTATTTAGAGGCAAAAAAGCAGAAATTCCCCTTATTTGGGAGCAAAAAGGCAGAAATTTTCCTTATTTTGGAGCAAAATTGCAGAAATTTCACTTATTTTAGGGTAATAAGTCAGAAATTTTTCTTATTTTGGGGCAAAAAACAGGAATTCCCTTTGTTTTGGGGGAAAAAGACAGAAATTACACTTATTTAGAGGCAAAAAAGCAGAAATTCCACTTATTTTGGAGCAAAAATGAAGAAATTTCCCTTCTTTACGGCAAAAAGTTAGGCATTCTTCTTATTTTCGGACAAAAAGGCAGAAATTCCTAATATTTTGTGGCAAAAATGAAGAAATTCCTAATATTTTGTGGCAAAAATGCAGAAATTTCTTTTATTTTGAGGTAAAAAGGCTGAAATTCCCCTTATTTGGGGGCAAAAATGCAGAAATTTCCCTTATTTTGGGGCAATTTGCAGAAATTTCCCTAATTGTGGGGCAAAAAACAGATATTCCCCTTATTTTGGGGCAAAGTTGCAGAAATTTCCCTTATTATGGGGAAAAATTGCAGAAATTTCCCTTATTTTAGCGCAAAATTGCAGAAATTTTAATAATTGTAGGGCAAAAAGGCAGAAATTCCCTTTATTTTGGGGCAAAACTGAGAAATTCCACTTATTTTGGGGCAAAATTCCAGAAATTTCTTATATTTTGGGGCAAAATTGCAGAAATTTCACTTATTTCAGGGAAAAAAGGCAGAAATTTTCATTATTTTGGGGCAAAAAGAAAGAAATTCATAATATTTTGTGCCAAAATTCAGAAATTCCCCATATTTTGAGGTAAAAAGGCTGAAATTCCCTTTATTTGGGGGCAAAAAGGCAGAAATTTCCTTTATTTTGGGGCAAAATTGCAGAAATTTCACTTATTTCAGGGTAATAAGTCAGAAATTTTCCTTATTTTGGGGCAAAAAAGACAGAAATTCCCTTTGTTTTGGGAGAAAAAGGCAGAAATTCCACTTATTTAGAGGCAAAAGTAGAAATTCCCCTTATTTTGGAGCAAAATTTCAGAAATTCCTCTAATTGTGGGGCAAAAAGGCAGAAATTCCCTATATGTTGGGACAAAATAACAGAAATTCTCCTTATTTTGGGGGCAAAACTCAGAAATTCCACTTATTTTGGGTCAAAATTCCAGAAATTTCACTTATTTTGGGGCAAAATTGCAGAAATTTCAATTATTTTGGGGCAAAATTGCAGAAATTTCACTTATTTCAGAACAAAAGCAGAAATTTTCTTATTTGCGTGCAAAAAGGCAGAAATTTGTATTATTTTGGTACAAAATTGCACAAATTTTTCTTATTTTGAGGAAAAAAGGCAGAAATTTCCCATATTTTGGGGCAAAAATGCAGAAATTCCCCTTATTTTGAGGTAAAAATGCTGAAATTCCCTTTATTTGGGGGCAAAACGCAAGAAATTTCACTTATTTTGGGGCAAAATTGCAGAAATTTCACTCATTTCAGGGAAAAAAGGCAGAAATTTGACTTATTTTAGGGCAAAAAGGCAGAAATTCCTAATATTTTGTGGCAAAAATGCAGAAATTCCTAATATTTTGTGGCAAAAATGCAGAAATTTCTTTTATTTTGAGGTAAAAAGGCTGAAATTCCCCTTATTTGGGGGCAAAAATGCAGAAATTTCCCTTATTTTGGGGCAATTTGCAGAAATTTCACTTATTTCAGGGTAATAAGTCAGAAATTTTTCCTATTTTGGGGCAAAAAAACAGAAATTCCCTTTGTTTTGGGGGAAAAAGACAGAAATTCCACTTATTTAGAGGCAAAAAAGCAGAAATTCCCCTTATTCTGGAGCAAAAATTAAGAAATTTCCCTTTTTTACGGCAAAAAGGTAGGCATTCTTCTTATTTTCGGACAAAAAGGCAGAAATTCCACATATTTTGGGGCAAAAGGCAGAAATTCCCCTTATTTAGGGCAAAATTGCAGAAATTTCCCTAATTGTGGGGCAAAAAACAGATATTTCCCTAATTGTGGGGCAAAAAACAGATTTTCCCCTTATTTTGGGGCAAAGTTGCAGAAATTTCCCTTATTATGGGGAAAAATTGCAGAAATTTCCCTTATTTTAGCGCAAAATTGCAGAAATTTTAATAATTGTAGGGCAAGAAGGCAGAAATTCTCTTTATTTTGGGGCAAAACTGAGAAATTCCACTTATTTTGGGGCAAAATTCCAGAAATTTCTTTTATTTTGGGGCAAAATTGCAGAAATTTCACTTATTTTAGGGAAAAAAGGCAGAAATTCCCCTTATTTAGGGCAAAATTGCAGAAATTTCCCTAATTGTGGGGCAAAAAACAGATATTTCCCTAATTGTGGGGCAAAAAACAGATATTCCCCTTATTTTGGGGCAAAGTTGCAGAAATTTCCCTTATTATGGGGAAAAATTGCAGAAATTTCCCTTATTTTAGTGCAAAATTGCAGAAATTTTAATAATTGTAGGGCAAGAAGGCAGAAATTCTCTTTATTTTGGGGCAAAACTGAGAAATTCCACTTATTTTGGGGCAAAATTCCAGAAATTTCTTTTATTTTGGGGCAAAATTGCAGAAATTTCACTTATTTTAGGGGAAAAAAGGCAGAAATTTTCCTTATTTTGGGACAAAAAGGCAGAAATTCATAATATTTTGTGCCAAAATTCAGAAATTCCCCTTTTTTTGAGTTAAAAAGGCTGAAATTCCCTTTATTTGGGGGCAAAAAAGCAGAAATTTCCCTAATTTTGGGGCAAAATTGCGGAAATTTCACTTATTTCAGGGTAATAAGTCAGAAATTTTCCTTATTTTGGGGCAAAAAAGACAGAAATTCCCTTTGTTTGGGGAGAGAAAGGCAGAAATTCCACTTATTTAGAGGCAAAAATGCAGAAATTCCCTTATTTTGGATCAAAATTTCAGAAATTCACCTAATTGTGGGGCAAAAAGGCAGAAATTCCCTATCTGTTGGAGCAAAATAACAGAAATTCTCCTTTTTTGGGGGCAAAACTCAGAAATTCCATTTATTTTGGGGCAAAATTCCAGAAATTTCACTTATTTTGGGGCAAAATTGCAGAAATTTCAATTATTTTGGGGCAAAATTGCCCAAATTTCACTTATTTCAGAAAAAAAGCAGAAATTTTCTTATTTGGAGGCAAAAAGGCAGAAATTTGTATTATTTTGGTACAAAATTGCAGAAATTTTTCCTATTTTGAAGAAAAAAGGCAGAAATTTCCCATATTTTGGGGCAAAAATGCAGAAATTCCCCTTATTTTGAGGTAAAAGGCTGAAATTCCCCTTATTTAGGGGCAAAAAAAAGAAATTTCACTTATTTTGTTGCAAAATTGCAGAAATTTCACTTATTTCAGGGAAAATAGGCAGAAATTTTTCTTATTTTGGGGCAAAAAGGCAGAAATTCCTAATATTTTGTGGCAAAAATGCAGAAATTCCCCTTATTTTGAGGTAAAAAGGCTGAAATTCCCCTTATTTAGGGGCAAAAAGGCAGAAATTTCTTTTATTTTGGGGCAAAATTGCTGAAAATTCACTTATTTCACGGTAATAAGTCAGTAATTTTCCTTATTTTGGGTCAAAAAAGACAGAAATTCCCTTTGTTTTGGGGGGAAAAAGACAGAAATTCCACTTATTTAGAGGCAAAAAAGCAGAAATTCACCTTATTTTGGAGCAAAAATTAAGAAATTTCTCTTTTTTATGGCAAAAAGGTATGCATTCTTCTTATTTTCGGGCAGAAAGGCAGAAATTCCCCGTATTTTGGAGCAAAATTGCAGAAATTCCTTTCATTGTGAAGTAAAAAGGCAGAAATTCCCTATATGTTGGGGCATAAAGACAGAAATTCTCTTTATTTTGGGGCAAAACTCAGAAATTCCACTTATTTTTGGGCAAAATTCCAGAAATTTCCCTTATTTTGGGGCAAAATTGCAGAAATTTCACTTATTTTGGGGCAAAATTGCAGAAATTTCACTTATTTCAGGGAAAATAGGCAGAAATTTTTCTTATTTTGGGGCAAAAAGGCAGAAATTCCTAATATTTTGTGGCAAAAATGCAGAAATTTCACTAATTTTGAGGTAAAAAGGCTAAAATTCCCCTTATTTGGGGGCAAAAAGGCAGAAATTTCCCTTATTTTGGAGCAAAATTGCAGAAATTTCAATTATTTCAGGGTACTAAGTCAGAAATTTTCTTTATTTTGGGGCAAAAAACAGAAATTCCCTTTGTTTTGGGGGAAAAAGACAGAAATTCCACTTATTTAGAGGCTAAAAAGCATAAATTCCCCTTATTTTGGAGCAAAAATGAAGAAATTTCCCTTCTTTATGGCAAAAAGGTAGGCAGTCTTCTTATTTTCGGACAAAAAGGCAGAAATTCCTAATATTTTGTGGCAAAAATGCAGAAATTCCTAATATTTTGTTGCAAAAATGCAGAAATTTCTTTTATTTTGAAGTAAAAAGGCTGAAATTCCCCTTATTTGGGGGCAAAAATGCAGAAATTTCCCTTATTTTGGGGCAATTTGCAGAAATTTCACTTAATTCAGGGTAAAAAGTCAGAAATTTTTCTTATTTTGGGGCAAAAATACAGAAATTCCCTTTGTTTTGGGGGAAAAAGACAGAAATTCCACTTATTTAGATGCAAAAAGGCAAAAGTTCCCCTTATTTTGGAGCAAAAATGAAGAAATTTCCCTTTTTTATGGCAAAAAGGTAGGCATTCTTCTTATTTTCGGACAAAAAGGCAGAAATTCCCCATATTTTGGGCAAAAGGCAGAAATTCCCCTTATTTAGGGCAAAATTGCAGAAATTTCCCTAATTGTGGATCAAAAAACAGAAATTTCCCTAATTGTGGGGCAAAAAACAGAAATTCCTCTTATTTTGGGGCAAGGTTGCAGAAATTTACCTTATTATGGGGAAAAATTGCAGAAATTTCTCTTATTTTAGAGCAAAATTGCAGAAATTTTACTAATTGTGGGGCAAAAAGTCAGAAATTCTCTTTATTTTGGGGCCAAACTCAGAAATTCCACTTATTTTGGGGCAAAATTCCAGAAATTTCTTTTATTTTGGGGCAAAATTGCAGAAATTTCACTTATTTTCGGGCAAAATTGCAGAAATTTCACTTATTTCAGGGAAAAAAGGCAGAAATTTTCCTTATTTTGAAAAAAAAAGGCAGAAATTCATATTTTGTGCCAAAATTCAGAAATTCCCCTTTTTTTGAGGTAAAAAGCTGAAATTCCCTTTATTTGGGGGCAAAAAGGTAGAAATTTCCCTTATTTTGGGGCAAAATTGCAGAAATTTCACTTATTTCAAGGAAATAAGTCAGAAATTTTCCTTATTTTGGGGCAAGAAAGACAGAAATTCTCTTTAATTGGGGGAAAAAGACAGAAATTCCACTTATTTAGAGGTAAAAAGGCTGAAATTCCCCTTATTTTGGAGCAAAAATGAAGAAATTTCGCATTTTTATGGCAAAAAGGTATGCATTCTTCTTATTTTCGGGCAAAAAGGCATAAATTCCCCGTATTTTGGAGCAAAATTGCAGAAATTCCCCTAATTGTGAAACAAAAAGGCAGAAATTCCCTAAATGTTGGGGCATAAAGACAGAAATTCTCTTTATTTTGGGGCAAAACTCAGAAATTCCACTTATTTTTGGGCAAAATTCCAGAAATTTCCCTTATTTTGGGGCAAAATTGCAGAAATTTCACTTATTTTGGGGCAAAATTGCAGAAATTTCACTTATTTCAGGGAAAATAGGCAGAAATTTTTCTTCTTTTGGGGCAAAAAGGCAGAAATTCCTAATATTTTGTGGCAAAAATGCAGAAATTTCCCTTATTTTGAGGTAAAAAGGCTGAAATTCCCCTTATTTGGGGGCAAAAAGGCAGAAATTTTCCTTATTTTGGAGCAAAATTGCAGAAATTTCACTTATTTCAGGGTAATAAGTCAGAAATTTTCCTTATTTTGGGGCAAAAAACAGGAATTCCCTTTGTTTTGGGAGAAAAAGACAGAAATTACACTTATTTAGAGGAAAAAAAGCAGAAATTCCCTTTATTTTGGAGGAAAAATGAGGAAATTTCCCTTCTTTATGGCAAAAAGGTAGGCATTCTTCTTATTTTCGGACAAAAAGGCAGAAATTCCTAATATTTTGTGGCAAAAATGCAGAAATTCCTAATATTTTGTTGCAAAAATGCAGAAATTTCTTTTATTTTGTGGTAAAAAGGCTGAAATTTCCCTTATTTGGGGACAAAAATGGCAGAAATTTCCCTTATTTTTGGGGTAAAATTGCAGAAATTTCACTTATTTCAGGGTAATAAGTCAGAAATTTTCCTTAATTTGAAGCAAAAAAGACAGAAATTCCCTTTGTTTTGGGGGAAAAAGACAGAAATTCCACTTATTTAGAGGCAAAAAAGCAGAAATTCCCCTTATTTTGGAGCAAAAATGAAGAAATTTCCCTTTTTTATGGCAAAAAGGTATGCATTCTTCTTATTTTCAGACAAAAAGGCAGAAATTCCCCATATTTTGGGGCAAAAGGCAGAAATTCCCCTTATTTAGGGCAAAATTGCAGAAATTTCCCTAATTGTGGGGCAAAAAACAGAAATTTTCCTAATTGTGGGGCAAAAAACAGAAATTCCCCTTATTGTGGGGCAAAGTTGCAGAAATTTCTCTTATTATGGAGAAAAATTGCAGAAATTTCTTATTTTAGGGCAAATTGCAGAAATTTTAATAAATGTGGAGCAAAAAGGCAGAAATTCTCTTTATTTTGGGGCAAAAATTAGAAATTCCACTTATTTTGGGGCAAAATTCCAGAAATTTCTTATATTTTGGGGCAAAATTGCAGAAATTTCACTTATTTCAGGGAAAAAAGGCAAAAATTTTCCTTATTTTGGGGCAAAAAGAAAGAAATTCATAATATTTTGTGCCAAAATTCAGAAATTCCCCATATTTTGAGGTAAAAAGGCTGAAATTCCCTTTATTTGGGGGCAAAAAGGCAGAAATTTCCTTTATTTTGGGGCAAAATTGCAGAAATTTCACTTATTTCAGGGTAATAAGTCAGAAATTTTCCTTATTTTGGGGCAAAAAAGACAGAAATTCCCTTTGTTTTGGGAGAAAAAGGCAGAAATTCCACTTATTTAGAGGCAAAAGTAGAAATTCCCCTTATTTTGGAGCAAAATTTCAGAAATTCCCCTAATTGTGGGGCAAAAAGGCAGAAATTCCCTATATGTTGGGACAAAATAACAGAAATTCTCCTTATTTTGGGGGCAAAACTCAGAAATTCCACTTATTTTGGGTCAAAATTCCAGAAATTTCACTTATTTTGGGGCAAAATTGCAGAAATTTCAATTATTTTGGGGCAAAATTGCAGAAATTTCACTTATTTCAGAACAAAAGCAGAAATTTTCTTATTTGCGTGCAAAAAGGCAGAAATTTGTATTATTTTGGTACAAAATTGCACAAATTTTTCTTATTTTAAGGAAAAAAGGCAGAAATTTCCCATATTTTGGGGCAAAAATGCAGAAATTCCCCTTATTTTGAGGTAAAAATGCTGAAATTCCCCTTATTTGGGGGCAAAAAGCAAGAAATTTCACTTATTTTGGGGCAAAATTGCAGAAATTTCACTCATTTCAGGGAAAAAAGGCAGAAATTTGACTTATTTTAGGGCAAAAAGGCAGAAATTCCTAATATTTTGTTGCAAAAATGCAGAAATTCCACTTATTTAGAGGCAAAAAAGCAGAAATTCCCCTTATTTGGGAGCAAAAAGGCAGACATTTTCCTTATTTTGGAGCAAAATTGCAGAAATTTCACTTATTTTAGGGTAATAAGTCAGAAATTTTTCTTATTTTGGGGCAAAAAACAGGAATTCCCTTTGTTTTGGGGGAAAAAGACAGAAATTACACTTATTTAGAGGCAAAAAAGCAGAAATTCCACTTATTTTGGAGCAAAAGTGAAGAAATTTCCCTTCTTTACGGCAAAAAGGTAGGCATTCTTCTTATTTTCGGACAAAAAGGCAGAAATTCCTAATATTTTGTGGCAAAAATGAAGAAATTCCTAATATTTTGTGGCAAAAATGCAGAAATTTCTTTTATTTTGAGGTAAAAAGGCTGAAATTCCCCTTATTTGGGGGCAAAAATGCAGAAATTTCCCTTATTTTGGGGCAATTTGCAGAAATTTCCCTAATTGTGGGGCAAAAAACAGATATTCCCCTTATTTTGGGGCAAAGTTGCAGAAATTTCCCTTATTATGGGGAAAAATTGCAGAAATTTCCCTTATTTTAGCGCAAAATTGCAGAAATTTTAATAATTGTAGGGCAAAAAGGCAGAAATTCCCTTTATTTTGGGGCAAAACTGAGAAATTCCACTTATTTTGGGGCAAAATTCCAGAAATTTCTTATATTTTGGGGCAAAATTGCAGAAATTTCACTTATTTCAGGGAAAAAAGGCAGAAATTTTCATTATTTTGGGGCAAAAAGAAAGAAATTCATAATATTTTGTGCCAAAATTCAGAAATTCCCCATATTTTGAGGTAAAAAGGCTGAAATTCCCTTTATTTGGGGGCAAAAAGGCAGAAATTTCCTTTATTTTGGGGCAAAATTGCAGAAATTTCACTTATTTCAGGGTAATAAGTCAGAAATTTTCCTTATTTTGGGGCAAAAAAGACAGAAATTCCCTTTGTTTTGGGAGAAAAAGGCAGAAATTCCACTTATTTAGAGGCAAAAGTAGAAATTCCCCTTATTTTGGAGCAAAATTTCAGAAATTCCCCTAATTGTGGGGCAAAAAGGCAGAAATTCCCTATATGTTGGGACAAAATAACAGAAATTCTCCTTATTTTGGGGGCAAAACTCAGAAATTCCACTTATTTTGGGTCAAAATTCCAGAAATTTCACTTATTTTGGGGCAAAATTGCAGAAATTTCAATTATTTTGGGGCAAAATTGCAGAAATTTCACTTATTTCAGAACAAAAGCAGAAATTTTCTTATTTGCGTGCAAAAAGGCAGAAATTTGTATTATTTTGGTACAAAATTGCACAAATTTTTCTTATTTTGAGGAAAAAAGGCAGAAATTTCCCATATTTTGGGGCAAAAATGCAGAAATTCCCCTTATTTTGAGGTAAAAATGCTGAAATTCCCCTTATTTGGGGGCAAAAAGCAAGAAATTTCACTTATTTTGGGGTAAAATTGCAGAAATTTCACTCATTTCAGGGAAAAAAGGCAGAAATTTGACTTATTTTAGGGCAAAAAGGCAGAAATTCCTAATATTTTGTGGCAAAAATGCAGAAATTCCTAATATTTTGTGGCAAAAATGCAGAAATTTCTTTTATTTTGAGGTAAAAAGGCTGAAATTCCCCTTATTTGGGGGCAAAAATGCAGAAATTTCCCTTATTTTGGGGCAATTTGCAGAAATTTCACTTATTTCAGGGTAATAAGTCAGAAATTTTTCCTATTTTGGGGCAAAAAAACAGAAATTCCCTTTGTTTTGGGGGAAAAAGACAGAAATTCCACTTATTTAGAGGCAAAAAAGCAGAAATTCTCCTTATTCTGGAGCAAAAATTAAGAAATTTCCCTTTTTTATGGCAAAAAGGTAGGCATTCTTCTTATTTTCGGACAAAAAGGCAGAAATTCCACATATTTTGGGGCAAAAGGCAGAAATTCCCCTTATTTAGGGCAAAATTGCAGAAATTTCCCTAATTGTGGGGCAAAAAACAGATATTTCCCTAATTGTGGGGCAAAAAACAGATTTTCCCCTTATTTTGGGGCAAAGTTGCAGAAATTTCCCTTATTATGGGGAAAAATTGCAGAAATTTCCCTTATTTTAGCGCAAAATTGCAGAAATTTTAATAATTGTAGGGCAAGAAGGCAGAAATTCTCTTTATTTTGGGGCAAAACTGAGAAATTCCACTTATTTTGGGGCAAAATTCCAGAAATTTCTTTTATTTTGGGGCAAAATTGCAGAAATTTCACTTATTTTAGGGAAAAAAGGCAGAAATTCCCCTTATTTAGGGCAAAATTGCAGAAATTTCCCTAATTGTGGGGCAAAAAACAGATATTTCCCTAATTGTGGGGCAAAAAACAGATATTCCCCTTATTTTGGGGCAAAGTTGCAGAAATTTCCCTTATTATGGGGAAAAATTGCAGAAATTTCCCTTATTTTAGCCCCAAATTGCAGAAATTTTAATAATTGTAGGGCAAGAAGGCAGAAATTCTCTTTATTTTGGGGCAAAACTGAGAAATTCCACTTATTTTGGGGCAAAATTCCAGAAATTTCTTTTATTTTGGGGCAAAATTGCAGAAATTTCACTTATTTTAGGGGAAAAAAGGCAGAAATTTTCCTTATTTTGGGACAAAAAGGCAGAAATTCATAATATTTTGTGCCAAAATTCAGAAATTCCCCTTTTTTGAGTTAAAAAGGCTGAAATTCCCTTTATTTGGGGGCAAAAAAGCAGAAATTTCCCTAATTTTGGGGCAAAATTGCGGAAATTTCACTTATTTCAGGGTAATAAGTCAGAAATTTTCCTTATTTTGGGGCAAAAAAGACAGAAATTCCCTTTGTTTGGGGAGAGAAAGGCAGAAATTCCACTTATTTAGAGGCAAAAATGCAGAAATTCCCCTTATTTTGGATCAAAATTTCAGAAATTCACCTAATTGTGGGGCAAAAAGGCAGAAATTCCCTATCTGTTGGAGCAAAATAACAGAAATTCTCCTTTTTTGGGGGCAAAACTCAGAAATTCCATTTATTTTGGGGCAAAATTCCAGAAATTTCACTTATTTTGGGGCAAAATTGCAGAAATTTCAATTATTTTGGGGCAAAATTGCCCAAATTTCACTTATTTCAGAAAAAAAGCAGAAATTTTCTTATTTGGAGGCAAAAAGGCAGAAATTTGTATTATTTTGGTACAAAATTGCAGAAATTTTTCCTATTTTGAAGAAAAAAGGCAGAAATTTCCCATATTTTGGGGCAAAAATGCAGAAATTCCCCTTATTTTGAGGTAAAAGGCTGAAATTCCCCTTATTTAGGGGCAAAAAAAAGAAATTTCACTTATTTTGTTGCAAAATTGCAGAAATTTCACTTATTTCAGGGAAAATAGGCAGAAATTTTTCTTATTTTGGGGCAAAAAGGCAGAAATTCCTAATATTTTGTGGCAAAAATGCAGAAATTCCCCTTATTTTGAGGTAAAAAGGCTGAAATTCCCCTTATTTAGGGGCAAAAAGGCAGAAATTTCTTTTATTTTGGGGCAAAATTGCTGAAAATTCACTTATTTCACGGTAATAAGTCAGTAATTTTCCTTATTTTGGGTCAAAAAAGACAGAAATTCCCTTTGTTTTTGGGGGAAAAAGACAGAAATTCCACTTATTTAGAGGCAAAAAAGCAGAAATTCACCTTATTTTGGAGCAAAAATTAAGAAATTTCTCTTTTTTATGGCAAAAAGGTATGCATTCTTCTTATTTTCGGGCAGAAAGGCAGAAATTCCTTGTATTTTGGAGCAAAATTGCAGAAATTCCTTTCATTGTGAAGTAAAAAGGCAGAAATTCCCTATATGTTGGGGCATAAAGACAGAAATTCTCTTTATTTTGGGGCAAAACTCAGAAATTCCACTTATTTTTGGGCAAAATTCCAGAAATTTCCCTTATTTTGGGGCAAAATTGCAGAAATTTCACTTATTTTGGGGCAAAATTGCAGAAATTTCACTTATTTCAGGGAAAATAGGCAGAAATTTTTCTTATTTTGGGGCAAAAAGGCAGAAATTCCTAATATTTTGTGGCAAAAATGCAGAAATTTCACTAATTTTGAGGTAAAAAGGCTAAAATTCCCCTTATTTGGGGGCAAAAAGGCAGAAATTTCCCTTATTTTGGAGCAAAATTGCAGAAATTTCAATTATTTCAGGGTACTAAGTCAGAAATTTTCTTTATTTTGGGGCAAAAAACAGAAATTCCCTTTGTTTTGGGGGAAAAAGACAGAAATTCCACTTATTTAGAGGCAAAAAAGCATAAATTCCCCTTATTTTGGAGCAAAAATGAAGAAATTTCCCTTCTTTATGGCAAAAAGGTAGGCAGTCTTCTTATTTTCGGACAAAAAGGCAGAAATTCCTAATATTTTGTGGCAAAAATGCAGAAATTCCTAATATTTTGTTGCAAAAATGCAGAAATTTCTTTTATTTTGAAGTAAAAAGGCTGAAATTCCCCTTATTTGGGGGCAAAAATGCAGAAATTTCCCTTATTTTGGGGCAATTTGCAGAAATTTCACTTAATTCAGGGTAAAAAGTCAGAAATTTTTCTTATTTTGGGGTAAAAATACAGAAATTCTCTTTGTTTTGGGGGAAAAAGACAGAAATTCCACATATTTAGAGGCAAAAAGGCAAAAGTTCCCCTTATTTTGGAGCAAAAATGAAGAAATTTCCCTTTTTTATGGCAAAAAGGTAGGCATTCTTCTTATTTTCGGACAAAAAGGCAGAAATTCCCCATATTTTGGGCAAAAGGCAGAAATTCCCCTTATTTAGGGCAAAATTGCAGAAATTTCCCTAATTGTGGATCAAAAAACAGAAATTTCCCTAATTGTGGGGCAAAAAACAGAAATTCCTCTTATTTTGGGGCAAGGTTGCAGAAATTTACCTTATTATGGGGAAAAATTGCAGAAATTTCTCTTATTTTAGAGCAAAATTGCAGAAATTTTACTAATTGTGGGGCAAAAAGTCAGAAATTCTCTTTATTTTGGGGCCAAACTCAGAAATTCCACTTATTTTGGGGCAAAATTCCAGAAATTTCTTTTATTTTGGGTCAAAATTGCAGAAATTTCACTTATTTTCGGGCAAAATTGCAGAAATTTCACTTATTTCAGGGAAAAAAGGCAGAAATTTTCCTTATTTTGAAAAAAAAGGCAGAAATTCATATTTTGTGCCAAAATTCAGAAATTCCCCTTTTTTTGAGGTAAAAAGCTGAAATTCCCTTTATTTGGGGGCAAAAAGGTAGAAATTTCCCTTATTTTGGGGCAAAATTGCAGAAATTTCACTTATTTCAAGGAAATAAGTCAGAAATTTTCCTTATTTTGGGGCAAGAAAGACAGAAATTCTCTTTAATTGGGGGAAAAAGACAGAAATTCCACTTATTTAGAGGTAAAAAGGCTGAAATTCCCCTTATTTTGGAGCAAAAATGAAGAAATTTCGCATTTTTATGGCAAAAAGGTATGCATTCTTCTTATTTTCGGGCAAAAAGGCATAAATTCCCCGTATTTTGGAGCAAAATTGCAGAAATTCCCCTAATTGTGAAACAAAAAGGCAGAAATTCCCTAAATGTTGGGGCATAAAGACAGAAATTCTCTTTATTTTGGGGCAAAACTCAGAAATTCCACTTATTTTTGGGCAAAACTCCAGAAATTTCCCTTATTTTGGGGCAAAATTGCAGAAATTTCACTTATTTTGGGGCAAAATTGCAGAAATTTCACTTATTTCAGGGAAAATAGGCAGAAATTTTTCTTCTTTTGGGGCAAAAAGGCAGAAATTCCTAATATTTTGTGGCAAAAATGCAGAAATTTCCCTTATTTTGAGGTAAAAAGGCTGAAATTCCCCTTATTTGGGGGCAAAAAGGCAGAAATTTTCCTTATTTTGGAGCAAAATTGCAGAAATTTCACTTATTTCAGGGTAATAAGTCAGAAATTTTCCTTATTTTGGGGCAAAAAACAGGAATTCCCTTTGTTTTGGGAGAAAAAGACAGAAATTACACTTATTTAGAGGAAAAAAAGCAGAAATTCCCTTTATTTTGGAGGAAAAATGAGGAAATTTCCCTTCTTTATGGCAAAAAGGTAGGCATTCTTCTTATTTTCGGACAAAAAGGCAGAAATTCCTAATATTTTGTGGCAAAAATGCAGAAATTCCTAATATTTTGTTGCAAAAATGCAGAAATTTCTTTTATTTTGTGGTAAAAAGGCTGAAATTTCCCTTATTTGGGGACAAAAATGGCAGAAATTTCCCTTATTTTTGGGGTAAAATTGCAGAAATTTCACTTATTTCAGGGTAATAAGTCAGAAATTTTCCTTAATTTGAAGCAAAAAAGACAGAAATTCCCTTTGTTTTGGGGGAAAAAGACAGAAATTTCACTTATTTAGAGGCAAAAAAGCAGAAATTCCCCTTATTTTGGAGCAAAAATGAAGAAATTTCCCTTTTTTATGGCAAAAAGGTATGCATTCTTCTTATTTTCGGACAAAAAGGCAGAAATTCCCCATATTTTGGGGCAAAAGGCAGAAATTCCCCTTATTTAGGGCAAAATTGCAGAAATTTCCCTAATTGTGGGGCAAAAAACAGAAATTTTCCTAATTGTGGGGCAAAAAACAGAAATTCCCCTTATTGTGGGGCAAAGTTGCAGAAATTTCTCTTATTATGGAGAAAAATTGCAGAAATTTCTTATTTTAGGGCAAATTGCAGAAATTTTAATAAATGTGGAGCAAAAAGGCAGAAATTCTCTTTATTTTGGGGCAAAAATGAGAAATTCCACTTATTTTGGGGCAAAATTCCAGAAATTTCTTATATTTTGGGGCAAAATTGCAGAAATTTCACTTATTTCAGGGAAAAAAGGCAAAAATTTTCCTTATTTTGGGGCAAAAAGAAAGAAATTCATAATATTTTGTGCCAAAATTCAGAAATTCCCCATATTTTGAGGTAAAAAGGCTGAATTCCCTTTATTTGGGGGCAAAAAGGCAGAAATTTCCTTTATTTTGGGGCAAAATTGCAGAAATTTCACTTATTTCAGGGTAATAAGTCAGAAATTTTCCTTATTTTGGGGCAAAAAAGACAGAAATTCCCTTTGTTTTGGGAGAAAAAGGCAGAAATTCCACTTATTTAGAGGCAAAAGTAGAAATTCCCCTTATTTTGGAGCAAAATTTCAGAAATTCCCCTAATTGTGGGGCAAAAAGGCAGAAATTCCCTATATGTTGGGACAAAATAACAGAAATTCTCCTTATTTTGGGGGCAAAACTCAGAAATTCCACTTATTTTGGGTCAAAATTCCAGAAATTTCACTTATTTTGGGGCAAAATTGCAGAAATTTCAATTATTTTGGGGCAAAATTGCAGAAATTTCACTTATTTCAGAACAAAAGCAGAAATTTTCTTATTTGCGTGCAAAAAGGCAGAAATTTGTATTATTTTGGTACAAAATTGCACAAATTTTTCTTATTTTGAGGAAAAAAGGCAGAAATTTCCCATATTTTGGGGCAAAAATGCAGAAATTCCCCTTATTTTGAGGTAAAAATGCTGAAATTCCCCTTATTTGGGGGCAAAAAGCAAGAAATTTCACTTATTTTGGGGCAAAATTGCAGAAATTTCACTCATTTCAGGGAAAAAAGGCAGAAATATGACTTGTTTTAGGGCAAAAAGGCAGAAATTCCTAATATTTTGTGGCAAAAATGCAGAAATTTCCCTTATTTTGAGGTAAAAAGGCTGAAATTCCCCTTATTTGGGAGCAAAAAGGCAGAAATTTTCCTTATTTTGGAGCAAAATTGCAGAAATTTCACTTATTTCAGGGTAATAAGTCAGAAATTTTCCTTATTTTGGGGCAAAAAACAGGAATTCCCTTTGTTTTGGGGGAAAAAGACAGAAATTACACTTATTTAGAGGCAAAAAAGCAGAAATTCCACTTATTTTGGAGCAAAAATGAAGAAATTTCCCTTCTTTACGGCAAAAAGGTAGGCATTCTTCTTATTTTCGGACAAAAAGGCAGAAATTCCTAATATTTTGTGGCAAAAATGCAGAAATTCCTAATATTTTGTGGCAAAAATGCAGAAATTTCTTTTATTTTGAGGTAAAAAGGCTGAAATTCCCCTTATTTGGGGGCAAAAATGCAGAAATTTCCCTTATTTTGGGGCAATTTGCAGAAATTTCACTTATTTCAGGGTAATAAGTCAGAAATTTTTCCTATTTTGGGGCAAAAAAACAGAAATTCCCTTTGTTTTGGGGGAAAAAGACAGAAATTCCACTTATTTAGAGGCAAAAAAGCAGAAATTCCCCTTATTCTGGAGCAAAAATGAAGAAATTTCCCTTCTTTATGGCAAAAAGGTAGGCATTCTCCTTATTTTCGGACAAAAAGGCAGAAATTCCACATATTTTGGGGCAAAAGGCAGAAATACCCCTTATTTAGGGCAAAATTGCAGAAATTTCCCTAATTGTGGGGCAAAAAACAGAAATTTCCCTAATTGTGGGGCAAAAAACAGATATTCCCTTTATTTTGGGATAAGTTGCAGAAATTTCCCTTATTATGGGGAAAAATTGCAGAAATTTCCCTTATTTTAGCGCAAAATTGCAGAAATTTTAATAATTGTAGGGCAAGAAGGCAGAAATTCTCTTTATTTTGGGGCAAAACTGAGAAATTCCACTTATTTTGGGGCAAAATTCCAGAAATTTCTTTTATTTTGGGGCAAAATTGCAGAAATTTCACTTATTTTGGGGCAAAATTGCAGAAATTTCACTTAGTTCAGGGAAAAAAGGCAGAAATTTTCCTTATTTTGGGACAAAAAGGCAGAAATTCATAATATTTTGTGCCAAAATTCAGAAATTCCCCTTTTTTTGAGTTAAAAAGGCTGAAATTCCCTTTATTTGGGGGCAAAAAAGCAGAAATTTCCCTAATTTTGGGGCAAAATTGCAGAAATTTCACTTATTTCAGGGTAATAAGTCAGAAATTTTCCTTATTTTGGGGCAAAAAAGACAGAAATTCCCTTTGTTTGGGGAGAGAAAGGCAGAAATTCCACTTATTTAGAGGCAAAAAAGCAGAAATTCCCCTTATTTTGGATCAAAATTTCAGAAATTCACCTAATTGTGGGGCAAAAAGGCAGAAATTCCCTATCTGTTGGAGCAAAATAACAGAAATTCTCCTTTTTTGGGGGCAAAACTCAGAAATTCCATTTATTTTGGGGCAAAATTCCAGAAATTTCACTTATTTTGGGGCAAAATTGCAGAAATTTCAATTATTTTGGGGCAAAATTGCCCAAATTTCACTTATTTCAGAAAAAAAGCAGAAATTTTCTTATTTGGAGGCAAAAAGGCAGAAATTTGTATTATTTTGGTACAAAATTGCAGAAATTTTTCCTATTTTGAAGAAAAAAGGCAGAAATTTCCCATATTTTGGGGCACAAATGCAGAAATTCCCCTTATTTTGAGGTAAAAAGGCTGAAATTCCCCTTATTTAGGGGCAAAAAAAAAAAGAAATTTCACTTATTTTGTTGCAAAATTGCAGAAATTTCACTTATTTCAGGGAAAATAGGCAGAAATTTTTCTTATTATGGGGCAAAAAGAAGAAATTCCTAATATTTTGTGGCAAAAATGCAGAAATTTCCTTTATTTTGAGGTAAAAAGGCTGAAATTCCCCTTATTTGGGGCAAAAAGGCAGAAATTTCTTTTATTTTGGGGCAAAATTGCTGAAAATTCACTTATTTCACGGTAATAAGTCAGAAATTTTCCTTATTTTGGGTCAAAAAAGAGAGAAATTCCCTTTGTTTTTGGGGGAAAAAGACAGAAATTCCACTTATTTAGAGGCAAAAAAGCAGAAATTCACCTTATTTTGGAGCAAAAATTAAGAAATTTCTCTTTTTTATGGCAAAAAGTTATGCATTCTTCTTATTTTCGGGCAGAAAGGCAGAAATTCCCCGTATTTTGGAGCAAAATTGCAGAAATTCCTTTCATTGTGAAGCAAAAAGGCAGAAATTCCCTATATGTTGGGGCATAAAGACAGAAATTCTCTTTATTTTGGGGCAAAACTCAGAAATTCCACTTATTTTTGGGCAAAATTCCAGAAATTTCCCTTATTTTGGGGCAAAATTGCAGAAATTTCACTTATTTTGGGGCAAAATTGCAGAAATTTCACTTATTTCAGGGAAAATAGGCAGAAATTTTTCTTATTTTGGGGCAAAAAGGCAGAAATTCCTAATATTTTGTGGCAAAAATGCAGAAATTTCACTAATTTTGAGGTAAAAAGGCTAAAATTCCCCTTATTTGGGGGCAAAAAGGCAGAAATTTCCCTTATTTTGGAGCAAAATTGCAGAAATTTCAATTATTTCAGGGTACTAAGTCAGAAATTTTCTTTATTTTGGGGCAAAAAACAGAAATTCCCTTTGTTTTGGGGGAAAAAGACAGAAATTCCACTTATTTAGAGGCAAAAAAGCAGAAATTCCCCTTATTTTGGAGCAAAAATGAAGAAATTTCCCTTCTTTATGGCAAAAATGTAGGTAGTCTTCTTATTTTCGGACAAAAAGGCAGAAATTCCTAATATTTTGTGGCAAAAATGCAGAAATTCCTAATATTTTGTTGCAAAAATGCAGAAATTTCTTTTATTTTGAAGTAAAAAGGCTGAAATTCCCCTTATTTGGGGGCAAAACTGCAGAAATTTCCCTTATTTTGGGGCAAAATTGCAGAAATTTCACTTATTTTTGGGCAAAATTGCAGAAATTTCACTTATTTCAGGGAAAATAGGCAGAAATTTTTCTTCTTTTGTGGCAAAAATGCAGAAATTTCCCTTATTTTGATGTAAAAAGGCTGAAATTCCCCTTATTTGGGGGCAAAAAGGCAGAAATTTTCCTTATTTTGGAGCAAAATTGCAGAAATTTCATTTATTTCAGGGTAATAAGTCAGAAATTTTCCTTATTTTGGGGCAAAAAACAGGAATTCCCTTTGTTTTGGGAGAAAAAGACAGAAATTACACTTATTTAGAGGCAAAAAAGCAGAAATTCCCTTTATTTTGGAGCAAAAATGAGGAAATTTCCCTTCTTTATGGCAAAAAGTTAGGCATTCTTCTTATTTTCGGACAAAAAGGCAGCAATTCCTAATATTTTGTGGCAAAAATGCAGAAATTCCTAATATTTTGTTGCAAAAATGCAGAAATTTCTTTTATTTTGAGGTAAAAAGGCTGAAATTTCCCTTATTTAGGTTCAAAAATGGCAGAAATTTCCCTTATTTTTGGGGCAAAATTGCAGAAATTTCACTTATTTCAGGGTAATAAGTCAGAAATTTTCCTTAATTTGAAGCAAAAAAGACAGAAATTCCCTTTGTTTTGGGGGAAAAAGACAGAAATTCCACTTATTTAGAGGCAAAAAAGCAGAAATTCCCCATATTTTGGAGCAAAAATGAAGAAATTTCCCTTTTTTATGGCAAAAAGGTAGGCATTCTTCTTATTTTCGGACAAAAAGGCAGAAATTCCCCATATTTTGGGGCAAAAGGCAGAAATTCCCCTTATTTAGAGCAATATTGCAGAAATTTCCCTAATTGTGGGGCAAAAAACAGAAATTTTCCTAATTGTGGGGCAAAAAACAGAAATTCCCCTTATTTTGGGGCAAAGTTGCAGAAATTTCTCTTATTATGGAGAAAAATTGCAGAAATTTCTTATTTTAGGGCAAATTGCAGAAATTTTAATAAATGTGGAGCAAAAAGGCAGAAATTCTCTTTATTTTGGGGCAAAAATGAGAAATTCCACTTATTTTGGGGCAAAATTCCAGAAATTTCTTATATTTTGGGGCAAAATTGCAGAAATTTCACTTATTTCAGGGAAAAAAGGCAGAAATTTTCCTTATTTTGGGGCAAAAAGAAAGAAATTCATAATATTTTGTGCCAAAATTCAGAAATTCCCCATATTTTGAGGTAAAAAGGCTGAAATTCCCTTTATTTGGGGGCAAAAAGGCAGAAATTTCCTTTATTTTGGGGCAAAATTGCAGAAATTTCACTTATTTCAGGGAAAATAGGGAGAAATTTTCCTTATTTTGGGGCAAAAAGGCAGAAATTCCTAATATTTTGTGGCAAAAATGCAGAAATTTCACTAAATTTGAGGTAAAAAGGCTAAAATTCCCCTTATTTGGGGGCAAAAAGGCAGAAATTTCCCTTATTTTGGAGCAAAATTGCAGAAATTTCAATTATTTCAGGGTACTAAGTCAGAAATTTTCTTTATTTTGGGGCAAAAAACAGAAATTCCCTTTGTTTTGGGGGAAAAAGACAGAAATTCCACTTATTTAGAGGCAAAAAAGCAGAAATTCCCCTTATTTTGGAGCAAAAATGAAGAAATTTCCCTTCTTTATGGCAAAAAGGTAGGCAGTCTTCTTATTTTCGGACAAAAAGGCAGAAATTCCTAATATTTTGTGGCAAAAATGCAGAAATTCCTAATATTTTGTTGCAAAAATGCAGAAATTTCTTTTATTTTGAAGTAAAAAGGCTGAAATTCCCCTTATTTGGGGGCAAAAATTCAGAAATTTCCCTTATTTTGGGGCAATTTGCAGAAATTTCACTTAATTCAGGGTACTAAGTCAGAAATTTTCTTTATTTTGGGGCAAAAATACAGAAATTCCCTTTGTTTTGGGGGAAAAAGACAGAAATTCCACTTATTTAGAGGCAAAAAGGCAAAAGTTCCCCTTATTTTGGAGCAAAAATGAAGAAATTTCCCTTTTTTATGGCAAAAAGTTAGGCATTCTTCTTATTTTCGGACAAAAAGGCAGAAATTCCCCATATTTTGGGCAAAAGGCAGAAATTCCCCTTATTTAGGGCAAAATTGCAGAAATTTCCCTAATTGTGGATCAAAAAACAGAAATTTCCCTAATTGTGGGGCAAAAAACAGAAATTCCTTTTATTTTGGGGCAAAGTTGCAGAAATTTACCTTATTATGGGGAAAAATTGCAGAAATTTCTCTTATTTTAGGGCAAAATTGCAGAAATTTTACTAATTGTGGGGCAAAAAGTCAGAAATTCTCTTTATTTTGGGGCCAAACTCAGAAATTCCACTTATTTTGGGGCAAAATTCCAGAAATTTCTTTTATTTTGGGGCAAAATTGCAGAAATTTCACTTATTTTCGGGCAAAATTGCAGAAATTTCACTTATTTCAGGGAAAAAAGGCAGAAATTTTCCTTATTTTGAAAAAAAAAGGCAGAAATTCATATTTTGTGCCAAAATTCAGAAATTCCCCTTTTTTTGAGGTAAAAAGCTGAAATTCCCTTTATTTGGGGGCAAAAAGGTAGAAATTTCCCTTATTTTGGGGCAAAATTGCAGAAATTTCACTTATTTCAAGGAAATAAGTCAGAAATTTTCCTTATTTTGGGGCAAGAAAGACAGAAATTCTCTTTAATTGGGGGAAAAAGACAGAAATTCCACTTATTTAGAGGTAAAAAGGCTGAAATTCCCCTTATTTTGGAGCAAAAATGAAGAAATTTCGCATTTTTATGGCAAAAAGGTATGCATTCTTCTTATTTTCGGGCAAAAAGGCATAAATTCCCCGTATTTTGGAGCAAAATTGCAGAAATTCCCCTAATTGTGAAACAAAAAGGCAGAAATTCCCTAAATGTTGGGGCATAAAGACAGAAATTCTCTTTATTTTGGGGCAAAACTCAGAAATTCCCCTTATTTGGGGGCAAAAATGCAGAAATTTCCCTTATTTTGGGGCAAAATTGCAGAAATTTCACTTATTTTTGGGCAAAATTGCAGAAATTTCACTTATTTCAGGGAAAATAGGCAGAAATTTTTCTTCTTTTGGGGCAAAAAGGCAGAAATTCCTAATATTTTGTGGCAAAAATGCAGAAATTTCCCTTATTTTGAGGTAAAAAGGCTGAAATTCCCCTTATTTGGGGGCAAAAAGGCAGAAATTTTCCTTATTTTGGAGCAAAATTGCAGAAATTTCACTTATTTCAGGGTAATAAGTCAGAAATTTTCCTTATTTTGGGGCAAAAAACAGGAATTCCCTTTGTTTTGGGAGAAAAAGACAGAAATTACACTTATTTAGAGGCAAAAAAGCAGAAATTCCCTTTATTTTGGAGCAAAAATGAGGAAATTTACCTTCTTTATGGCAAAAGGTAGGCATTCTTCTTATTTTCGGACAAAAAGGCAGAAATTCCTAATATTTTGTGGCAAAAATGCAGAAATTCCTAATATTTTGTTGCAAAAATGCAGAAATTTCTTTTATTTTGTGGTAAAAAGGCTGAAATTTCCCTTATTTGGGGACAAAAATGGCAGAAATTTCCCTTATTTTTGGGGCAAAATTGCAGAAATTTCACTTATTTCAGGGTAATAAGTCAGAAATTTTCCTTAATTTGAAGCAAAAAAGACAGAAATTCCCTTTGTTTTGGAGGAAAAAGAAAGAAATTCCACTTATTTAGAGGCAAAAAAGCAGAAATTCCCCTTATTTTGGAGCAAAAATGAAGAAATTTCCCTTTTTTATGGCAAAAAGGTATGCATTCTTCTTATTTTCGGACAAAAAGGCAGATATTCCCCATATTTTGGGGCAAAAGGCAGAAATTCCCCTTATTTAGGGCAAAATTGCAGAAATTTCCCTAATTGTGGGGCAAAAAACAGAAATTTTCCTAATTGTGGGGCAAAAAACAGAAATTCCCCTTATTGTGGGGCAAAGTTGCAGAAATTTCTCTTATTATGGGGAAAAATTGCAGAAATTTCTTATTTTAGGGCAAAATTGCAGAAATTTTAATAATTGTGAAGCAAAAAGGCAGAAATTCTCTTTATTTTGGGGCAAAAATGAGAAATTCCACTTATTTTGGGGCAAAATTCCAGAAATTTCTTATATTTTGGGGCAAAATTGCAGAAATTTCACTTATTTCAGGGAAAAAAGGCAGAAATTTTCATTATTTTGGGGCAAAAAGAAAGAAATTCATAATATTTTGTGCCAAAATTCAGAAATTCCCCATATTTTGAGGTAAAAAGGCTGAAATTCCCTTTATTTGGGGGCAAAAAGGCAGAAATTTCCTTTATTTTGGGGCAAAATTGCAGAAATTTCACTTATTTCAGGGTAATAAGTCAGAAATTTTCCTTATTTTGGGGCAAAAAAGACAGAAATTCCCTTTGTTTTGGGAGAAAAAGGCAGAAATTCCACTTATTTAGAGGCAAAAGTAGAAATTCCCCTTATTTTGGAGCAAAATTTCAGAAATTCCCCTAATTGTGGGGCAAAAAGGCAGAAATTCCCTATATGTTGGGACAAAATAACAGAAATTCTCCTTATTTTGGGGGCAAAACTCAGAAATTCCACTTATTTTGGGTCAAAATTCCAGAAATTTCACTTGTTTTGGGGCAAAATTGCAGAAATTTCAATTATTTTGGGGCAAAATTGCAGAAATTTCACTTATTTCAGAACAAAAGCAGAAATTTTCTTATTTGCGTGCAAAAAGTCAGAAATTTGTATTATTTTGGTACAAAATTGCACAAATTTTTCTTATTTTGAGGAAAAAAGGCAGAAATTTCCCATATTTTGGGACAAAAATGCAGAAATTCCCCTTATTTTGAGGTAAAAATGCTGAAATTCCCCTTATTTGGGGGAAAAAGCAAGAAATTTCACTTATTTTGGGGCAAAATTGCAGAAATTTCACTCATTTCAGGGAAAAAAGGCAGAAATTTGACTTATTTTAGGGCAAAAAGGCAGAAATTCCTAATATTTTGTGGCAAAAATGCAGAAATTTCCCTTATTTTGAGGTAAAAAGGCTGAAATTCCCCTTATTTGGGAGCAAAAAGGCAGAAATTTTCCTTATTTTGGAGCAAAATTGCAGAAATTTCACTTATTTCAGGGTAATAAGTCAGAAATTTTCCTTATTTTGGGGCAAAAAACAGGAATTCCCTTTGTTTTGGGGGAAAAAGACAGAAATTACACTTATTTAGAGGCAAAAAAGCAGAAATTCCACTTATTTTGGAGCAAAAATGAAGAAATTTCTCTTCTTTACGGCAAAAAGGTAGGCATTCTTCTTATTTTCGGACAAAAAGGCAGAAATTCCTAATATTTTGTGGCAAAAATGCAGAAATTCCTAATATTTTGTGGCAAAAATGCAGAAATTTCTTTTATTTTGAGGTAAAAAGGCTGAAATTCCCCTTATTTGGGGGCAAAAATGCAGAAATTTCCCTTATTTTGGGGCAATTTGCAGAAATTTCACTTATTTCAGGGTAATAAGTCAGAAATTTTTCCTATTTTGGGGCAAAAAAACAGAAATTCCCTTTGTTTTGGGGGAAAAAGACAGAAATTCCACTTATTTAGAGGCAAAAAAGCAGAAATTCCCCTTATTCTGGAGCAAAAATTAAGAAATTTCCCTTTTTTTATGGCAAAAAGGTAGGCATTCTCCTTATTTTCGGACAAAAAGGCAGAAATTCCACATATTTTGGGGCAAAAGGCAGAAATTCTTCTCATTTAGGGCAAAATTGCAGAAATTTCCCTAATTGTGGGGCAAAAAACAGAAATTTCCCTAATTGTTAGGCAAAAAACAGATATTCCCCTTATTTTGGGGCAAAGTTGCAGAAATTTCCCTTATTATGGGGAAAAATTGCAGAAATTTCCCTTATTTTAGCGCAAAATTGCTGAAATTTTAATAATTGTAGGGCAAGAAGGCAGAAATTCTCTTTATTTTGGGGCAAAACTGAGAAATTCCACTTATTTTGGGGCAAAATTCCAGAAATTTCTTTTATTTTGGGGCAAAATTGCAGAAATTTCACTTATTTTGGGGAAAAATTGCAGAAATTTCACTTATTTTAGGGAAAAAAGGCAGAAATTTTCCTTCTTTTGGGACAAAAAGGCAGAAATTCATAATATTTTGTGCCAAAATTCAGAAATTCCCCTTTTTTTGAGATAAAAAGGCTGAAATTCCCTTTATTTGGGGGCAAAAGGCAGAAATTTCCCTAATTTTGGGGCAAAATTGCAGAAATTTCACTTATTTCAGGGTAATAAGTCAGAAATTTTCCTTATTTTGGGGCAAAAAGACAGAAATTCCCTTTGTTTGGAAAGAGAAAGGAAGAAATTCCACTTATTTAGAGGCAAAAAAGCAGAAATTCCCCTTATTTTGGATCAAAATTTCAGAAATTCACCTAATTGTGGGGCAAAAAGGCAGAAATTCCCTATCTGTTGGAGCAAAATAACAGAAATTCTCCTTTTTTGGGGGCAAAACTCATAAATTCCATTTATTTTGGGGCAAAATTCCAGAAATTTCACTTATTTTGGGGCAAAATTGCAGAAATTTCAATTATTTTGGAGCAAAATTGCCCAAATTCCACTTATTTCAGAAAAAAAGCAGAAATTTTCTTATTTGAGGCAAAAAGGCAGAAATTTGTATTATTTTGGTACAAAATTGCAGAAATTTTTCCTATTTTGGGGAAAAAAGGCAGAAATTTCCCATATTTTGGGACAAAAATGCAGAAATTCCCCTTATTTTGAGGTAAAAGGCTGTAATTCCCCTTATTTAGGGGCAAAAAAAGAAATTTCACTTATTTTGTTGCAAAATTGCAGAAATTTCACTTATTTCAGGGAAAATAGGCAGAAATTTTTCTTATTTTGGGGCAAAAAGGCAGAAATTTCTAATATTTTGTGGCAAAAATGCAGAAATTCCCCTTATTTTGAGGTAAAAAGGCTGAAATTCCCCTTATTTAGGGGCAAAAAGGCAGAAATTTCTTTTATTTTGGGGCAAAATTGCTGAAAATTCACTTATTTCACGGTAATAAGTCAGAAATTTTCCTTATTTTGGGTCAAAAAAGACAGAAATTCCCTTTGTTTTTGGGGGAAAAAGACAGAAATTCCACTTATTTAGAGGTAAAAAAGCAGAAATTCACCTTATTTTGGAGCAAAAATTAAGAAATTTCTCTTTTTTATGGCAAAAAGGTATGCATTCTTCTTATTTTCGGGCAGAAAGGCAGAAATTCCCCGTATTTTGGAGCAAAATTGCAGAAATTCCTTTCATTGTGAAGTAAAAAGGCAGAAATTCCCTATATGTTGGGGCATAAAGACAGAAATTCTCTTTATTTTGGGGCAAAACTCAGAAATTCCACTTATTTTTGGGCAAAATTCCAGAAATTTCCCTTATTTTGGGGCAAAATTGCAGAAATTTCACTTATTTTGGGGCAAAATTGCAGAAATTTCACTTATTTCAGGGAAAATAGGGAGAAATTTTCTTATTTTGGGGCAAAAAGGCAGAAATTCCTAATATTTTGTGGCAAAAATGCAGAAATTTCACTAATTTTGAGGTAAAAAGGCTAAAATTCCCCTTATTTGGGGGCAAAAAGGCAGAAATTTCCCTTATTTTGGAGCAAAATTGCAGAAATTTCAATTATTTCAGGGTACTAAGTCAGAAATTTTCTTTATTTTGGGGCAAAAAACAGAAATTCCCTTTGTTTTGGGGGAAAAAGACATAAATTCCACTTATTTAGAGGCAAAAAAGCAGAAATTCCCCTTATTTTGGAGCAAAAATGAAGAAATTTCCCTTCTTTATGGCAAAAAGGTAGGCAGTCTTCTTATTTTCGGACAAAAAGGCAGAAATTCCTAATATTTTGTGGCAAAAATGCAGAAATTCCTAATATTTTGTTGCAAAAATGCAGAAATTTCTTTTATTTTGAAGTAAAAAGGCTGAAATTCCCCTTATTTGGGGGCAAAAATGCAGAAATTTCCCTTATTTTGGGGCAATTTGCAGAAATTTCACTTAATTCAGGGTAAAAAGTCAGAAATTTTTCTTATTTTGGGGCAAAAATACAGAAATTCCCTTTGTTTTGGGGGAAAAAGACAGAAATTCCACTTATTTAGAGGCAAAAAGGCAAAAGTTCCCCTTATTTTGGAGCAAAAATGAAGAAATTTCTTTTTTTTTATGGCAAAAAGGTAGGCATTCTTCTTATTTTCGGACAAAAAGGCAGAAATTCCCCATATTTTGGGCAAAAGGCAGAAATTTCCCTTATTTAGGGCAAAATTGCAGAAATTTCCCTAATTGTGGATCAAAAAACAGAAATTTCCCTAATTGTGGGGCAAAAAACAGAAATTCCTCTTATTTTGGGGCAAAGTTGCAGAAATTTACCTTATAATGGGAAAAAATTGCAGAAATTTCCCTTATTTTAGGGCAAAATTGCAGAAATTTTACTAATTGTGGGGCAAAAAGTCAGAAATTCTCTTTATTTTGGGGCCAAACTCAGAAATTCCACTTATTTTGGGACAAAATTCCAGAAATTTCTTTTATTTTGGGGCAAAATTGCAGAAATTTCACTTATTTTCGGGCAAAATTGCAGAAATTTCACTTATTTCAGGGAAAAAAGGCAGAAATTTTCCTTATTTTGAAAAAAAAGGCAGAAATTCATATTTTGTGCCAAAATTCAGAAATTCCCCTTTTTTTGAGGTAAAAAGCTGAAATTCCCTTTATTTGGGGGCAAAAAGGCAGAAATTTCCCTTATTTTGAGGCAAAATTGCAGAAATTTCACTTATTTCAAGGAAAGAAGTCAGAAATTTTCTTTATTTTGGGGCAAGAAAGACAGAAATTCTCTTTAATTGGGGGAAAAAGACAGAAATTCCACTTATTTAGTGGTAAAAAGGCTAAAATTCCCCTTATTTTGGAGCAAAAATGAAGAAATTTCCCTTTTTTATGGCAAAAAGGTATGCATTCTTCATATTTTCGGGCAAAAAGGCATAAATTCCCCGTATTTTGGAGCAAAATTGCAGAAATTCCCCTAATTGTGAAACAAAAAGGCAGAAATTCCCTAAATGTTGGGGCATAAAGACAGAAATTCTCTTTATTTTGGGGCAAAACTCAGAAATTCCACTTATTTTTGGGCAAAATTCCAGAAATTTCCCTTATTTTGGGGCAAAATGCAGAAATTTCACTTATTTTGGGGCAAAATTGCAGAAATTTCACTTATTTCAGGGAAAATAGGCAGAAATTTTTCTTATTTTGGGGCAAAAAGGCAGAAATTCCTAATATTTTGTGGCAAAAATGCAGAAATTGCCCTTATTTTGAGGTAAAAAGGCTGAAATTCCCCTTATTTGGGGGCAAAAAGGCAGAAATTTTCCTTATTTTGGAGCAAAATTGCAGAAATTTCACTTATTTCAGGGTAATAAGTCAGAAATTTTCCTTATTTTGGGGCAAAAAACAGGAATTCCCTTTGTTTTGGGAGAAAAAGACAGAAATTACACTTATTTAGAGGCAAAAAAGCAGAAATTCCCTTTATTTTGGAGCAAAAATGAGGAAATTTCCCTTCTTTATGGCAAAAAGGTAGGCATTCTTCTTATTTTCGGACAAAAAGGCAGAAATTCCTAATATTTTGTGGCAAAAATGCAGAAATTCCTAATATTTTGTTGCAAAAATTCAGAAATTTCTTTTATTTTGAGGTAAAAAGGCTGAAATTTTCCTTATTTGGGGACAAAAATGGCAGAAATTTCCCTTATTTTTGGGGCAAAATTGCAGAAATTTCACTTATTTTAGGGTAATAAGTCAGAAATTTTCCTTAATTTGAAGCAAAAAAGACAGAAATTCCCTTTGTTTTGGGGGAAAAAGACAGAAATTCCACTTATTTAGAGGCAAAAAAGCAGAAATTCCCCTTATTATGGAGCAAAAATGAAGAAATTTCCCTTTTTTATGGCAAAAAGATATGCATTCTTCTTATTTTCGGACAAAAAGGCAGAAATTTCCCATATTTTGGGGCAAAAGGCAGAAATTCCCCTTATTTAGGGCAAAATTGCAGAAATTTCCCTAATTGTTGGGCAAAAAACAGAAATTTTCCTAATTGTGGGGCAAAAAACAGAAATTCCCCTTATTTTGGGGCAAAATTGCAGAAATTTCACTTATTTCAGAACAAAAGCAGAAATTTTCTTATTTGCGTGCAAAAAGGCAGAAATTTGTATTATTTTGGTACAAAATTGCACAAATTTTTCTTATTTTGAGGAAAAAAGGCAGAAATTTCCCATATTTTGGGGCAAAAATGCAGAAATTCCCCTTATTTTGAGGTAAAAATGCTGAAATTCCCCTTATTTGGGGGCAAAAAGCAAGAAATTTCACTTATTTTGTGGCAAAATTGCAGAAATTTCACTCATTTCAGGGAAAAAAGGCAGAAATTTGACTTATTTTAGGGCAAAAAGGCAGAAATTCTTAATATTTTGTGGCAAAAATGCAGAAATTTCCCTTATTTTGAGGTAAAAAGGCTGAAATTCCCCTTATTTGGGGGCAAAAAGGCAGAAATTTTCCTTATTTTGGAGCAAAATTGCAGAAATTTCACTTATTTCAGGTTAATAAGTCAGAAATTTTCCTTCTTTTGGGGCAAAAAACAGGAATTCCCTTTGTTTTGGGGGAAAAAGACAGAAATTACACTTATTTAGAGGCAAAAAAGCAGAAATTCCACTTATTTTGGAGCAAAAATGAAGAAATTTCCCTTCTTTATGGCAAAAAGGTAGGCATTCTTCTTATTTTCGGACAAAAAGGCAGAAATTCCTAATATTTTGTGGCAAAAATGCAGAAATTCCTAATATTTTGTGGCAAAAATGCAGAAATTTCTTTTATTTTGAGGTAAAAAGGCTGAAATTCCCCTTATTTGGGGGCAAAAATGCAGAAATTTCCCTTATTTTGGTGCAATTTGCAGAAATTTCACTTATTTCAGGGTAATAAGTCAGAAATTTTTCCTATTTTGGGGCAAAAAAACAGAAATTCCCTTTGTTTTGGGGGAAAAAGACAGAAATTCTACTTATTTAGAGGCAAAAAAGCAGAAATTCCCCTTATTCTGGAGCAAAAATGAAGAAATTTCCCTTTTTTATGGCAAAAAGGTAGGCATTCTTCTTATTTTCGGACAAAAAGGCAGAAATTCCACATATTTTGGGGCAAAAGGCAGAAATTCCCCTCATTTAGGGCAAAATTGCAGAAATTTCCCTAATTGTGGGGCAAAAAACAGAAATTTCCCTAATTGTAGGGAAAAAAACAGATATTCCCCTTATTTTGGGGCAAAGTTGCAGAAATTTCCCTTATTATGGGGAAAAATTTCAGAAATTTCCCTTATTTTAGCGCAAAATTGCAGAAATTTTAATAATTGCAGGGCAAGAAGGCAGAAATTCTCTTTATTTTGGGGCAAAACTGAGAAATTCCACTTATTTTGGGGAAAAATTCCAGAAATTTCTTTTATTTTGGGGCAAAATTGCAGAAATTTCACTTATTTTGGGGAAAAATTGCAGAAATTTCACTTAGTTCAGGGAAAAAATGCAGAAATTTTCCTTATTTTGGGACAAAAAGGCAGAAATTCATAATATTTTGTGCCAAAATTCAGAAATTCCCCTTTTTTTGAGTTAAAAAGGCTGAAATTCCCTTTATTTGGGGGCAAAAAAGCAGAAATTTCCCTAATTTTGGGGCAAAATTGCAGAAATTTCACTTATTTCAGGGTAATAAGTCAGAAATTTTCCTTATTTTGGGGCAAAAAAGACAGAAATTCCCTTTGTTTGGGGAGAGAAAGGCAGAAATTCCACTTATTTAGAGGCAAAAAAGCAGAAATTCCCCTTATTTTGGAGCAAAATTTCAGAAATTCACCTAATTGTGGGGCAAAAAAGCAGAAATTCCCTATCTGTTGGAGCAAAATAACAGAAATTCTCCTTTTTTGGGGGCAAAACTCAGAAATTCCATTTATTTTGGAGCAAAATTCCAGAAATTTCACTTATTTTGGGGCAAAATTGCAGAAATTTCAATTATTTTGGGGCAAAATTGCCCAAATTTCACTTATTTCAGAAAAAAAGCAGAAATTTTCTTATTTGGAGGCAAAAAGGCAGAAATTT
Source organism: Micromys minutus (assembly GCF_963924665.1). Taxonomy (NCBI): domain Eukaryota; kingdom Metazoa; phylum Chordata; class Mammalia; order Rodentia; family Muridae; genus Micromys; species Micromys minutus. Next base: position 42,783 of record NW_027667932.1, read on the forward strand.
GTATTATTTTGGTACAAAATTGCAGAAATTTTTCCTATTTTGGGGAAAAAAGGCAGAAATTTCCCATATTTTGGGGCAAAAATGCAGAAATTCCCCTTATTTTGAGGTAAAAAGGCTGAAATTCTCCTTATTTAGGGGCAAAAAAAAAGAAATTTCACTTATTTTGTTGCAAAATTGCAGAAATTTCACTTATTTCAGGGAAAATAGGCAGAAATTTTTATTTTGGGGCAAAAAGCAGAAATTCCTAATATTTTGTGGAAAAAATGCAGAAATTCCCCTTATTTTGAGGTAAAAAGGCTGAAATTCCCCTTATTTGGGGCAAAAAGGCAGAAATTTCTTTTATTTTGGGGCAAAATTGCTGAAAATTCACTTATTTCACGGTAATAAGTCAGAAATTTTCCTTATTTTGGGTCAAAAAAGACAGAAATTCCCTTTGTTTTTGGGGGAAAAAGACAGAAATTCCACATATTTAGAGGCAAAAAAGCAGAAATTCACCTTATTTTGGAGCAAAAATTAAGAAATTTCTCTTTTTTATGGCAAAAAGGTATGCATTCTTCTTATTTTCGGGCAGAAAGGCAGAAATTCCCCGTATTTTGGAGCAAAATTGCAGAAATTCCTTTCATTGTGAAGCAAAAAGGCAGAAATTCCCTATATATTGGGGCATAAAGACAGAAATTCTCTTTATTTTGGGGCAAAACTCAGAAATTCCACTTATTTTTGGGCAAAATTCCAGAAATTTCCCTTATTTTGGGGCAAAATTGCAGAAATTTCACTTATTTTGGGGCAAAATTGCAGAAATTTCACTTATTTCAGGGAAAATAGGCAGAAATTTTTCTTATTTTGGGGCAAAAAGGCAGAAATTCCTAATATTTTGTGGCAAAAATGCAGAAATTTCACTAATTTTGAGGTAAAAAGGCTAAAATTCCCCTTATTTGGGGGCAAAAAGGCAGAAATTTCCCTTATTTTGGAGCAAAATTGCAGAAATTTCAATTATTTCAGGGTACTAAGTCAGAAATTTTCTTTATTTTGGGGCAAAAAACAGAAATTCCCTTTGTTTTGGGGGAAAAAGACAGAATTTCCACTTATTTAGAGGCAAAAAAGCAGAAATTCCCCTTATTTTGGAGCAAAAATGAAGAAATTTCCCTTCTTTATGGCAAAAAGGTAGGCAGTCTTCTTATTTTCGGACAAAAAGGCAGAAATTCCTAATATTTTGTGGCAAAAATGCAGAAATTCCTAATATTTTGTTGCAAAAATGCAGAAATTTCTTTTATTTTGAAGTAAAAAGGCTGAAATTCCCCTTATTTGGGGGCAAAAATGCAGAAATTTTCCTTATTTTGGGGCAATTTGCAGAAATTTCACTTAATTCAGGGTAAAAAGTCAGAAATTTTTCTTATTTTGGGGCAAAAATACAGAAATTCCCATTGTTTTGGGGGAAAAAGACAGAAATTGCACTTATTTAGAGGCAAAAAGGCAAAAGTTCCCCTTATTTTGGAGCAAAAATGAAGAAATTTCCCTTTTTATGGCAAAAAGGTAGGCATTCTTCTTATTTTCGGACAAAAAGGCAGAAATTCCCCATATTTTGGGCAAAAGGCAGAAATTCCCCTTATTTAGGGCAAAATTGCAGAAATTTCCCTAATTGTGGATCAAAAAACAGAAATTTCCCTAATTGTGGGGCAAAAAACAGAAATTCCTCTTATTTTGGGGCAAAGTTGCAGAAATTTACCTTATTATGGGGAAAAATTGCAGAAATTTCCCTTATTTTAGGGCAAAATTGCAGAAATTTTACTAATTGTGGGGCAAAAAGTCAGAAATTCTCTTTATTTTGGGACCAAACTCAGAAATTCCACTTATTTTGGGGCAAAATTCCAGAAATTTCTTTTATTTTGGGGCAAAATTGCAGATATTTCACTTATTTTCGGGCAAAATTGCAGAAATTTCACTTATTTCAGGGAAAAAAGGCAGAAATTTTCCTTATTTTGAAAAAAAAGGCAGAAATTCATATTTTGTGCCAAAATTCAGAAATTCTCCTTTTTTTGAGGTAAAAAGCTGAAATTCCCTTTATTTGGGGGCAAAAAGACAGAAATTTCCCTTATTTTGAGGCAAAATTGCAGAAATTTCACTTATTTCAAGGAAATAAGTCAGAAATTTTCCTTATTTTGGGGCAAGTAAGACAGAAATTCTCTTTAATTGGGGGAAAAAGACAGAAATTCCACTTATTTAGAGGTAAAAAGGCTGAAATTCCCCTTATTTTGGAGCAAAAATGAAGAAATTTCGCATTTTTATGGCAAAAAGGTATGCATTCTTCTTATTTTCGGGCAAAAAGGCATAAATTCCCCGTATTTTGGAGCAAAATTGCAGAAATTCCCCTAATTGTGAAACAAAAAGGCAGAAATTCCCTAAATGTTGGGGCATAAATACAGAAATTCTCTTTATTTTGGGCAAAACTCAGAAATTCCTCTTATTTTTGGGCAAAATTCCAGAAATTTCCCTTATTTTGGGGCAAAATTGCAGAAATTTCACTTATTTTGGGGCAAAATTGCAGAAATTTCACTTATTTCAGGGAAAATAGGCAGAAATTTTTCTTATTTTGGGGCAAAAAGGCAGAAATTCCTAATATTTTGTGGCAAAAATGCAGAAATTTCCCTTATTTTGAGGTAAAAAGGCTGAAATTCCCCTTATTTGGGGGCAAAAAGGCAGAAATTTTCCTTATTTTGGAGCAAAATTGCAGAAATTTCACTTATTTCAGGGAAAATAGGCAGAAATTTTTCTTATTTTGGGGCAAAAAGGCAGAAATTCCTAATATTTTGTGGCAAATATGCAGAAATTTCCCTTATTTTGAGGTAAAAAGGCTGAAATTCCCCTTATTTGGGGGCAAAAAGGCAGAAATTTTCCTTATTTTGGAGCAAAATTGCAGAAATTTCACTTATTTCAGGGTAATAAGTCAGAAATTTTCCTTATTTTGGGGCAAAAAACAGGAATTCCCTTTGTTTTGGGGGAAAAAGACAGAAATTACACTTATTTAGAGGCAAAAAAGCAGAAATTCCACTTATTTTGGAGCAAAAATGAAGAAATTTCCCTTCTTTATGGCAAAAAGGTAGGCATTCTTCTTATTTTCGGACAAAAAGGCAGAAATTCCTAATATTTTGTGGCAAAAATGAAGAAATTCCTAATATTTTGTGGCAAAAATGCAGAAATTTCTTTTATTTTGAGGTAAAAAGGCTGAAATTCCCCTTATTTGGGGGCAAAAATGCAGAAATTTCCCTTATTTTGGGGCAATTTGCAGAAATTTCCCTAATTGTGGGGCAAAAAACAGATATTCCCATTATTTTGGGGCAAAGTTGCAGAAATTTCCCTTATTATGGGGAAAAATTGCAGAAATTTCCCTTATTTTAGCGCAAAATTGCAGAAATTTTAATAATTGTAGGGCAAAAAGGCAGAAATTCTCTTTATTTTGGGGCAAAGCTGAGAAATTCCACTTATTTTGTGGCAAAATTCCAGAAATTTCTTTTATTTTGGGGCAAAATTGCAGAAATTTCACTTATTTTGGGGAAAAATTGCAGAAATTTCACTTATTTCAGGGAAAAAAGGCAGAAATTTTCCTTATTTTGGGACAAAAAGGCAGAAATTCATAATATTTTGTGCCAAAATTCAGAAATTCCCCTTTTTTTTGAGTTAAAAAGCTGAAATTCCCTTTATTTGGGCACAAAAAAGCAGAAATTTCCCTAATTAAGGGGCAAAATTGCAGAAATTTCACTTATTTCATGGTAATAAGTCAGAAATTTTTCTTATTTTGGGGCAAAAATGACAGAAATTCCCTTTGTTTGGGGAGAGAAAGGCAGAAATTCCACTTATTTAGAGGCAAAAAAGCAGAAATTCCCCTTATTTTGGATCAAAATTTCAGAAATTCACCTTATTGTGGGGCAAAAAGGCAGAAATTCCCTATATGTTGGGACAAAATAACAGAAATTCTCCTTATTTTGGGGGCAAAACTCAGAAATTCCACTTATTTTGGGTCAAAATTCCAGAAATTTCACTTATTTTGGGGCAAAATTGCAGAAATTTCAATTATTTTGGAACAAAATTGCAGAAATTTCACTTATTTCATAACAAAAGCAGAAATTTTCTTATTTGCGTGCAAAAAGGCAGAAATTTGTATTATTTTGGTACAAAATTGCACAAATTTTTCTTATTTTGAGGAAAAAAGGCAGAAATTTCCCATATTTTCAGGCAAAAATGCAGAAATTCCCCTTATTTTGAGGTAAAAATGCTGAAATTCCCCTTATTTGGGGGCAAAAAGCAAGAAATTTCACTTATTTTGGGGCAAAATTGCAGAAATTTCACTCATTTCAGGGAAAAAAGGCAGAAATTTGACTTATTTTAGGGCAAAAAGGCAGAAATTCCTAATATTTTGCGGCAAAAATGCAGAAATTCCCCTTATTTTGAGGTAAAAAGGCTGAAATTCCCCTTATTTGGGGGCAAAAAGGCAGAAATTTTCCTTATTTTGGAGCAAAATTGCAGAAATTTCACTTATTTCAGGGTAATAAGTCAGAAATTTTCCTTATTTTGGGGCAAAAAACAGGAATTCCCTTTTTTGGGGGGGAAAAAGACAGAAATTACACTTATTTAGAGGCAAAAAAGCAGAAATTCCACTTATTTTGGAGCAAAAATGAAGAAATTTCCCTTCTTTATGGCAAAAAGTTAGGCATTCTTATTTTCGGACAAAAAGGCAGAAATTCCTAATATTTTGTGGCAAAAATGCAGAAATTCCTAATATTTTGTGGCAAAAATGCAGAAATTTCTTTTATTTTGAGGTAAAAAGGCTGAAATTCCCCTTATTTGGGGGCAAAAATGCAGAAATTTCCCTTATTTTGGGGCAATTTGCAGAAATTTCACTTATTTCAGGGTAATAAGTCAGAAATTTTTCCTATTTTGGGGCAAAAAAACAGAAATTCCCTTTGTTTTGGGGGAAAAAGAAATTCCACTTATTTAGAGGCAAAAAAGCAGAAATTCCCCTTATTCTGGAGCAAAAATTAAGAAATTTCCCTTTTTTATGGCAAAAAGGTAGGCATTCTTCTTATTTTCGGACAAAAAGGCAGAAATTCCACATATTTTGGGGCAAAAGGCAGAAATTCCCCTTATTTAGGGCAAAATTGCAGAAATTTCCCTAATTGTGGGGCAAAAAACAGATATTTCCCTAATTGTGGGGCAAAAAACAGATATTCCCCTTATTTTGGGGCAAAGTTGCAGAAATTTCCCTTATTATGGGGAAAAATTGCAGAAATTTACCTTATTTTAGTGCAAAATTGCAGAAATTTTAATAATTGTAGGGCAAGAAGGCAGAAATTCTCTTTATTTTGGGGCAAAACTGAGAAATTCCACTTATTTTGGGGCAAAATTCCAGAAATTTCTTTTATTTTGGGGCAAAATTGCAGAAATTTCACTTATTTTGGGGAAAAATTGCAGAAATTTCACTTATTTCAGGGAAAAAAGGCAGAAATTTTCCTTATTTTGGGACAAAAAGGCAGAAATTCATAATATTTTGTGCCAAAATTCAGAAATTCCCCTTTTTTTGAGTTAAAAAGGCTGAAATTCCCTTTATTTGGGGGCAAAAAAGCAGAAATTTCCCTAATTTTGGGGCAAAATTGCAGAAATTTCACTTATTTCAGGGTAATAAGTCAGAAATTTTCCTTATTTTGGGGCAAAAAAGACAGAAATTCCCTTTGTTTGGGGAGAGAAAGGCAGAAATTCCACTTATTTAGAGGCAAAAAAGCAGAAATTCCCCTTATTTTGGAGCAAAAATGAAGAACTTTCTCTTTTTTATGGCAAAAAGGTATGCATTCTTCTTATTTTTCAGCAAAAAGGCAGAAATTCCCCGTATTTTGGAGCAAAATTGCAGAAATTCCCCTAATTGTGGGGCAAAAAGGCAGAAATTCCCTATATGTTGGGGCAAAAAGACAGAAATTCTCCTTATTTTGGGGCAAAACTCAGAAATTCCACTTATTTTTGGCCAAAATTCCAGAAATTTCCCTTATTTTGGGGCAAAATTGCAGAATTTTCACTTATTTTGGGGCAAAATTGCAGAAATTTTACTTATTTCAGGGAAAAAAAGGAGAAATTTTCTTATTTTGGGGCAAAAATGCAGAAATTTGTTTTATTTTGGTACAAAATTGCAGAGATTTTTCTTATTTTGGGCAAAAAGGCAGAAATTTCCCATATTTTGGGGCAAAAATGCAGAAATTCCCCATATTTTGAGGTAAAAAGGCTGAAATTCCCCTTATTTTGGGGCAAAAATTCTGAAATTCCCCTTATTTTGGGGCAAAAAGCAGACATTTCCCTTATTTTGGGGAAAAATTTTAGAAATTTAACTTATTTAAGGGCAAAAAGTCAGAAATTAGTCTTATTTTGGGGCAAAAAGACAGAAATTCCGTTTATTTTTGGGGAAAAGTCAGAAATTGCACTTATTTTGAGTCAATAAGGCGGAAAATCCCTTATTTTGGTGTAAAAATGAAGAAATTTCCCTTTTTTATGGCAAAAAGGTATACATTCCCTTTATTTTCGGGCAAAAAGGCAGAAATTCCCCGTATTTTGGAGCAAAATTGCAGAAATTCCCCTAATTTTGGGGCAAAAACTCAGAACTTCCCTTTATTTTGGGGTAAAATTGCAGAAATTTCACTTATTTCGTGGCAAAATGGCAGAAATTCCCTTTATTTTCAGCGATAAAGGCAGAAAATCCCCGTAATTTTGGAGCAAAATTTCAGAAATTCACCTAATTTTGGGGTAAAACATGCAGTAATTTTCTTTATTTTGGGGCAAAAAGGTAGAAATTCCTCTTATTTTGGGGCAAAAAGCAGAAATTCACCTTATTTTAGGGCAAAATTGCAGAAAATTCCTTTATTATGGGGGAAAATTGCAGAAATTTCTTTTATTTTAAGGCAAAATTGCAGAAATTTCACTTATTTCAGAGAAAAAATGCAAAAATTTTTCTTATTTTAGGGGGCAAAATGCAGAAATTCCCATTATTTTGGGGCAAAACGGCAGAAATTCACCTTATTTTGGGGTAAAATTGCAGACATTTCACATATTTCAGGGCAAAAAGGCATAAATTTCCCTTATTTGGGGGCAAAAAGGTAGAAATTCCCCTTATTTTGGGATAAAATTGCAGAAATTTCCCTTTTTTGGGGGCAAAAATGCAGAAATTCTCCTTATTTTGGGATAAAATTGCAGAAATTTCCCTTTTTTGGGGGCAAAAAGGCAGAAAATCCCCTTAATTTCGCGCAAAAAGGCAGAAATTCCCCGTATTTTGGAACAAAATTGCAGAAATTCCCTTTATTTGGCGCAAATCGGCAGAAGTTCCCCTTAATTTTGGAAAAAGAGACAGAAATTCCCTGTATTTTGAAGCAAAATTGCAGAAACTCCCCTAATTTTGGGGCAAAAAGGCAGAAATTCCCTTTATTTTGGGGCAAAAATAGAGAAATTCTCCTTATTTTGGGGAAAAAATCAGAAATTTCCCTTATTTTGGGGCAAAATTTTAGAAATTTTTTATTTTGGTACAGAATTGCAGAAATTTTTCTTATTTTGTTGCAAAAAGGCAGAAATTTTCCATATTTTGGTGCAAAAAGGCTGAAATTCCCCTTATTTTGAGGAAAAATGCTGAAATTCCCCATATTTTGGGGCAAAAAGGCAGAAATTCCCCTCATTTTGGGGTAAAAAGGCACAAATTTCCCTTATTTTCGGGCAAAATTGCAGAAATTTCATTTATTTCAGGGCAAAAAGTCAGAAATTACTTTTATTTTGGGGCAAAAAGCAGAAATTTCTTTTATTTTGGTACAAAATTGAAGAAATTTTACTTATTTTGGAACAAAAATCAGATATTCCCCATATTTTGGGCGAAAGGCAGAAATTCCCCTTATTTTGGGATAAAATTGCAGAAATTTCCCTTTTTTGGGGGCAAAAAGGCAGAAAATCCCCTTAATTTTGGGCAAAAAGGCAGAAATTCCCAGTATTTTGGAACAAAATTTCAGAAATTCCCTTTATTTGGCGCAAATCGGCAGAAGTTCCCCTTAATTTTGGAAAAAGAGACAGAAATTCCCTGTATTTTGAAGCAAAATTGCAGAAACTCCCCTAATTTTGGGGCAAAAAGGCAGAAATTCCCTTTATTTTGGGGCAAAAATAGAGAAATTCTCCTTATTTTGGGGAAAAAATCAGAAATTTCCCTTATTTTGGGGCAAAATTTTAGAAATTTTTTATTTTGGTACAGAATTGCAGAAATTTTTCTTATTTTGTTGCAAAAAGGCAGAAATTTTCCATATTTTGGTGCAAAAAGGCTGAAATTCCCCTTATTTTGAGGAAAAATGCTGAAATTCCTCATAATTTGGGGCAAAAAGGCAGAAATTCCCCTCATTTTGGGGTAAAAAGGCACAAATTTCCCTTATTTTCGGGCAAAATTGCAGAAATTTCATTTATTTCAGGGCAAAAAGTCAGAAATTACTTTTATTTTGGGGCAAAAAGCAGAAATTTCATTTATTTTGGTACAAAATTGAAGAAATTTTCCTTATTTTGGAACAAAAATCAGAAATTCCCCATATTTTGGGCAAAATCAAAAATTCCCCTTATTTTGAGGTAAAAAGGCTGAAATTCCCGTTATTATGGGGCAAAAAGGCAGAAATTCCCTTTACTTTGTGGAAAAAAGGCAGAAATTCCCGTTAATTGGGGCAGAAAAGCAAAAATTTTCCTTATTTGGGGGCAATAAGGCAGAAATTCCCCGTATTTTGTGGCAAAAAGGCACAAATTCCCCTTATTTGGAGGTAAAATGCTGAAATTCCCCTTATTTTGGCAAAAAGCAGAAATTCTCCTTATTTTGGGGCAAAATTGAAGAAATTTACTTATTTCAGGGCAAAAAGTCAGAAAATTGCCTTATTTTGGGGCAAAAAGCCGAAATTCTCCTAATTTTTAGGCCAAAAACAGAAATTCCTCTTATTTTGGGGTAAAATTGTGGAAATTTCAAATATTTCAGGGCAAAAAGGCAGAAATTCCACTTTATTTTGGGCAATAAGGCAGAAATTCCCCATATTTTGGAGCACAATTTCAGAAATTCCCCTTATATTTGTGCAAAAATGCAGAAATTCCCTTTATTTTGGTTCAATAAGGCAGAAATTCCCCGTATTTTGAAGCAAAATTGCACATTTTTCCCTAATTTTGATAGAAAATGCAGAAATTCACATTATTTTGGGGCAAAAAGACAGAAATTCTCCTTATTTCAGGGCAAAAAGTCAGAAATTCCCCTTATTTTGGGGAAAAATTCCAGAAATTTCCTTTATTTTGGGGCAAAATTGCAGAAATCTCACTTATTTTGGAGCAAAAATACAGAAATTTCACTTATTTCAGGGAAAAAAACGCAGAAATTTCTCTTATTTTGGGGAAAAAAGCAGAAATTACTTTTATTTTGGTACAAAATTGCAGAAATATTTTTTATTGTGGGGCAAAAATACAGAAATTCTTCATATTTTAGGGCAAAAAGGCAGAGATTCCCCTTATTATGAGGTAAAAAGGCTGAAATTCCCCTTATTTTGGGGCAAAAAGACAAAAATTCCCCTTATTTTGTGGCAAAAATGCAGAAAATTCCCTTATTTTGGGGCAAAATTGCAGAAATTTCATTTATTTCAGGGCAAAATTCAAAAATTCCTTTTAATTTGGGGCAAAAAGACAGAAATTCCATTTATTTTTGGGTAAAAGGGCAGAAATTTCACTTATTTTTAGGTAAAAAGGGAGAAATTCCTCTCATTTTGGGGCAAAAATGAAGAAATTTCACTTTTTTGTGGCAAAATGTATACATTCCCCTTATTTTTGGGGAAAAAAGCAGAAATCCCCCGTATTTTGGAGCAAAATTGCAGAAATTCCCCTAATTGTGGGGCAAAAAGTGAGAAATTCCATTTTTTTGGGGCAAAAAGACAGAAATTCTTCTTCTTTTGGGGCAAAACTCAGAAATTCCACTTATTTTGTGTTAAAATTGCAGAAATTTCCCTTATTATGGGGCAAAATTGCAGAAATTTCACTTATTTTGGGGCAAAATTGCAGAAATTTTACTTATTTCAGGGAAAAAAGGCAGAAATTTACCATATTTTTGAGCAAAATGGCAGAAATTCTTAATATTTTGTAGAAAAATGCAAAAATTTTCCTTATTTTGAGGTAAAAAGGGTGAAATTCCCCTTATTTTGGGGCAAAAATGCAGAAATTTCCCTTATTTTGTGGCAAAAAGACAGAAATTCCCCTTATTTTGTGGCAAAAAGGCAGATATTTCTTTTATTTTGGGGCAAAATTGCAGAAATTTCACTTATTTCAGGGAATAATTCAAAAATTCCTTTTATTTTAGGGCAAAAAGACAGAAATTCCTTTTATTTTTGGGTAAAAAGGCAGAAATTTCACTTATTTTGTGGTAAAAAGGCAGAAATTCCTTTTCTTTTGGGGCAAAAATGAAGAAATTTTCATTTTTTGTTGCAAAAGGTATACATTCCCCTTATTTTCGGGCTGAAAAGTAGAAATTCCTTGTATTTTGAAGCAAAATTGCAGAAATTCCCCTAGTTGTGGGGCAAAAAGTGAGAAATTCCCTTTTTTGGGGGCAAAAAGACAGAAATTCTCCTTCTTTTGGGGAAAAACTCAGAAATTCCAATTATTTTGGGTCAAAATTGCAGAAATTTCCCTTATTATGGGGCAAAATTGCAGAAATTTCACTTATTTTGGGGCAAAATTGCAGAAATTTTACTTATTTTAAGGCAAAAAGGCAGAAATTTCTTTATTTTGGTACAAAATTGAAGAAATTTTTCTTAATTTTGGGCAAAAAGGCGGAAATTTTTCATATTTTGGGGCAAAAATGCAGAAATTCCCCTTATTTTGAGGTAAAAAGGCTGAAATCCCTTTATTTGGGAGCAAAAAGGCAGAAATTTCCCTTATTTTGGGACAGAATTGCAGAAATTTCACTTATTTCAGGGTAATAAGTCAGAAATTTTCCTTATTTTGGGGCAAAAAAGACAGAAATTCTCTTTGTTTTGGGGGAAAACAGAAATTCCACTTATTTAGAGGCAAAAAAGCAGAAATTCCCCTTATTTTGGAGCAAAAATGAAGAAATTTCCCTTTTTTATGGCAAAAAGGTATGCATTCTTCTTATTTTCGGGCAAAAAGGCAGAAATTCCATGTATTTTGGAGCAAAATTGCAGAAATTCCCCTAATTGTGGGGCAAAAATGCAGAAATTCCCTATATGTTGGGGTAAAAACACAGAAATTCTCCTTATTTTGTGGCAAACCTCAGAAATTCCACTTATTTTGGGGCAAAATTCCAGAAATTTCCCTAATTTTGAACCAAAATTGCAGAAATTTCACTTATTTTGGGGCAAAATTGCAGAAATTTCACTTATTTCAGAGAAAAAAGCAGAAATTTTCTTATTTTGGAGCAAAAAAGCAGAAATTCCTAATATTTCGTACCAAAAAAGCAGAAATTCCCCATATTTTGAGGAAAAAATGTTAAAATTCCCATTATTTGGGGGCAAAATAGCAGAAATTTCCCTTATTTTGGGGCAAAATTGCAGAAATTTCTCTTATTTTGGGGCAAAATTGCAGAAATTTCACTTATTTCAGAAAGAATAGCAGAAATTTTCTTATTTTGAGGCAAAAAGGCAGGAATTTCTTTTATTTTGGTACAAAATTGCAGAAATTTTTCTTATTTTTGGGCAAAAATGTGAAAATTTCCCATATTTTGGGACAAAAATGCAGAAATTCCCTGTATTTTGAGGTAAAAAGGCTGAAATTCCCCTTATTTGGGAGCAAAAAGGCAGAAATTTCTCTTATTTTGGGGCAAAATTGCAGAAATTTCACTTATTTAAGGGTAATAAGTCAGAAATTCTTCTTATTTTGGGGCAAACAGACAGAAATTCTCTCTGTTTTGGGGGAAAAAACAGAAATTACACTTATTTAGAGCCAAAAATCAGAAATTCCCCTTATTTTGGAGCAAAAATGAAGAAATTTCTATTTTTATGGCAAAAAGGTATGCATTCTTCTTATTTTCGGGCAAAAAGGCAGAAATTCCCCGTATTTTGGAGCAAAATTGCAGAAATTCCTCTAATTGTGGGGCAAAAAGGCAGAAATTCCCTATATGTTGGGGCAAAAAGACAGAAATTCTCCTTATTTTGGGGTAAAACTCAGAAATTCCACATATTTTGGGGCAAAATTCCAGAAATTTCTCTTATTTGGGGGCAAAATTGCAGAAATTTCACTTATTTTCATTCAAAATTGCAGAAATTTCACTTATTTCAGAGAAAAAAGCAGAAATTTTCTTATTTTGGGGCAAAAAGGCAGAAATTTCTTTTATTTTGCTACAAAATTGCAAAAATTTTTCTTATTTTGGGGAAAAAAAAGGAATTTTCCCATATTTTGAGGCAAAAATGCAGAAATTCCCATTATTTTGAGGTAAAAAGGCTGAAATTCCCCTTATTTGGGGTCAAAAAGGCAGAAATTTCCCTTATTTTGGGGCAAAATTGCAGAAATTTCACTTATTTCAGGATAATAAGTCAGAAATTTTCCTTATTTTTGGGCAAAAAAGACAGAAATTCCCTTTGTTTTGGGGGAAAAAGACAGAAATTCCACTTATTTAGAGGCAAAAAAGAAGAAATTCCTATTATTTTGGAGCAAAAATGAAGAAATTTCCCTTTTTTATGGCAAAAAGGTATGCATTCTTCTTATTTTCGTGCAAAAAGGCAGAAATTCCCTGTATTTTGGAGCAAAATTGCAGAAATTCCCCTAATTGTTGGGAAAAAGGCAGAAATTCCCTATATGTTGTGGCAAAAAGACAGAAATTCACCTTATTTTCGGGCAAAACTCAGAAATTCCACTTATTTTGGGGCAAAATTCCAGAAATTTCCCTTATTTTGGGGCAAAATTGCAGAAATTTCACTTATTTCAGAAAAAAAGGCAGAAATTTTCGTAATTTTGGAGCACAATGTCAGAAATTCTTAATATTTTTTGGCAAAAATGCAGAAATTTTTATTATTTTGAGGTAAAAAGGCTGAAATTCCCCTTATATGGGGGAAAAAGGCAGAAATTTCCCTTATTTTGTGGCAAAAAGACAGAAATTCCCCTTATTTTGTTGCAAAAAGGCAGAAATTTCCCTTAATTTGGGGCAAAAAGCAGACATTTCCCTTATATTGGGAAAAATTTTAGAAATTTAACATATTTCAGGGCAAAAAGTCAGAAATTTTCCTTATTTTGAGGCAAAAATCAGATATTCCCCGTATTTTGAAGCAAAATTCCAGAAATTCCCCTAATTGTGGGGCAAAAAGGCAGAAATCCCTATATGTTGGGGCATAAAGACAGAAATTCTCCTTATTTTGGGGCAGAACTCAGAAATTAAACTTATTTTGGGGAAAAATTCCAGAAATTTCCCTTATTTTGTCGCAAAACTGCAGAAATTTCACTTATTTTAGGGCAAAATTGCAGAAATTTCACTTATTTCAGGGAAAATAGGCAGAAATTTTCTGATTTTGGGGCAAAAAGGCAGAATTTTCTAATATTTTGTGGCAAAAAGGCAGAAATTCCCCATATTTGGAGGTAAAATGCTGAAATTCCCCTTATTTTGGCAAAAAGGCAGAAATTTCCCTTATTTTGGGGCAAAATTGGAGAAATTTCACTTATTTCTGGGCAAAAAGTCAGAAAGTTGCCTTATTTTGGGGAAAAAAGCATAAATTCTCCTAATTTTGGGCCAAAAACAGAAATTCCATTTATTTTGGGGTAAAATTGTTGAAATTTCAAATATTTCAGGGCAAAAAGGCAGAAATTCCACATTATTTCAGGCAATAAGGCAGAAGTTCCCTGTATTTTGGAGCAAAATTTCAGAAATTCTCCTTATATGGGTGCAAAAATGCATTAATTCCCTTTATTTTGGTTCAATAAGGCAGAAATTCCCCGTATTTTGAAGCAAAATTGCACATATTCCCCTAATTTTAAGGGAAAATGCAGAAATTCACATTATTTTTGGGCAATAAGACAGAAATTGTCCTTATTTTGGGGCAAAACTCAGAAATTCCACTTATTTTGGGGCAAAATTCCAGAAATTTCCCTTATTTTGGGGCAAATTAGCAGAAATTTCACTTATTTTGGGGCAAAATTGCAGAAATTTCACTTATTTCAGAAAAAAAGCAGAAATTTTCTTATTTTGAAGCAAAAAGTCAGAAATTTCTTTTATTTTGATACAAAATTTCAAAAATTTTTCTTATTTTGGGGCAAAAAGGCAGAAATTTCCCATATTTTGGGGCAGAAATGCAGAAATTCCCCTTACTTTGAGGTAAAAAGGCTGAAATTCCCCATATTTGGGGGCAAAAAGGCAGAAATTTTCTTTATTTTGGGGCAAAATTGCAGAAATTTCACATACTTCAGGGTAATAAGTCAGAAATTTTCCTTATTTTGGGGCAAAAAAGACAGAAATTCCCTTTGTTTTGGGGGAAAAAGACGGGAATTCCACTTATTAGGGGCAAAAAATCAGAAATTCCCCTTATTTTGGAGCAAAAACTAAGAAATTTCCCTTTTTTATGGCAAAAAGGTATGCATTCTTCTTATTTTTGGGCAAAAAGGCAGAAAATCCACGTATTTTGGAGCAAAATTGCAGAAATTCCCCTAATTGTGGGGCAAAAAGGAAGAAATTCCCTATATGTTGGGCCAAAAAGACAGAAATTCTCCTTATTTTGGGGTAAAACTCAGAAATTCCACTTATTTTGGGGCAAAATTCAAGAAATTTCCCTTATTTTGGGGCAAAATTTCAGAAATTTCACTTATTTTGGTTCAAAATTGGAGAAATTTCACTTATTAAAAAAAAAGCAGAAATTTTCTTATTTTGGGGCAAAAGGCAGAAATTTCTTTTATTTTGGTACAAAATTGCAGAAATTTTTCTTATTTTGGGGCAAAAAGGCAGAAATTTCCCATATTTTGGGGCAAAAATGCAGAAATTCCCCTTATTTTGAGGTAAAAAGGCTGAAATTCCCCTTATTTGGGAGCAAAAAGGCAGAAATTTCTCTTATTTTGGGGCAAAATTGCAGAAATTTCCCTTATTATGGGGCAAAATTGCAGAAATTTCACTTATTTTGGGGCAAAATTGCAGAAATTTTACTTATTTTAAGGCAAAAAGGCAGAAATTTCTTTATTCTGGTACAAAATTGAAGAAATTTTTCTTAATTTTGGGCAAAATGGCGGAAATTTTTCATATTTTGGGGCAAAATGCAGAAATTCCCCTTATTTTGAGGTAAAAAGGCTGAAATCCCTTTATTTGGGAGCAAAAAGGCAGAAATTTCCCTTATTTTGGGACAGAATTGCAGAAATTTCACTTATTTCAGGGTAATAAGTCAGAAATTTTCCTTATTTTGGGGCAAAAAAGACAGAAATTCTCTTTGTTTTGGGGGAAAACAGAAATTCCACTTATTTAGAGGCAAAAAAGCAGAAATTCCCCTTATTTTGGAGCAAAAATGAAGAAATTTCCCTTTTTTATGGCAAAAAGGTATGCATTCTTCTTATTTTCGGGCAGAAAGGCAGAAATTCCCCGTATTTTGGAGCAAAATTGCAGAAATTCCTCTAATTGTGGGGCAAAAAGGCAGAAATTCCCTATATGTTGGGGCAAAAAGACAGAAATTCTCCTTATTTTGGGGTAAAACTCAGAAATTCCACATATTTTGGGAAAAATTCCAGAAATTTCTCTTATTTGGGGGCAAAATTGCAGAAATTTCACTTATTTTCATTCAAAATTGCAGAAATTTCACTTATTTCAGAGAAAAAAGCAGAAATTTTCTTATTTTGGGGCAAAAAGGCAGAAATTTCTTTTATTTTGCTACAAAATTGCAAAAATTTTTCTTATTTTGGGGAAAAAAAGGAAATTTCCCATATTTTGAGGCAAAAATGCAGAAATTCCCATTATTTTGAGGTAAAAAGGCTGAAATTCCCCTTATTTGGGGTCAAAAAGGCAGAAATTTCCCTTATTTTGGGGCAAAATTGCAGAAATTTCACTTATTTCAGGATAATAAGTCAGAAATTTTCCTTATTTTTGGGCAAAAAAGACAGAAATTCCCTTTGTTTTGGGGTAAAAAGACAGAAATTCCACTTATTTAGAGGCAAAAAAGAAGAAATTCCTATTATTTTGGAGCAAAAATGAAGAAATTTCCCTTTTTTATGGCAAAAAGGTATGCATTCTTCTTATTTTCGTGCAAAAAGGCAGAAATTCCCTGTATTTTGGAGCAAAATTGCAGAAATTCCCCTAATTGTTGGGAAAAAGGCAGAAATTCCCTATATGTTGTGGCAAAAAGACAGAAATTCACCTTATTTTCGGGCAAAACTCAGAAATTCCACTTATTTTGGGGCAAAATTCCAGAAATTTCCCTTATTTTGGGGCAAAATTGCAGAAATTTCACTTATTTCAGAAAAAAAGGCAGAAATTTTCGTAATTTTGGAGCACAATGTCAGAAATTCTTAATATTTTTTTGGCAAAAATGCAGAAATTTTTATTATTTTGAGGTAAAAAGGCTGAAATTCCCCTTATATGGGGGAAAAAGGCAGAAATTTCCCTTATTTTGTGGCAAAAAGACAGAAATTCCCCTTATTTTGTTGCAAAAAGGCAGAAATTTCCCTTAATTTGGGGCAAAAAGCAGACATTTCCCTTATATTGGGAAAAATTTTAGAAATTTAACATATTTCAGGGCAAAAAGTCAGAAATTTTCCTTATTTTGAGGCAAAAATCAGATATTCCCCGTATTTTGAAGCAAAATTCCAGAAATTCCCCTAATTGTGGGGCAAAAAGGCAGAAATCCCTATATGTTGGGGCATAAAGACAGAAATTCTCCTTATTTTGGGGCAGAACTCAGAAATTAAACTTATTTTGGGGAAAAATTCCAGAAATTTCCCTTATTTTGACGCAAAACTGCAGAAATTTCACTTATTTTAGGGCAAAATTGCAGAAATTTCACTTATTTCAGGGAAAATAGGCAGAAATTTTCTGATTTTGGGGCAAAAAGGCAGAATTTTCTAATATTTTGTGGCAAAAAGGCAGAAATTCCCCATATTTGGAGGTAAAATGCTGAAATTCCCCTTATTTTGGCAAAAAGGCAGAAATTTCCCTTATTTTGGGGCAAAATTGGAGAAATTTCACTTATTTCTGGGCAAAAAGTCAGAAAGTTGCCTTATTTTGGGGAAAAAAGCATAAATTCTCCTAATTTTGGGCCAAAAACAGAAATTCCATTTATTTTGGGGTAAAATTGTTGAAATTTCAAATATTTCAGGGCAAAAAGGCAGAAATTCCACATTATTTCAGGCAATAAGGCAGAAGTTCCCTGTATTTTGGAGCAAAATTTCAGAAATTCTCCTTATATGGGTGCAAAAATGCATTAATTCCCTTTATTTTGGTTCAATAAGGCAGAAATTCCCCGTATTTTGAAGCAAAATTGCACATATTCCCCTAATTTTAAGGGAAAATGCAGAAATTCACATTATTTTTGGGCAATAAGACAGAAATTGTCCTTATTTTGGGGCAAAACTCAGAAATTCCACTTATTTTGGGGCAAAATTCCAGAAATTTCCCTTATTTTGGGGCAAATTAGCAGAAATTTCACTTATTTTGGGGCAAAATTGCAGAAATTTCACTTATTTCAGAAAAAAAGCAGAAATTTTCTTATTTTGAAGCAAAAAGTCAGAAATTTCTTTTATTTTGATACAAAATTTCAAAAATTTTTCTTATTTTGGGGCAAAAAGGCAGAAATTTCCCATATTTTGGGGCAGAAATGCAGAAATTCCCCTTACTTTGAGGTATAAAGGCTGAAATTCCCCATATTTGGGGGCAAAAAGGCAGAAATTTTCTTTATTTTGGGGCAAAATTGCAGAAATTTCACATACTTCAGGGTAATAAGTCAGAAATTTTCCTTATTTTGGGGCAAAAAAGACAGAAATTCCCTTTGTTTTGGGGGAAAAAGACGGGAATTCCACTTATTAGGGGCAAAAAATCAGAAATTCCCCTTATTTTGGAGCAAAAACTAAGAAATTTCCCTTTTTTATGGCAAAAAGGTATGCATTCTTCTTATTTTTGGGCAAAAAGGCAGAAAATCCACGTATTTTGGAGCAAAATTGCAGAAATTCCCCTAATTGTGGGGCAAAAAGGAAGAAATTCCCTATATGTTGGGCCAAAAAGACAGAAATTCTCCTTATTTTGGGGTAAAACTCAGAAATTCCACTTATTTTGGGGCAAAATTCAAGAAATTTCCCTTATTTTGGGGCAAAATTTCAGAAATTTCACTTATTTTGGTTCAAAATTGGAGAAATTTCACTTATTAAAAAAAAAGCAGAAATTTTCTTATTTTGGGGCAAAAGGCAGAAATTTCTTTTATTTTGGTACAAAATTGCAGAAATTTTTCTTATTTTGGGGCAAAAAGGCAGAAATTTCCCATATTTTGGGGCAAAAATGCAGAAATTCCCCTTATTTTGAGGTAAAAAGGCTGAAATTCCCCTTATTTGGGAGCAAAAAGGCAGAAATTTCTCTTATTTTGGGTCAAAATTGCAGAAATTTCCCTTATTATGGGGCAAAATTGCAGAAATTTTACTTATTTTGGGGCAAAATTGCAGAAATTTTACTTATTTTAAGGCAAAAAGGCAGAAATTTCTTTATTTTGGTACAAAATTGAAGAAATTTTTCTTAATTTTGGGCAAAAAGGCGGAAATTTTTCATATTTTGGGGCAAAAATGCAGAAATTCCCCTTATTTTGAGGTAAAAAGGCTGAAATCCCTTTATTTGGGAGCAAAAAGGCAGAAATTTCCCTTATTTTGGGACAGAATTGCAGAAATTTCACTTATTTCAGGGTAATA
This sequence comes from Micromys minutus, assembly GCF_963924665.1. Taxonomy (NCBI): domain Eukaryota; kingdom Metazoa; phylum Chordata; class Mammalia; order Rodentia; family Muridae; genus Micromys; species Micromys minutus. Next base: position 61,653 of record NW_027667932.1, read on the forward strand.
AGTCAGAAATTTTCCTTATTTTGGGGCAAAAAAGACAGAAATTCTCTTTGTTTTGGGGGAAAACAGAAATTCCACTTATTTAGAGGCAAAAAAGCAGAAATTCCCCTTATTTTGGAGCAAAAATGAAGAAATTTCCCTTTTTTATGGCAAAAAGGTATGCATTCTTCTTATTTTCGGGCAAAAAGGCAGAAATTCCATGTATTTTGGAGCAAAATTGCAGAAATTCCCCTAATTGTGGGGCAAAAATGCAGAAATTCCCTATATGTTGGGGTAAAAACACAGAAATTCTCCTTATTTTGTGGCAAACCTCAGAAATTCCACTTATTTTGGGGCAAAATTCCAGAAATTTCCCTAATTTTGAACCAAAATTGCAGAAATTTCACTTATTTTGGGGCAAAATTGCAGAAATTTCACTTATTTCAGAGAAAAAAGCAGAAATTTTCTTATTTTGGGGCAAAAAAGCAGAAATTCCTAATATTTTGTACCAAAAAAAGCAGAAATTCCCCATATTTTGAGGAAAAAATGTTAAAATTCCCATTATTTGGGGGCAAAATAGCAGAAATTTCCCTTATTTTGGGGCAAAATTGCAGAAATTTCTCTTATTTTGGGGCAAAATTGCAGAAATTTCACTTATTTCAGAAAGAATAGCAGAAATTTTCTTATTTTGAGGCAAAAAGGCAGGAATTTCTTTTATTTTGGTACAAAATTGCAGAAATTTTTCTTATTTTTGGGCAAAAAGGTGAAAATTTCCCATATTTTGGGGCAAAAATGCAGAAATTCCCTGTATTTTGAGGTAAAAAGGCTGAAATTCCCCTTATTTGGGAGCAAAAAGGCAGAAATTTCTCTTATTTTGGGGCAAAATTGCAGAAATTTCACTTATTTAAGGGTAATAAGTCAGAAATTTTTCTTATTTTGGGGCAAACAGACAGAAATTCTCTCTGTTTTGGGGGAAAAAACAGAAATTACACTTATTTAGAGCCAAAAATCAGAAATTCCCCTTATTTTGGAGCAAAAATGAAGAAATTTCTATTTTTATGGCAAAAAGGTATGCATTCTTCTTATTTTCGGGCAAAAAGGCAGAAATTCCCCGTATTTTGGAGCAAAATTGCAGAAATTCCTCTAATTGTGGGGCAAAAAGGCAGAAATTCCCTATATGTTGGGGCAAAAAGACAGAAATTCTCCTTATTTTGGGGTAAAACTCAGAAATTCCACATATTTTGGGGCAAAATTCCAGAAATTTCTCTTATTTGGGGGCAAAATTGCAGAAATTTCACTTATTTTCATTCAAAATTGCAGAAATTTCACTTATTTCAGAGAAAAAAGCAGAAATTTTCTTATTTTGGGGCAAAAAGGCAGAAATTTCTTTTATTTTGCTACAAAATTGCAAAAATTTTTCTTATTTTGGGGAAAAAAAAGGAAATTTCCCATATTTTGAGGCAAAAATGCAGAAATTCCCATTATTTTGAGGTAAAAAGGCTGAAATTCCCCTTATTTGGGGTCAAAAAGGCAGAAATTTCCCTTATTTTGGGGCAAAATTGCAGAAATTTCACTTATTTCAGGATAATAAGTCAGAAATTTTCCTTATTTTTGGGCAAGAAAGACAGAAATTCCCTTTGTTTTGGGGGAAAAAGACAGAAATTCCACTTATTTAGAGGCAAAAAAGAAGAAATTCCTATTATTTTGGAGCAAAAATGAAGAAATTTCCCTTTTTTATGGCAAAAAGGTATGCATTCTTCTTATTTTCGTGCAAAAAGGCAGAAATTCCCTGTATTTTGGAGCAAAATTGCAGAAATTCCCCTAATTGTTGGGAAAAAGGCAGAAATTCCCTATATGTTGTGGCAAAAAGACAGAAATTCACCTTATTTTCGGGCAAAACTCAGAAATTCCACTTATTTTGGGGCAAAATTCCAGAAATTTCCCTTATTTTGGGGCAAAATTGCAGAAATTTCACTTATTTCAGAAAAAAAGGCAGAAATTTTCGTAATTTTGGAGCACAATGTCAGAAATTCTTAATATTTTTTTGGCAAAAATGCAGAAATTTTTATTATTTTGAGGTAAAAAGGCTGAAATTCCCCTTATATGGGGGAAAAAGGCAGAAATTTCCCTTATTTTGTGGCAAAAAGACAGAAATTCCCCTTATTTTGTTGCAAAAAGGCAGAAATTTCCCTTAATTTGGGGCAAAAAGCAGACATTTCCCTTATATTGGGAAAAATTTTAGAAATTTAACATATTTCAGGGCAAAAAGTCAGAAATTTTCCTTATTTTGAGGCAAAAATCAGATATTCCCCGTATTTTGAAGCAAAATTCCAGAAATTCCCCTAATTGTGGGGCAAAAAGGCAGAAATCCCTATATGTTGGGGCATAAAGACAGAAATTCTCCTTATTTTGGGGCAGAACTCAGAAATTAAACTTATTTTGGGGAAAAATTCCAGAAATTTCCCTTATTTTGACGCAAAACTGCAGAAATTTCACTTATTTTAGGGCAAAATTGCAGAAATTTCACTTATTTCAGGGAAAATAGGCAGAAATTTTCTGATTTTGGGGCAAAAAGGCAGAATTTTCTAATATTTTGTGGCAAAAAGGCAGAAATTCCCCATATTTGGAGGTAAAATGCTGAAATTCCCCTTATTTTGGCAAAAAGGCAGAAATTTCCCTTATTTTGGGGCAAAATTGGAGAAATTTCACTTATTTCTGGGCAAAAAGTCAGAAAGTTGCCTTATTTTGGGGAAAAAAGCATAAATTCTCCTAATTTTGGGCCAAAAACAGAAATTCCATTTATTTTGGGGTAAAATTGTTGAAATTTCAAATATTTCAGGGCAAAAAGGCAGAAATTCCACATTATTTCAGGCAATAAGGCAGAAGTTCCCTGTATTTTGGAGCAAAATTTCAGAAATTCTCCTTATATGGGTGCAAAAATGCATTAATTCCCTTTATTTTGGTTCAATAAGGCAGAAATTCCCCGTATTTTGAAGCAAAATTGCACATATTCCCCTAATTTTAAGGGAAAATGCAGAAATTCACATTATTTTTGGGCAATAAGACAGAAATTGTCCTTATTTTGGGGCAAAACTCAGAAATTCCACTTATTTTGGGGCAAAATTCCAGAAATTTCCCTTATTTTGGGGCAAATTAGCAGAAATTTCACTTATTTTGGGGCAAAATTGCAGAAATTTCACTTATTTCAGAAAAAAAAGCAGAAATTTTCTTATTTTGAAGCAAAAAGTCAGAAATTTCTTTTATTTTGATACAAAATTTCAAAAATTTTTCTTATTTTGGGGCAAAAAGGCAGAAATTTCCCATATTTTGGGGCAGAAATGCAGAAATTCCCCTTACTTTGAGGTAAAAAGGCTGAAATTCCCCATATTTGGGGGCAAAAAGGCAGAAATTTTCTTTATTTTGGGGCAAAATTGCAGAAATTTCACATACTTCAGGGTAATAAGTCAGAAATTTTCCTTATTTTGGGGCAAAAAAGACAGAAATTCCCTTTGTTTTGGGGGAAAAAGACGGGAATTCCACTTATTAGGGGCAAAAAATCAGAAATTCCCCTTATTTTGGAGCAAAAACTAAGAAATTTCCCTTTTTTATGGCAAAAAGGTATGCATTCTTCTTATTTTCGGGCAAAAAGGCAGAAAATCCACGTATTTTGGAGCAAAATTGCAGAAATTCCCCTAATTGTGGGGCAAAAAGGAAGAAATTCCCTATATGTTGGGCCAAAAAGACAGAAATTCTCCTTATTTTGGGGTAAAACTCAGAAATTCCACTTATTTTGGGGCAAAATTCAAGAAATTTCCCTTATTTTGGGGCAAAATTTCAGAAATTTCACTTATTTTGGTTCAAAATTGGAGAAATTTCACTTATTAAAAAAAAAGCAGAAATTTTCTTATTTTGGGGCAAAAGGCAGAAATTTCTTTTATTTTGGTACAAAATTGCAGAAATTTTTCTTATTTTGGGGCAAAAAGGCAGAAATTTCCCATATTTTGGGGCAAAAATGCAGAAATTCCCCTTATTTTGAGGTAAAAAGGCTGAAATTCCCCTTATTTGGGAGCAAAAAGGCAGAAATTTCTCTTATTTTGGGGCAAAATTGCAGAAATTTCACTTATTATGGGGCAAAATTGCAGAAATTTTACTTATTTTGGGGCAAAATTGCAGAAATTTTACTTATTTTAAGGCAAAAAGGCAGAAATTTCTTTATTTTGGTACAAAATTGAAGAAATTTTTCTTAATTTTGGGCAAAAAGGCGGAAATTTTTCATATTTTGGGGCAAAAATGCAGAAATTCCCCTTATTTTGAGGTAAAAAGGCTGAAATCCCTTTATTTGGGAGCAAAAAGGCAGAAATTTCCCTTATTTTGGGACAGAATTGCAGAAATTTCACTTATTTCAGGGTAATAAGTCAGAAATTTTCCTTATTTTGGGGCAAAAAAGACAGAAATTCTCTTTGTTTTGGGGGAAAACAGAAATTCCACTTATTTAGAGGCAAAAAAGCAGAAATTCCCCTTATTTTGGAGCAAAAATGAAGAAATTTCCCTTTTTTATGGCAAAAAGGTATGCATTCTTCTTATTTTCGGGCAAAAAGGCAGAAATTCCATGTATTTTGGAGCAAAATTGCAGAAATTCCCCTAATTGTGGGGCAAAAATGCAGAAATTCCCTATATGTTGGGGTAAAAACACAGAAATTCTCCTTATTTTGTGGCAAACCTCAGAAATTCCACTTATTTTGGGGCAAAATTCCAGAAATTTCCCTAATTTTGAACCAAAATTGCAGAAATTTCACTTATTTTGGGGCAAAATTGCAGAAATTTCACTTATTTCAGAGAAAAAAGCAGAAATTTTCTTATTTTGGGGCAAAAAAGCAGAAATTCCTAATATTTTGTACCAAAAAAAGCAGAAATTCCCCATATTTTGAGGAAAAAATGTTAAAATTCCCATTATTTGGGGGCAAAATAGCAGAAATTTCCCTTATTTTGGGGCAAAATTGCAGAAATTTCTCTTATTTTGGGGCAAAATTGCAGAAATTTCACTTATTTCAGAAAGAATAGCAGAAATTTTCTTATTTTGAGGCAAAAAGGCAGGAATTTCTTTTATTTTGGTACAAAATTGCAGAAATTTTTCTTATTTTTGGGCAAAAAGGTGAAAATTTCCCATATTTTGGGGCAAAAATGCAGAAATTCCCTGTATTTTGAGGTAAAAAGGCTGAAATTCCCCTTATTTGGGAGCAAAAAGGCAGAAATTTCTCTTATTTTGGGGCAAAATTGCAGAAATTTCACTTATTTAAGGGTAATAAGTCAGAAATTTTTCTTATTTTGGGGCAAACAGACAGAAATTCTCTCTGTTTTGGGGGAAAAAACAGAAATTACACTTATTTAGAGCCAAAAATCAGAAATTCCCCTTATTTTGGAGCAAAAATGAAGAAATTTCTATTTTTATGGCAAAAAGGTATGCATTCTTCTTATTTTCGGGCAAAAAGGCAGAAATTCCCCGTATTTTGGAGCAAAATTGCAGAAATTCCTCTAATTGTGGGGCAAAAAGGCAGAAATTCCCTATATGTTGGGGCAAAAAGACAGAAATTCTCCTTATTTTGGGGTAAAACTCAGAAATTCCACATATTTTGGGGCAAAATTCCAGAAATTTCTCTTATTTGGGGGCAAAATTGCAGAAATTTCACTTATTTTCATTCAAAATTGCAGAAATTTCACTTATTTCAGAGAAAAAAGCAGAAATTTTCTTATTTTGGGGCAAAAAGGCAGAAATTTCTTTTATTTTGCTACAAAATTGCAAAAATTTTTCTTATTTTGGGGAAAAAAAAGGAAATTTCCCATATTTTGAGGCAAAAATGCAGAAATTCCCATTATTTTGAGGTAAAAAGGCTGAAATTCCCCTTATTTGGGGTCAAAAAGGCAGAAATTTCCCTTATTTTGGGGCAAAATTGCAGAAATTTCACTTATTTCAGGATAATAAGTCAGAAATTTTCCTTATTTTTGGGCAAGAAAGACAGAAATTCCCTTTGTTTTGGGGGAAAAAGACAGAAATTCCACTTATTTAGAGGCAAAAAAGAAGAAATTCCTATTATTTTGGAGCAAAAATGAAGAAATTTCCCTTTTTTATGGCAAAAAGGTATGCATTCTTCTTATTTTCGTGCAAAAAGGCAGAAATTCCCTGTATTTTGGAGCAAAATTGCAGAAATTCCCCTAATTGTTGGGAAAAAGGCAGAAATTCCCTATATGTTGTGGCAAAAAGACAGAAATTCACCTTATTTTCGGGCAAAACTCAGAAATTCCACTTATTTTGGGGCAAAATTCCAGAAATTTCCCTTATTTTGGGGCAAAATTGCAGAAATTTCACTTATTTCAGAAAAAAAGGCAGAAATTTTCGTAATTTTGGAGCACAATGTCAGAAATTCTTAATATTTTTTTGGCAAAAATGCAGAAATTTTTATTATTTTGAGGTAAAAAGGCTGAAATTCCCCTTATATGGGGGAAAAAGGCAGAAATTTCCCTTATTTTGTGGCAAAAAGACAGAAATTCCCCTTATTTTGTTGCAAAAAGGCAGAAATTTCCCTTAATTTGGGGCAAAAAGCAGACATTTCCCTTATATTGGGAAAAATTTTAGAAATTTAACATATTTCAGGGCAAAAAGTCAGAAATTTTCCTTATTTTGAGGCAAAAATCAGATATTCCCCGTATTTTGAAGCAAAATTCCAGAAATTCCCCTAATTGTGGGGCAAAAAGGCATAAATCCCTATATGTTGGGGCATAAAGACAGAAATTCTCCTTATTTTGGGGCAGAACTCAGAAATTAAACTTATTTTGGGGAAAAATTCCAGAAATTTCCCTTATTTTGACGCAAAACTGCAGAAATTTCACTTATTTTAGGGCAAAATTGCAGAAATTTCACTTATTTCAGGGAAAATAGGCAGAAATTTTCTGATTTTGGGGCAAAAAGGCAGAATTTTCTAATATTTTGTGGCAAAAAGGCAGAAATTCCCCATATTTGGAGGTAAAATGCTGAAATTCCCCTTATTTTGGCAAAAAGGCAGAAATTTCCCTTATTTTGGGGCAAAATTGGAGAAATTTCACTTATTTCTGGGCAAAAAGTCAGAAAGTTGCCTTATTTTGGGGAAAAAAGCATAAATTCTCCTAATTTTGGGCCAAAAACAGAAATTCCATTTATTTTGGGGTAAAATTGTTGAAATTTCAAATATTTCAGGGCAAAAAGGCAGAAATTCCACATTATTTCAGGCAATAAGGCAGAAGTTCCCTGTATTTTGGAGCAAAATTTCAGAAATTCTCCTTATATGGGTGCAAAAATGCATTAATTCCCTTTATTTTGGTTCAATAAGGCAGAAATTCCCCGTATTTTGAAGCAAAATTGCACATATTCCCCTAATTTTAAGGGAAAATGCAGAAATTCACATTATTTTTGGGCAATAAGACAGAAATTGTCCTTATTTTGGGGCAAAACTCAGAAATTCCACTTATTTTGGGGCAAAATTCCAGAAATTTCCCTTATTTTGGGGCAAATTAGCAGAAATTTCACTTATTTTGGGGCAAAATTGCAGAAATTTCACTTATTTCAGAAAAAAAAGCAGAAATTTTCTTATTTTGAAGCAAAAAGTCAGAAATTTCTTTTATTTTGATACAAAATTTCAAAAATTTTTCTTATTTTGGGGCAAAAAGGCAGAAATTTCCCATATTTTGGGGCAGAAATGCAGAAATTCCCCTTACTTTGAGGTAAAAAGGCTGAAATTCCCCATATTTGGGGGCAAAAAGGCAGAAATTTTCTTTATTTTGGGGCAAAATTGCAGAAATTTCACATACTTCAGGGTAATAAGTCAGAAATTTTCCTTATTTTGGGGCAAAAAAGACAGAAATTCCCTTTGTTTTGGGGGAAAAAGACGGGAATTCCACTTATTAGGGGCAAAAAATCAGAAATTCCCCTTATTTTGGAGCAAAAACTAAGAAATTTCCCTTTTTTATGGCAAAAAGGTATGCATTCTTCTTATTTTCGGGCAAAAAGGCAGAAAATCCACGTATTTTGGAGCAAAATTGCAGAAATTCCCCTAATTGTGGGGCAAAAAGGAAGAAATTCCCTATATGTTGGGCCAAAAAGACAGAAATTCTCCTTATTTTGGGGTAAAACTCAGAAATTCCACTTATTTTGGGGCAAAATTCAAGAAATTTCCCTTATTTTGGGGCAAAATTTCAGAAATTTCACTTATTTTGGTTCAAAATTGGAGAAATTTCACTTATTAAAAAAAAAGCAGAAATTTTCTTATTTTGGGGCAAAAGGCAGAAATTTCTTTTATTTTGGTACAAAATTGCAGAAATTTTTCTTATTTTGGGGCAAAAAGGCAGAAATTTCCCATATTTTGGGGCAAAAATGCAGAAATTCCCCTTATTTTGAGGTAAAAAGGCTGAAATTCCCCTTATTTGGGAGCAAAAAGGCAGAAATTTCTCTTATTTTGGGGCAAAATTGCAGAAATTTCACTTATTATGGGGCAAAATTGCAGAAATTTTACTTATTTTGGGGCAAAATTGCAGAAATTTTACTTATTTTAAGGCAAAAAGGCAGAAATTTCTTTATTTTGGTACAAAATTGAAGAAATTTTTCTTAATTTTGGGCAAAAAGGCGGAAATTTTTCATATTTTGGGGCAAAAATGCAGAAATTCCCCTTATTTTGAGGTAAAAAGGCTGAAATCCCTTTATTTGGGAGCAAAAAGGCAGAAATTTCCCTTATTTTGGGACAGAATTGCAGAAATTTCACTTATTTCAGGGTAATAAGTCAGAAATTTTCCTTATTTTGGGGCAAAAAAGACAGAAATTCTCTTTGTTTTGGGGGAAAACAGAAATTCCACTTATTTAGAGGCAAAAAAGCAGAAATTCCCCTTATTTTGGAGCAAAAATGAAGAAATTTCCCTTTTTTATGGCAAAAAGGTATGCATTCTTCTTATTTTCGGGCAAAAAGGCAGAAATTCCATGTATTTTGGAGCAAAATTGCAGAAATTCCCCTAATTGTGGGGCAAAAATGCAGAAATTCCCTATATGTTGGGGTAAAAACACAGAAATTCTCCTTATTTTGTGGCAAACCTCAGAAATTCCACTTATTTTGGGGCAAAATTCCAGAAATTTCCCTAATTTTGAACCAAAATTGCAGAAATTTCACTTATTTTGGGGCAAAATTGCAGAAATTTCACTTATTTCAGAGAAAAAAGCAGAAATTTTCTTATTTTGGGGCAAAAAAGCAGAAATTCCTAATATTTTGTACCAAAAAAAGCAGAAATTCCCCATATTTTGAGGAAAAAATGTTAAAATTCCCATTATTTGGGGGCAAAATAGCAGAAATTTCCCTTATTTTGGGGCAAAATTGCAGAAATTTCACTTATTTCAGAAAGAATAGCAGAAATTTTCTTATTTTGAGGCAAAAAGGCAGGAATTTCTTTTATTTTGGTACAAAATTGCAGAAATTTTTCTTATTTTTGGGCAAAAAGGTGAAAATTTCCCATATTTTGGGGCAAAAATGCAGAAATTCCCTGTATTTTGAGGTAAAAAGGCTGAAATTCCCCTTATTTGGGAGCAAAAAGGCAGAAATTTCTCTTATTTTGGGGCAAAATTGCAGAAATTTCACTTATTTAAGGGTAATAAGTCAGAAATTTTTCTTATTTTGGGGCAAACAGACAGAAATTCTCTCTGTTTTGGGGGAAAAAACAGAAATTACACTTATTTAGAGCCAAAAATCAGAAATTCCCCTTATTTTGGAGCAAAAATGAAGAAATTTCTATTTTTATGGCAAAAAGGTATGCATTCTTCTTATTTTCGGGCAAAAAGGCAGAAATTCCCCGTATTTTGGAGCAAAATTGCAGAAATTCCTCTAATTGTGGGGCAAAAAGGCAGAAATTCCCTATATGTTGGGGCAAAAAGACAGAAATTCTCCTTATTTTGGGGTAAAACTCAGAAATTCCACATATTTTGGGGCAAAATTCCAGAAATTTCTCTTATTTGGGGGCAAAATTGCAGAAATTTCACTTATTTTCATTCAAAATTGCAGAAATTTCACTTATTTCAGAGAAAAAAGCAGAAATTTTCTTATTTTGGGGCAAAAAGGCAGAAATTTCTTTTATTTTGCTACAAAATTGCAAAAATTTTTCTTATTTTGGGGAAAAAAAGGAAATTTCCCATATTTTGAGGCAAAAATGCAGAAATTCCCATTATTTTGAGGTAAAAAGGCTGAAATTCCCCTTATTTGGGGTCAAAAAGGCAGAAATTTCCCTTATTTTGGGGCAAAATTGCAGAAATTTCACTTATTTCAGGATAATAAGTCAGAAATTTTCCTTATTTTTGGGCAAAAAAGACAGAAATTCCCTTTGTTTTGGGGGAAAAAGACAGAAATTCCACTTATTTAGAGGCAAAAAAGAAGAAATTCCTATTATTTTGGAGCAAAAATGAAGAAATTTCCCTTTTTTATGGCAAAAAGGTATGCATTCTTCTTATTTTCGTGCAAAAAGGCAGAAATTCCCTGTATTTTGGAGCAAAATTGCAGAAATTCCCCTAATTGTTGGGAAAAAGGCAGAAATTCCCTATATGTTGTGGCAAAAAGACAGAAATTCACCTTATTTTCGGGCAAAACTCAGAAATTCCACTTATTTTGGGGCAAAATTCCAGAAATTTCCCTTATTTTGGGGCAAAATTGCAGAAATTTCACTTATTTCAGAAAAAAAGGCAGAAATTTTCGTAATTTTGGAGCACAATGTCAGAAATTCTTAATATTTTTTTGGCAAAAATGCAGAAATTTTTATTATTTTGAGGTAAAAAGGCTGAAATTCCCCTTATATGGGGGAAAAAGGCAGAAATTTCCCTTATTTTGTGGCAAAAAGACAGAAATTCCCCTTATTTTGTTGCAAAAAGGCAGAAATTTCCCTTAATTTGGGGCAAAAAGCAGACATTTCCCTTATATTGGGAAAAATTTTAGAAATTTAACATATTTCAGGGCAAAAAGTCAGAAATTTTCCTTATTTTGAGGCAAAAATCAGATATTCCCCGTATTTTGAAGCAAAATTCCAGAAATTCCCCTATTTGTGGGGCAAAAAGGCAGAAATCCCTATATGTTGGGGCATAAAGACAGAAATTCTCCTTATTTTGGGGCAGAACTCAGAAATTAAACTTATTTTGGGGAAAAATTCCAGAAATTTCCCTTATTTTGACGCAAAACTGCAGAAATTTCACTTATTTTAGGGCAAAATTGCAGAAATTTCACTTATTTCAGGGAAAATAGGCAGAAATTTTCTGATTTTGGGGTAAAAAGGCAGAATTTTCTAATATTTTGTGGCAAAAAGGCAGAAATTCCCCATATTTGGAGGTAAAATGCTGAAATTCCCCTTATTTTGGCAAAAAGGCAGAAATTTCCCTTATTTTGGGGCAAAATTGGAGAAATTTCACTTATTTCTGGGCAAAAAGTCAGAAAGTTGCCTTATTTTGGGGAAAAAAGCATAAATTCTCCTAATTTTGGGCCAAAAACAGAAATTCCATTTATTTTGGGGTAAAATTGTTGAAATTTCAAATATTTCAGGGCAAAAAGGCAGAAATTCCACATTATTTCAGGCAATAAGGCAGAAGTTCCCTGTATTTTGGAGCAAAATTTCAGAAATTCTCCTTATATGGGTGCAAAAATGCATTAATTCCCTTTATTTTGGTTCAATAAGGCAGAAATTCCCCGTATTTTGAAGCAAAATTGCACATATTCCCCTAATTTTAAGGGAAAATGCAGAAATTCACATTATTTTTGGGCAATAAGACAGAAATTGTCCTTATTTTGGGGCAAAACTCAGAAATTCCACTTATTTTGGGGCAAAATTCCAGAAATTTCCCTTATTTTGGGGCAAATTAGCAGAAATTTCACTTATTTTGGGGCAAAATTGCAGAAATTTCACTTATTTCAGAAAAAAAAGCAGAAATTTTCTTATTTTGAAGCAAAAAGTCAGAAATTTCTTTTATTTTGATACAAAATTTCAAAAATTTTTCTTATTTTGGGGCAAAAAGGCAGAAATTTCCCATATTTTGGGGCAGAAATGCAGAAATTCCCCTTACTTTGAGGTAAAAAGGCTGAAATTCCCCATATTTGGGGGCAAAAAGGCAGAAATTTTCTTTATTTTGGGGCAAAATTGCAGAAATTTCACATACTTCAGGGTAATAAGTCAGAAATTTTCCTTATTTTGGGGCAAAAAAGACAGAAATTCCCTTTGTTTTGGGGGAAAAAGACGGGAATTCCACTTATTAGGGGCAAAAAATCAGAAATTCCCCTTATTTTGGAGCAAAAACTAAGAAATTTCCCTTTTTTATGGCAAAAAGGTATGCATTCTTCTTATTTTCGGGCAAAAAGGCAGAAAATCCACGTATTTTGGAGCAAAATTGCAGAAATTCCCCTAATTGTGGGGCAAAAAGGAAGAAATTCCCTATATGTTGGGCCAAAAAGACAGAAATTCTCCTTATTTTGGGGTAAAACTCAGAAATTCCACTTATTTTGGGGCAAAATTCAAGAAATTTCCCTTATTTTGGGGCAAAATTTCAGAAATTTCACTTATTTTGGTTCAAAATTGGAGAAATTTCACTTATTAAAAAAAAAGCAGAAATTTTCTTATTTTGGGGCAAAAGGCAGAAATTTCTTTTATTTTGGTACAAAATTGCAGAAATTTTTCTTATTTTGGGGCAAAAAGGCAGAAATTTCCCATATTTTGGGGCAAAAATGCAGAAATTCCCCTTATTTTGAGGTAAAAAGGCTGAAATTCCCCTTATTTGGGAGCAAAAAGGCAGAAATTTCTCTTATTTTGGGGCAAAATTGCAGAAATTTCACTTATTATGGGGCAAAATTGCAGAAATTTTACTTATTTTGGGGCAAAATTGCAGAAATTTTACTTATTTTAAGGCAAAAAGGCAGAAATTTCTTTATTTTGGTACAAAATTGAAGAAATTTTTCTTAATTTTGGGCAAAAAGGCGGAAATTTTTCATATTTTGGGGCAAAAATGCAGAAATTCCCCTTATTTTGAGGTAAAAAGGCTGAAATCCCTTTATTTGGGAGCAAAAAGGCAGAAATTTCCCTTATTTTGGGACAGAATTGCAGAAATTTCACTTATTTCAGGGTAATAAGTCAGAAATTTTCCTTATTTTGGGGCAAAAAAGACAGAAATTCTCTTTGTTTTGGGGGAAAACAGAAATTCCACTTATTTAGAGGCAAAAAAGCAGAAATTCCCCTTATTTTGGAGCAAAAATGAAGAAATTTCCCTTTTTTATGGCAAAAAGGTATGCATTCTTCTTATTTTCGGGCAAAAAGGCAGAAATTCCATGTATTTTGGAGCAAAATTGCAGAAATTCCCCTAATTGTGGGGCAAAAATGCAGAAATTCCCTATATGTTGGGGTAAAAACACAGAAATTCTCCTTATTTTGTGGCAAACCTCAGAAATTCCACTTATTTTGGGGCAAAATTCCAGAAATTTCCCTAATTTTGAACCAAAATTGCAGAAATTTCACTTATTTTGGGGCAAAATTGCAGAAATTTCACTTATTTCAGAGAAAAAAGCAGAAATTTTCTTATTTTGGGGCAAAAAAGCAGAAATTCCTAATATTTTGTACCAAAAAAAGCAGAAATTCCCCATATTTTGAGGAAAAAATGTTAAAATTCCCATTATTTGGGGGCAAAATAGCAGAAATTTCCCTTATTTTGGGGCAAAATTGCAGAAATTTCTCTTATTTTGGGGCAAAATTGCAGAAATTTCACTTATTTCAGAAAGAATAGCAGAAATTTTCTTATTTTGAGGCAAAAAGGCAGGAATTTCTTTTATTTTGGTACAAAATTGCAGAAATTTTTCTTATTTTTGGGCAAAAAGGTGAAAATTTCCCATATTATGGGGCAAAAATGCAGAAATTCCCTGTATTTTGAGGTAAAAAGGCTGAAATTCCCCTTATTTGGGAGCAAAAAGGCAGAAATTTCTCTTATTTTGGGGCAAAATTGCAGAAATTTTTCTTATTTAAGGGTAATAAGTCAGAAATTTTTCTTATTTTGGGGCAAACAGACAGAAATTCTCTCTGTTTTGGGGGAAAAACAGAAATTACACTTATTTAGAGCCAAAAATCAGAAATTCCCCTTATTTTGGAGCAAAAATGAAGAAATTTCTATTTTTATGGCAAAAAGGTATGCATTCTTCTTATTTTCGGGCAAAAAGGCAGAAATTCCCCGTATTTTGGAGCAAAATTGCAGAAATTCCTCTAATTGTGGGGCAAAAAGGCAGAAATTCCCTATATGTTGGGGCAAAAAGACAGAAATTCTCCTTATTTTGGGGTAAAACTCAGAAATTCCACATATTTTGGGGCAAAATTCCAGAAATTTCTCTTATTTGGGGGCAAAATTGCAGAAATTTCACTTATTTTCATTCAAAATTGCAGAAATTTCACTTATTTCAGAGAAAAAAGCAGAAATTTTCTTATTTTGGGGCAAAAAGGCAGAAATTTCTTTTATTTTGCTACAAAATTGCAAAAATTTTTCTTATTTTGGGGAAAAAAAAGGAAATTTCCCATATTTTGAGGCAAAAATGCAGAAATTCCCATTATTTTGAGGTAAAAAGGCTGAAATTCCCCTTATTTGGGGTCAAAAAGGCAGAAATTTCCCTTATTTTGGGGCAAAATTGCAGAAATTTCACTTATTTCAGGATAATAAGTCAGAAATTTTCCTTATTTTTGGGCAAAAAAGACAGAAATTCCCTTTGTTTTGGGGGAAAAAGACAGAAATTCCACTTATTTAGAGGCAAAAAAGAAGAAATTCCTATTATTTTGGAGCAAAAATGAAGAAATTTCCCTTTTTTATGGCAAAAAGGTATGCATTCTTCTTATTTTCGTGCAAAAAGGCAGAAATTCCCTGTATTTTGGAGCAAAATTGCAGAAATTCCCCTAATTGTTGGGAAAAAGGCAGAAATTCCCTATATGTTGTGGCAAAAAGACAGAAATTCACCTTATTTTCGGGCAAAACTCAGAAATTCCACTTATTTTGGGGCAAAATTCCAGAAATTTCCCTTATTTTGGGGCAAAATTGCAGAAATTTCACTTATTTCAGAAAAAAAGGCAGAAATTTTCGTAATTTTGGAGCACAATGTCAGAAATTCTTAATATTTTTTTGGCAAAAATGCAGAAATTTTTATTATTTTGAGGTAAAAAGGCTGAAATTCCCCTTATATGGGGGAAAAAGGCAGAAATTTCCCTTATTTTGTGGCAAAAAGACAGAAATTCCCCTTATTTTGTTGCAAAAAGGCAGAAATTTCCCTTAATTTGGGGCAAAAAGCAGACATTTCCCTTATATTGGGAAAAATTTTAGAAATTTAACATATTTCAGGGCAAAAAGTCAGAAATTTTCCTTATGTTGAGGCAAAAATCAGATATTCCCCGTATTTTGAAGCAAAATTCTAGAAATTCCCCTAATTGTGGGGCAAAAAGGCAGAAATCCCTATATGTTGGGGCATAAAGACAGAAATTCTCCTTATTTTGGGGCAGAACTCAGAAATTAAACTTATTTTGGGGAAAAATTCCAGAAATTTCCCTTATTTTGTCGCAAAACTGCAGAAATTTCACTTATTTTAGGGCAAAATTGCAGAAATTTCACTTATTTCAGGGAAAATAGGCAGAAATTTTCTGATTTTGGGGCAAAAAGGCAGAATTTTCTAATATTTTGTGGCAAAAAGGCAGAAATTCCCCATATTTGGAGGTAAAATGCTGAAATTCCCCTTATTTTGGCAAAAAGGCAGAAATTTCCCTTATTTTGGGGCAAAATTGGAGAAATTTCACTTATTTCTGGGCAAAAAGTCAGAAAGTTGCCTTATTTTGGGGAAAAAAGCATAAATTCTCCTAATTTTGGGCCAAAAACAGAAATTCCATTTATTTTGGGGTAAAATTGTTGAAATTTCAAATATTTCAGGGCAAAAAGGCAGAAATTCCACATTATTTCAGGCAATAAGGCAGAAGTTCCCTGTATTTTGGAGCAAAATTTCAGAAATTCTCCTTATATGGGTGCAAAAATGCATTAATTCCCTTTATTTTGGTTCAATAAGGCAGAAATTCCCCGTATTTTGAAGCAAAATTGCACATATTCCCCTAATTTTAAGGGAAAATGCAGAAATTCACATTATTTTTGGGCAATAAGACAGAAATTGTCCTTATTTTGGGGCAAAACTCAGAAATTCCACTTATTTTGGGGCAAAATTCCAGAAATTTCCCTTATTTTGGGGCAAATTAGCAGAAATTTCACTTATTTTGGGGCAAAATTGCAGAAATTTCACTTATTTCAGAAAAAAAAGCAGAAATTTTCTTATTTTGAAGCAAAAAGTCAGAAATTTCTTTTATTTTGATACAAAATTTCAAAAATTTTTCTTATTTTGGGGCAAAAAGGCAGAAATTTCCCATATTTTGGGGCAGAAATGCAGAAATTCCCCTTACTTTGAGGTAAAAAGGCTGAAATTCCCCATATTTGGGGGCAAAAAGGCAGAAATTTTCTTTATTTTGGGGCAAAATTGCAGAAATTTCACATACTTCAGGGTAATAAGTCAGAAATTTTCCTTATTTTGGGGCAAAAAAGACAGAAATTCCCTTTGTTTTGGGGGAAAAAGACGGGAATTCCACTTATTAGGGGCAAAAAATCAGAAATTCCCCTTATTTTGGAGCAAAAACTAAGAAATTTCCCTTTTTTATGGCAAAAAGGTATGCATTCTTCTTATTTTCGGGCAAAAAGGCAGAAAATCCACATATTTTGGAGCAAAATTGCAGAAATTCCCCTAATTGTGGGGCAAAAAGGAAGAAATTCCCTATATGTTGGGCCAAAAAGACAGAAATTCTCCTTATTTTGGGGTAAAACTCAGAAATTCCACTTATTTTGGGGCAAAATTCAAGAAATTTCCCTTATTTTGGGGCAAAATTTCAGAAATTTCACTTATTTTGGTTCAAAATTGGAGAAATTTCACTTATTAAAAAAAAAGCAGAAATTTTCTTATTTTGGGGCAAAAGGCAGAAATTTCTTTTATTTTGGTACAAAATTGCAGAAATTTTTCTTATTTTGGGGCAAAAAGGCAGAAATTTCCCATATTTTGGGGCAAAAATGCAGAAATTCCCCTTATTTTGAGGTAAAAAGGCTGAAATTCCCCTTATTTGGGAGCAAAAAGGCAGAAATTTCTCTTATTTTGGGGCAAAATTGCAGAAATTTCACTTATTTCAGGGTAATAAGTCAGAAATTTTCCTTATTTTTGGGCCAAAAAGACAGAAATTCCCTTTGTTTTGGGGGAAAAAGACAGATATTCCACATATTTAGAGGCAAAAAAGAAGAAATTCCCCTTATTTTGGAGCAAAAATGAAGAAATTTCCCTTTTTTATGGCAAAAAGTTATGCATTCTTCTTATTTTCGGGCAAAAAGGCAGAAATTTCTCGTATTTTGGAGCAAAATTGCAGAAATTTCCCTAATTGTGGGGCAAAAAGGAAGAAATTCCCTATATGTTGTGGCAAAAAGACAGAAATTCTCCTTATTTTAAGGCAAAACTCAGAAATTCCACTTAATTTGGGGCAAAATTCCAGAAATTTCCCTTATTTTGGGGCAAAATTGCAGAAATTTCACTTATTTTGGGGCAAAATTGCAGAAATTTCACTTATTCCAAAAAAAGGCAGAAATTTTCATAATTTTGGAGCACAATGTCAGAAATTCTTAATATTTTTTGGCAAAAATGCAGAAATTTTCATTATTTTGAGGTAAAAAGGCTGAAATTCCCCTTATTTGGGCGAAAAAGGCAGAAATTTTCCTTATTTTGGGGCAAAAAGACAGAAATTCCACTTATTTTGTGGCAAAAGGCAGAAATTTCTTTTATTTTGGGGCAAAATTGCAGAAATTTCACTTATTTCATAGCATAATTCAAAAATTCCTTTTATTTTGGGGCAAAAAGACAGAAATTCTGTTTATTTTTGGGTAAAAAGGCAGAAATTTTACTTATTTTGAGGTAAAAAGGCAGAAATTCCTCTTATTTTGGGTCAAAAATGAAGAAATTTTTCTTTTTTGTGGCAGAAGTTATA
Source organism: Micromys minutus (assembly GCF_963924665.1). Taxonomy (NCBI): domain Eukaryota; kingdom Metazoa; phylum Chordata; class Mammalia; order Rodentia; family Muridae; genus Micromys; species Micromys minutus. Next base: position 79,734 of record NW_027667932.1, read on the forward strand.
CATTCCCCTTATTTTCGGGCTAAAAAGCAGAAATTCCCCGTATTTTAGAGCAAAATTGCAGAAATTCCCCTAATTGTGTGGCAAAAAGGCAGAAATTCCCTATATGTTGGGGCAAAAAGACAGAAATTCTCCTTATTTTGGGGCAAAATTCATAAACTCCACTTATTTTGTGGCAAAATTCCAGAAATTTTCCTTATTTTGGGGCAAAATTGCAGAAATTTCACTTATTTCAGAAAAAAAAGCAGAAATTTTCTTAATTGGAGGCAACAAGGCCGAAATTTCTTTTATTTTGGTACAAAATTGCAGAAATTTTTATTATTTTTGGGGCAAAAGGCAGAAATTCTCATATTTGGGGGCAAAAATGCAGAAATTCCCTTTCTTTTGAGGGAAAAAGGCTGAAATTCCCCTTATTTGGGGGCAAAAAGGCAGAATTTTCCCTTATTTTGGGGTAAAAATGCAGAACTTTCACATATTTCAGGGAAAACAGGCACAAATTTTCCTTATTTTGTGGCAAAAAGGCAGAAATTCCTAATATTTTGTGGCAAAAATGCAGAAATTTCCCTTATTTTGAGGTAAAAAGGCTGAAATTCTCCTTATTTGCAGGCAAAAATGCAGAATTTTACCTTATTTTGGGGCACAATTGCAGAAATTTCACTTATTTCAGGGTAATAAGTCAGAAATTTTCCTTATTTTGGGGCAAAAAAGACAGAAATCCCCTTTGTTTTGGGGGAAAAAGACAGAAATTCCACTTATTTAGAGGCAAAAAAAGAAATTCCCCTTATTTTGGAGCAAAATTGCAGAAATTCCTATAATTGTGGGGCAATAAGGCAGAAATTCCCCATATTTTGTGGCAAAAAGGCAGAAATTCCCCTTATTTGGAGGTAAAATGATGAAATTCCCCTTATTTTGGTAAAAAGGCAGAAATTTCCCTTATTTTGGGGCAAAATTGCAGAAATTTCACTTATTTCAGTACAAAAAGTCAGAAAATTGCCTTATTTTGGGGCAAAAAGCAAAAATTCTCCTAATTTAGGGGCCAAAAACAGAAATTCCCCTAATTTTGGGGTAAAATTGTGGAAATTTCAAATATTTCACGGCAAAAAGGCAGAAATTCCACTTTATTTCGGGCAATAAGGCAGAAATTCCCTGTATTTTGGAGCAAAATTTCAGAAATTTCCCTTATATTGGTGCAAAAATGCAGAAATTCCCTTTATTTTGGTTCAATAAGGCAGAAATTCCCCGTATTTTGAAGCAAAATTCCACATATTCCCCTAATTTTGAGGGAAAATGCAGAAATTCACATTATTTTCGGGCAAAAAAACAGAAATTCTCCTTATTTTGGGGCAAAACTCAGAAATTCCACTTAATTTGCGGCAAAATTCCAGAAATTTCCCTTATTTTGGGGCAAATTTGCAGAAATTTCACTTATTTGGGGCAAAATTGCAGAAATTTCACTTATTTCAGAAAAAAAGCAGAAATTTTCATATTTTGAAGCAAAAAGTCAGAAATTTCTTTTATTTTGATACAAAATTTCAAAAATTTTTCTTATTTTGGGGCAAAAAGGCAGAAATTTCCCATATTTTGGGGCAAAAATGAAGAAATTCCCTTTACTTTTAGGTAAAAAGGCTGAAATTCCCCATATTTGGGGCCAAAGAGGCAGAAATTTTCTTTATTTTGGGGCAAAATTGCAGAAATTTCACATACTTCAGGGTAAAAAGTCAGAAATTTTCCTTATTTTGGGGCAAAAAAGACAGAAATTCCCTTTGTTTTGGGGGAAAAAGACAAAAATTTCACTTATTTAGAGGCAAAAAAGCAGAAATTCCCCTTATCTTGGAGCAAAAATTAAGAAATTTCTCTTTTTTATGGCAAAAAGGTATGCATTCTTTTTATTTTCGGGCAAAAAAGCAGAAATTCCCTGTATTTTGGAGCAAAATTGCAGAAATTCCCCTAATTGTGGGGCAAAAAGGCAAAAATTCCCTATAGGTTGGGGCAAAAAAACAGAAATTCTCTTTATTTTGGGGCAAAACTCAAAAATTCCACTTAATTTGGGGCAAAATTCCAGAAATTTCCCTTATTTTGGAACAAAATTGCAGAAATTTCACTTATTTTGGGGCAAAATTGCAGAAATTTCACTTATTTTATGGAAAAAAAGCAGAAATTTTCTGATTTTGGGGCAAAAAGGCAGAAATTTCTTTTATTTGGTACAAAATTGCAGAAATTTCACTTATTTTGGGGCAAAATTGCAGAAATATCACTTATTTCAGGGAAAAAAAGCAGAAACTTTCTTATTTTGGGGCAAAAAGGCAGAAATTTCTTTTATTTGGTACAAAATTGCAGAAATTTTTCTTATTTTGGGTAAAAAGGCAGAAATTTCCCATATTTTGGTGCAAAAATGCAGAAATTCCTTTTATTTTGAGGTAAAAAAGCTGAAATTACCTTTATTTTGGGGCAAAAAAGCAGAAATTCCACTTATTTTGGGGCAAAAAGCAGACATTTCCCTCATTTTGGAAATAGTTTGAGAAATTTAACTTATTTCAGGGCAAAAAGTCAGAAATTAGTCTTATTTTGGGGCAAAAAGACAGAAATTCCGTTTATTTTTGGGGAAAAGTCAGAAATTGCACTTATTTTGAGTCAAAAAGGCGGAAAATCCCCTTATTTTGGGGTAAAAATGAAGAAATTTTCCTTTTTCATGGCAAAAAGTTGTACATTCCCCTTATTTTCGGGCAAAAAGGCAGAAATTCCCCGTATTTTGGAGCAAAATTGCAGAAATTCCCCTAATTTTGGGGCAAAAACGCAGAACTTCCCCTTATTTTGGGGTAAAACTGCAGAAATTTCACTTATTTCGTGGCAAAATGGCAGAAATTCCCTTTATTTTCGGCGAAAAAGGAAGAAAATCTCCGTATTTTGGAGCAAAATTGCAGAAATTCACCTAATTTTGGGGTAAAACATGCAGTAATATTTTATATTTGGGGAAAAAAGGCAGAAATTCCCCTTTCTTTGGGGCAAAAGGCAGAAATTCCTCATGTTTTAGGGCAAAATTGCAGAAATTTCCCTTATTTGGGGACAAAAAACAGAAATTCCCTTTATTTTGGGGGCAAAATTGCGGAAAATTCCTTTATTTTGGGGAAAAATTGCAGAAATTTTTTTTTATTTTAAGGCAAAATTGCAGAAATTTCACTTATTTCAGAGAAAAAAAGCAAAAATTTTTCTTATTTTAGGGCAAAATGCAGAAATTCCCATTATTTTGGGGCAAAAAGGCAGAAATTCACCTTATTTTGGGGTAAAATTGCAGACATTTCACATATTTCAGGGTAAAAAGGCAGAAATTTCCCTTATTTGGGGGCAAAAAGGCAGAAAATCCCCTTATTTTGGGATAAAATTGCAGAAATTTCCCTTGTTTGGGGGCAAAAAGGCAGAAAATCCCCTTGATTTCAGGCAAAAAGGCAGAAATTTTCCATATTTTAGAGCAAAATTGCAGAAATTCCCCTAATATTGGGGCAAAAATGCAGAAATTCCCTTTATTTGGGGCAAATCGGCAGAAGTTCCCCTTATTTTCGGGAAAAGAGGCAGAAATTCCCTGTATTTCAAAGCAAAATTGCAGAAACTCCCCTAATTTTGGGGCAAAAGGCAGAAATTCCCTTTATTTTGGGGCAAAAATACAGAAATTCTCATTATTTCGGGGCAAAAATCAGAAATTTCTTTTATTTGGGGGCAAAATTTTAGAAATTTCTTTTATTTTGGTATAGAATTGCAGAAATTTTTCTTATTTCGTGGCAAAAAGGCAGAAATTTTCCATATTTTGGTGCAAAAAGGCTGAAATTTCCCTTTTTTTCAGGTAAAATGCTGAAATTCCCCATATTTTGGGGCAAAGAGGCAGAAAATCCCCTCATTTTGGGGCAAAATGCACAAATTTCCCTTATTTTCGGGCCAAATTGCAGAAATTTCATTTATTTCAGGGCAAAAAGTCAGAAATTACTTTTATTTTGGGGTAAAAAGCAGAAATTTCTTTTATTTTGGTACAAAATTGAAGAAATTTTTCTTATTTTGGAACAAAAAGTCAGAAATTCCCCATATTTTGGGCAAAAGGCAGAAATTCCCCTTATTTTGAGGTAAAAAGGCTGAAATTCCCGTTATTTTGGGGCAAAAAGGCAGAAATTCCCTTTACTTTGTGGCAAAAAGGCAGAAATTCCCGTTATTTGGGGCAGAAAAGCAAAATTTTTCCTTATTTGGGGGCAATAAGGCAGAAATTCCCCATATTTTGTGGCAAAAAGGCAGAAATTCTCCTTATTTGGAGGTAAAATGATGAAATTCCCCTTATTTTGGCAAAAAGGCAGAAATTCCCCTTATTTTGTGGCAAAATTGCAGAAATTTCACTTATTTCTGGGCAAAAAGTCAGAAAATTGCCTTATTTTGGGGCAAAAAGTAGAAATTCTCCTAATTTTGGGGTCAAAAACAGAAATTCCCCTTATTTTGGGGTAAAATTGTGGAAATTTCAAATATTTCAGGGCAAAAATGCAGAAGTTCCACTTTATTTCGGGCAATAAGGCAGAAATTCACCGTATTTTGGAGAAAAATTTCAGAAATTCCCCTTATATTGGAGCAAAAATGAAGAAATTCCTATTATTTTGGTGCAATAAGGCAGAAATTTTTTGTATTTTGAAGCACAATTGCACATATTCTTCTAATTTTGAGGGAAAATGCAGAAATTCACATTATTTTGGGGCAAAAAGACAGAAATTCTCCTTATTCAGGGCAAAAAGTCAGAAATTCCCCTTATTTTGGGAAAAAATTCCAGAAATTTCCTTTATTTTGGGGCAAAATTGCAGAAATCTTCCTTCTTTTGGGGAAAAATTACAGAAATTTCACTTATTTCAGAGAAAAAACGCAAAAATTGCTCTTATTTTGGGGCAAAAGGCAGAAATTACTTTTAATTTGCTACAAAATTGCAGAAATTTTCTCTATTTTAGGGCAAAAATACAGAATTTCCCCATATTTTGGGGAAAAAGGCAGAGATTCCCCTTATTATGAGGTAAAAAGGCGGAAATTCCCCTTATTTTGGAGCAAAAAGACAAAAATTCCCCTTATTTTGTGTCAAAAAGGCAGAAATTTCCCTTATTTTGGGGCAAAATTGCAGAAATTTCACTTATTTCAGGGAAAAAAGGCAGAAATTTTCCTTATTTTGGGACAAAAGTCAGAAATTCCTAATATTTTGTGGCAAAAATGCAGAAATGCCCCTTATTTTGTGTCAAAAAGGCAGAAATTCCCCTTATCTGGGGGCAAAATTGCAGAAATTTCACTTATTTCAAGGCATAATTCAAAAATTGCTTTTATTTTGGGGCAAAAAGACAGAAATTCCGTTTATTTTTGGGTAAAAAGGCAGAAATTTCACTTATTTTGTGGTAAAAAGGCAGAAATTCTTCTTATTTTGGGGCAAAAATGAAGAAATTTCCCTTCTTTGTGGAAAAAGGTATACATTCCCTTTATTTTTGTGAAAAGAAGCAGAAATTCCCCGTATTTTGGAGCAAAAATGCAGAAATTCCCCTAGTTGTGGGGCAAAAAGGGAGAAATTTCCTATTTGTTGGGGCAAAAAGACAGAAATTCTCCTTATTTTGGGGCATAACTCAGAAATTCCACTTATTTTGGGGCAAAATTGCAGAAATTTCACTTATTTTGGGGCAAAATTGCAGAAATTTCACTTATGTCAGAGAAAAAAGGCAGAAATTTTCTTTATTTTGGGGCAAAAAGGCAGAAATTCCTAATATTTTGAGGTAAAAAGGCTGAAATTCGCCTTATTTGGGGGCAAAAAGGCAGAAATTTCCCTTATTTTAGGGCAAAAAGACAGAAATTTCCCTTATTTTGTGGCAAAAAAACAGAAATTTCTTTTATTTTGGAGCAAAATTGCAGAAATATCACTTATTTGGGGGCAAAATTGCAGAAATTTCACTTATTTCAGGGAAAAAAGGCAGAAATTTTTCTTATTTTGGGGCAAAAAGGCAGAAATTCCTAATATTTTGTGGCAAAAATGCAGAAATTCCCCTTATTTTGTGTCAAAAAGGCAGAAATTTCCCTTATCTGGGGGCACAATTGCAGAAATTTCAATTATTTCAGAGCAAAATTCAAAAATTGCTTTTATTTTGGGGCAAAAAGACAGAACTTCCATTTCTTTTTGGTAAAAAGGCAGAAATTTCACATATTTTGAGGTAAAAAGGCAGAAATTCTTCTTATTTTGGGGCAAAAATGAAAAATTTCACTTTTTTGTGGCTAAAGGTATACATTCCTCTTATTTTTGGAAAAAAAAGCAGAAATTCCCCGTATTTTGAAGCAAAATTGCAGAAATTCCCCTAGTTGTGGGGCAAAAAGGGAGAAATTCCCTATTGGTTGGGGCAAAAAGACAGAAATTCTTTTTATTTTGGGGCAAAACTCAGAAATTCCACTTATTTTGGGGCAAAATTGCAGAAATTTCACTTATTTTGAGGCAAAATTGCAGAAATTTCACTTATTTCAGAGAAAAAAGGAAGAAATTTTCTTTATTTTGGGCAAAAAGGCAGAAATTCCTAATATTTTGAGGTAAAAAGGCTGAAATTCGCCTTATTTGGGGGCAAAAAGGCAGAAATTTCCCTTATTTTAGGGCAAAAAGACAGAAATTCCCCTTATTTTGTGGCAAAAAGGCAGAAATTTTGTTTATTTTGGAGCAAAATTGCAGAAATTTCACTTATTTTGGGGCAAAATTGCAGAAATTTCACTTATTTCTGGGAAAAAAAGCAGAAATTTTCTTATTTTGGGGCAAAAAGCAGAAATTTCTTTCATTTTGGTACAAAATTGCAAAAATTTTTCTTATTTTGGGGCAAAAAGGCAGAAATTTCTCATATTTTGGGGCAAAAATGAAGAAATTTCCCTTATTTTGAGGTAAAAAGGCTGAAATTCCTCTTATTTTGGGGCAAAAAGTCAGAAATTCCGCTTATTTTGGGGCAAAAACAGACATTTTCCTTATTTTGGGGAAAAATTTTAGAAATTTAATTTATTTCAGGGCAAAAAGTCAGAAATTCCCCTTATTTTGGGGCAAAACTCAGAAATTCCACTTATTTTGGGGCTAAATTCCAGAAATTTCCCTTATTTTGGGGCAAAATTGCAGAAATTTCACTTATTTGGGGCAAAATTGCAGAAATTTCACTTAATTCAGGAAAAAAGGCAGAAATTTTCATTATTTTGGAACAAAAAAGCAGAAATTCCTAATATTTTGAGGCATAAATGCAGAAATTCCCCTTATTTTGTGTCAAAAATGCAGAAATTTCACTTATTTCAGGGCCTAATTCAAAAATTTCTTTTATCTTGGGGCAAAAAGACAGAAATTCCGTTTATTTTGGGGTAAAAAGGCAGAAATTTCACTTATTTTGAGGTAAAAAGGCAGAAATTCCTCTTATTTTGTGGCAAAAATGAAGAAATTTCCCTTCTTTGTGGCAAAAAGTATCCATTTCATTTATTTATGGCAAAATTGCAGAAATTCCCCATATTTTGGAGCAAAATTGCAGAAAATCCCCTAATTGTGGGGCAAAAAGTCAGAAATTCCTTATATGTTGGGGCAAAAACACCGAAATTCTCCTTATTTTGGGGCAAAACTCAGAATTCCACATATTTTGGGGCAAAATTCCAGAAATTTTCTTTATTTTGGGGCAAAATTGTAGAAATTTCACTTATTTTGAGGCAAAATTTCAGAAATTTCACTTATTTCAGGGAAAAAAGACAGAAATTTTCCTTATTTTGGGGCAAAAAGGCAGAAATTCCTAATATTTTGTGGCAAAAATGCAGAAATTTTCCTTATTTTGTGTCGAAAAAGCAGAAATTTCCCTTATTTGGGGGCAAAATTGCAGAAATTTCACGTATTTCAGGGCATATTTCAAAAATTTATTTTATTTTGGGGCAAAAAGACAGAAATTCCGTTTATTATTTAGTAAAAAGGCAGAAATTTCACTTATTTTGAGGTAAAAAGGCAGAAATTCCTCTTATTTTGGGGCAAAAATAAAGAAATTTCTATTTTTTTGTGGCAAAAGGTATACATTCCCCTTATTTTTGGGGAAAAAAGCAGAAATACCCCATATTTTGGAGCAAAATTGCAGAAATTCCCCTAGTTGTGGGGCAAAAAGAAAGAAATTCACTATTTGTTGGGGCAAAAAGACAGAAATTCTCCTTATATTGGGGCAAAACTCAGAAATTCCACTTATTTTGGGACAAAATTGCAGAAATTTCACTTATTTTGGGGCAAAATTGCAAAAATTTCAATAATTTCAGGGAAAAAAGGCAGAAATTTTCCTTATTTTGGGGCAAAAAGGCAGAAATTCCTAATACTTTGTGGAAAAAATGCAGAAATTCCCCTTATTTTGTTTCAAAAATGGAGAAATTCCTCTTATTTTGAGGTAAAAAGGCTGAAATTCGCCTTATTTGGGGGCAGAAAGGCAGAAATTTCACTTATTTTGGGGCAAAAAAACAGAAATTCCTCTTATTTTGTGGCAAAAAGGCAGAAATTTCTTTTATTTTGGGGCAAAATTGCAGAAATTTAACTTATTTTGGGGCAAAATTGCAGAAATTTCTTTTATTTCAGGGAAAAAAGCAGAAATTTTCTTATTTTGGGGCAAAAAGGCAAAAATTTCTTTTATTTTGGTACAAAATTGCAAAAATTTTTATTATTTTGGGGCAAAAATGCAGAAATCTCCCTTATTTTGGGGAAAAATTACAGAAATTTCACTTATTTCAGGGAAAAAACGCAAAAATTTCTCTTATTTTGGGGCAAAAAGGCAGAAATTACTTTTAATTTGCTACAAAATTGCAGAAATTTTTTCTATTTTGGGGCAAAAATACAGAATTTCCCCATATTTTCGGGCAAAAAGGCAGAGATTCCCCTTATTATGAGGTAAAAAGGCGGAAATTCCCCTTATTTTGGAGCAAAAAGACAGAAATTCCCCTTATTTTGTGTCAAAAAGGCAGAAATTTCCCTTATTTTGGGGCAAAATTGCAGAAATTTCACTTATTTCAGGGAAAAAAGGCAGAAATTTTCCTTATTTTGGGGCAAAAGTCAGAAATTCCTAATATTTTGTGGCAAAAATGCAGAAATGCCCCTTATTTTGTGTCAAAAAGGCAGAAATTTCCCTTATCTGGGGGCAAAATTGCAGAAATTTCACTTATTTCAGGGCATAATTAAAAAATTGCTTTTATTTTGGGGCAAAAAGACAGAAATTCCGTTTATTTTTGGGTAAAAAGGCAGAAATTTCACTTATTTTGAGGTAAAAAGGCAGAAATTCTTCTTATTTTGGGGCAAAAATGAAAAAATTTCCCTTTTTTGTGGGAAAAGGTATACATTCCCTTTATTTTTGTGAAAAAAAGCAGAAATTCCCCGTATTTTGGAGCAAAATTGCAGAAATTCCCCTAGTTGTGGGGCAAAAAGGGAGAAATTTCCTATTTGTTGGGGCAAAAAGACAGAAATTCTCCTTATTTTGGGGCAAAACTCAGAAATTCCACTTATTTTGGGGCAAAATTGCAGAAATTTCACTTATTTTGGGGCAAAATTGCAGAAATTTCACTTATGTCAGAGAAAAAAGGCAGAAATTTTCTTTATTTTGGGGCAAAAAGGCAGAAATTCCTAATATTTTGAGGTTAAAAGGCTGAAATTCGCCTTATTTGGGGGCAAAAAGGCAGAAATTTCCCTTATTTTAGGGCAAAAAGACAGAAATTTCCCTTATTTTGTGGCAAAAAAACAGAAATTTCTTTTATTTTGGAGCAAAATTGCAGAAATATCACTTATTTGGGGGCAAAATTGCAGAAATTTCACTTATTTCAGGGAAAAAAGGCAGAAATTTTTCTTATTTTGGGGCAAAAAGGCAGAAATTCCTAATATTTTGTGGCAAAAATGCAGAAATTCCCCTTATTTTGTGTGAAAAAGGCAGAAATTTTTCTTATCTGGGGGCACAATTGCAGAAATTTCAATTATTTCAGAGCATAATTCAAAAATTGCTTTTATTTTGGGGCAAAAAGACAGAACTTCCATTTCTTTTTGGGTAAAAAGGCAGAAATTTCACATATTTTGAGGTAAAAAGGCAGAAATTCTTCTTATTTTGGGGCAAAAATGAAGAAATTTCCCTTTTTGTGGCAAAAGGTATACATTCCCCTTATTTTTGGGAAAAAAAAGCAGAAATTCCCTGTATTTTGGAGCAAAATTGCAGAAATTCCCCTAGTTGTGGGACAAAAAGGGAGAAATTCCCTATTTGTTGGGGCAAAAAGACAGAAATTCTCCTTATTTTTGGGCAAAACTCAAAAATTCCACTTATTTTGGGGCAAAATTGCAGAAATTTCACTTAATTTGGGGCAAAATTGCAGAAATTTCACTTATTTCAGAGAAAAAAGGCAGAAATTTTCATTATTTTGGGGAAAAAGGGCAGAAATTCCTAATATTTTGAGGTAAAAAGGCTGAAATTCGCCTTATTTGGTGGAAAAAGGCAGAAATTTACCTTATTTTAGGGCAAAAAGACAGAAATTCCCCTTATTTTGTGGCAAAAAGGCAGAAATTTCTTTCATTTTGGAGCAAAATTGCAGAAATTTCACTTATTTTGGGGCAAAATTGCAGAAATTTCACTTATTTCAGGGAAAAAAAGCAGAAATTTTCTTATTTTGGGGCAAAAAGCAGAAATTTCTTTCATTTTGGTACAAAATTGCAAAAATTTTTCTTATTTTGGGGCAAAAAGGCAGAAATTTCTCATATTTTGGGGCAAAAATGAAGAAATTTCCCTTATTTTGAGGTAAAAAGGCTGAAATTCCTCTTATTTTGGGGCAAAAATCAGAAATTCCGCTTATTTTGGGGCAAAAACAGACATTTCCCTTATTTTGGGGAAAAATTTTAGAAATTTAATTTATTTCAGGGCAAAAAGTCAGAAATTCCCCTTATCTTGAGGCAAAACTCAGAAATTCCACTTATTTTGGGGCTAAATTCCAGAAATTTCCCTTATTTTGGGGAAAAATTGCAGAAATTTCACTTATTTGGGGCAAAATTGCAGAAATTTCACTTAATTCAGGAAAAAAGGCAGAAATTTTCATTATTTTGGGGCAAAAAGGCCGAAATTCCTAATATTTTGTGGCATAAATGCAGAAATTCCCCTTATTTTGTGTCAAAAAGACAGAAATTTCACTTATTTCAGGGCATAATTCAAAAATTTCTTTTATTTTGGGGCAAAAAGACAGAAATTCCATTTATTTTGGGGTAAAAAGGCAGAAATTTCACTTATTTTGAGGTAAAAAGGCAGAAATTCCTCTTATTTTGTGGCAAAAATGAAGAAATTTCCCTTCTTTGTGGCAAAAAGTATCCATTTCATTTATTTATGGCAAAATTGCAGAAATTCCCCATATTTTGGAGCAAAATTGCAGAAAATCCCCTAATTGTGGGGCAAAAAGTCAGAAATTCCTTATATGTTGGGGCAAAAACACGGAAATTCTCCTTATTTTGGGGCAAAACTCAGAATTCCACATATTTTGGGGAAAAATTCCAGAAATTTCCTTTATTTTGGGGCAAAATTGTAGAAATTTCACTTATTTGAGGCAAAATTGCAGACATTTCACTTATTTCAGGGAAAAAAGACAGAAATTTTCCTTATTTTGGGGCAAAAAGGCAGAAATTCCTAATATTTTGTGGCAAAAATGCAGAAATTTTCTTTATTTTGTGTCGAAAAAGCAGAAATTTCCCTTATTTGGGGGCAAAATTGCAGAAATTTCACTTATTTCAGGGCATATTTCAAAAATTCATTTTATTTTGGGGCAAAAAGAAGGAAATTCCGTTTATTTTTTGGTAAAAAGGCAGAAATTTCACTTATTTTGAGGTAAAAAGGCAGAAATTCCTCTTATTTTGGGGCAAAAATAAAGAAATTTCTATTTTTTTGTGGCAAAAGGTATATATTCCCCTTATTTTTGGGGAAAAAAGCAGAAATACCCCATATTTTGGAGCAAAATTGCAGAAATTCCCCTAGTTGTGGGGCAAAAAGAAAGAAATTCACTATTTGTTGGGGCAAAAAGACAGAAATTCTCCTTATATTGGGGCAAAACTCAGAAATTCCACTTATTTTGGGACAAAATTGCAGAAATTTCACTTATTTTGGGGCAAAATTGCAAAAATTTCAATAATTTCAGGGAAAAAAGGCAGAAATTTTCCTTATTTTGGGGCAAAAAGGCAGAAATTCCTAATACTTTGTGGAAAAAATGCAGAAATTCCCCTTATTTTGTTTCAAAAATGGAGAAATTCCTCTTATTTTGAGGTAAAAAGGCTGAAATTCGCCTTATTTGGGGGCAGAAAGGCAGAAATTTCACTTATTTTGGGGCAAAAAAACAGAAATTCCTCTTATTTTGTGGCAAAAAGGCAGAAATTTCTTTTATTTTGGGGCAAAATTGCAGAAATTTAACTTATTTTGGGGCAAAATTGCAGAAATTTCATTTATTTCAGGGAAAAAAGCAGAAATTTTCTTATTTTGGGGCAAAAAGGCAAAAATTTCTTTTATTTTTGTACAAAATTGCAAAAATTTTTATTATTTTGGGGCAAAAATGCAGAAATCTTCCTTATTTTGGGGAAAAATTACAGAAATTTCACTTATTTCAGGGAAAAAACGCAAAAATTTCTCTTATTTTGGGGCAAAAAGGCAAATTACTTTTAATTTGCTACAAAATTGCAGAAATTTTCTCTATTTTGGGGCAAAAATACAGAATTTCCCCATATTTTAGGGCAAAAAGGCAGAGATTCCCCTTATTATGAGGTAAAAAGGCGGAAATTCCCCTTATTTTGGAGCAAAAAGACAGAAATTCCCCTTATTTTGTGTCAAAAAGGCAGAAATTTCCCTTATTTTGGGGCAAAATTGCAGAAATTTCACTTATTTCAGGGAAAAAGGCAGAAATTTTCCTTATTTTGGGGCAAAAATCAGAAATTCCTAATATTTTGTGGCAAAAATGCAGAAATGCCCCTTATTTTTGTCAAAAAGGCAGAAATTTCCCTTATCTGGGGGCAAAATTGCAGAAATTTCACTTATTTCAGGGCATAATTAAAAAATTGCTTTTATTTTGGGGCAAAAAGACAGAAATTCCGTTTATTTTTGGGTAAAAAGGCAGAAATTTCACTTATTTTGAGGTAAAAAGGCAGAAATTCTTCTTATTTTGGGGCAAAAATGAAAAAATTTCCCTTTTTTGTGGGAAAAGGTATACATTCCCTTTATTTTTGTGAAAAAAAGCAGAAATTCCCCGTATTTTGGAGCAAAATTGCAGAAATTCCCCTTGTTGTGGGGCAAAAAGGGAGAAATTTCCTATTTGTTGGGGCAAAAAGACAGAAATTCTCCTTATTTTGGGGCAAAACTCAGAAATTCCACTTATTTTGGGGCAAAATTGCAGAAATTTCACTTATTTTGGGGCAAAATTGCAGAAATTTCACTTATGTCAGAGAAAAAAGGCAGAAATTTTTATTATTTTGGGGCAAAAAGGCAGAAATTCCTAATATTTTGAAGTAAAAAGGCTGAAATTCGCCTTATTTGGGGGCAAAAAGGCAGAAATTTCCCTTATTTTAGGGCAAAAAGATAGAAATTTCCCTTATTTTGTGGCAAAAAAACAGCAATTTCTTTTATTTTGGAGCAAAATTGCAGAAATTTAACTTATTTTGGGGCAAAATTGCAGAAATTTCACTTATTTCAGGGAAAAAAGGCAGAAATTTTTCTTAATTTGAGGCAAAAAGGCAGAAATTCCTAATAGTTTGTGGCAAAAATGCAGAAATTCCCCTTATTTTGTGTCAAAAAGGCAGAAATTTCCCTTATCTGGGGGCACAATTGCAGAAATTTCAATTATTTCAGAGCATAATTCAAAAATTGCTTTTATTTTGGGGCAAAAGACAGAACTTCCATTACTTTTTGGGTAAAAAGGCAGATATTTCACATATTTTGAGGTAAAAAGGCAGAAATTCTTCTTATTTTGGGGCAAAAATGAAGAAATTTCCCTTTTTGTGATAAAAGGTATACATTCCCCTTATTTTTGGGAAAAAAAGCAGAAATTCCCCGTATTTTGGAGCAAAATTGCAGAAATTCCCCTAGTTGTGGGGCAAAAAGGAAGAAATTCCCTATTTGTTGGGGCAAAAAGACAGAAATTCTCCTTATTTTGGGGCAAAACTCAGAAATTCCACTTATTTTGGGGCAAAATTGCAGAAATTTCACTTATTTTGGGGCAAAATTGCAGAAATTTCACTTATTTCAGAGAAAAAAGGCAGAAATTTTCTTTATTTTTGGGAAAAAGGGCAGAAATTCCTAATATTTTGAGGTAAAAAGGCTGAAATTCGCCTTATTTGGTGGCAAAAAGGCAGAAATTTCCCTTATTTTAGGGCAAAAAGACAGAAATTCCCCTTATTTTGTGGCAAAAACGCAGAAATTGCAGAAATTTCACTTATTTTGGGGCAAAATTGCAGATATTTCACTTATTTCAGGGAAAAAAAGCAGAAATTTTCTTATTTTGGGGCAAAGAGCAGAAATTTCTTTCATTTTGGTACAAAATTGCAAAAATTTTTCTTATTTTGGGGCAAAAAGGCAGAAATTTCTCATATTTTGGGGCAAAAATGAAGAAATTTCCCTTATTTTGAGGTAAAAAGGCTGAAATTCCTCTTATTTTGGGGCAAAGAGTCAGAAATTCTGCTTATTTTGGGGCAAAACCAGACATTTCCCTTATTTTGGGGAAAAATTTTAGAAATTTAATTTATTTCAGGGCAAAAAGTCAGAAATTCCCCTTATCAAAACTCAGTAATTCCACTTATTTTGGGGCTAAATTCCAGAAATTTCCCTTATTTTGGGGCAAAATTGCAGAAATTTCACTTATTTGGGGCAAAATTGCAGAAATTTCACTTAATTCAGGAAAAAAGGCAGAAATTTTCATTATTTTGGGGCAAAAAGGCAGAAATTCCTAATATTTTGTGGCATAAATGCAGAAATTCCCCTTATTTTGTGTCAAAAAGGCAGAAATTTCACTTATTTCAGGTCATAATTCAAAAATTTCTTTATCTTGGGGCAAAAAGACAGAAATTCCGTTTATTTTGGGGTAAAAAGGCAGAAATTTCACTTATTTTGAGGTAAAAAGGCAGAAATTCCTCTTATTTTGTGGCAAAAATGAAGAAATTTCCCTTCTTTGTGGCAAAAAGTATCCATTTCATTTATTTATGGCAAAATTGCAGAAATTCCCCATATTTTGGAGCAAAATTGCAGAAAATCCCCTAATTGTGGGGCAAAAAGTCAGAAATTCCTTATATGTTGGGGCAAAAACACGGAAATTCTCCTTATTTTGGGGCAAAACTCAGAATTCCACATATTTTGGGGCAAAATTCCAGAAATTTCCTTTATTTTGGGGCAAAATTGTAGAAATTTCACTTATTTTGAGGCAAAATTGCATTAATTTTACTTATTTCAGGGAAAAAAGACAGAAATTTTCCTTATTTTGGGGCAAAAAGGCAGAAATTCCTAATATTTTGTGGCAAAAATGCAGAAATTTTCCTTATTTTGTGTCGAAAAAGCAGAAATTTCCCTTATTTGGGGGCAAAATTGCAGAAATTTCACTTATTTCAGGGCATATTTCAAAAATTCATTTTATTTTGGGGCAAAAAGACAGAAATTCCGTTTATTTTTTGGTAAAAAGGCAGAAATTTCACTTATTTTGAGGTAAAAAGGCAGAAATTCCTCTTATTTTGGGGCAAAAATAAAGAAATTTCTATTTTTTTGTGGCAAAAGGTATACATTCCCCTTATTTTTGGGGAATAAAGCAGAAATACCCCATATTTTGGAGCAAAATTGCAGAAATTCCCCTAGTTGTGGGGCAAAAAGGGAGAAATTCACTATTTGTTGGGGCAAAAAGACAGAAATTCTCCTTATATTGGGGCAAAACTCAGAAATTCCACTTATTTTGGGACAAAATTGCAGGAATTTCACTTATTTTGGGGCAAAATTGCAAAAATTTCAATAATTTCAGGGAAAAAAGGCAGAAATTTTTTTTATTTTGGGGCAAAAGGCAGAAATTCCTAATACTTTGTGGAAAAAATGCAGAAATTCCCCTTATTTTGTTTCAAAAATGGAGAAATTCCTCTTATTTTGAAGTAAAAAGGCTGAAATTCGCCTTATTTGGGGGCAGAAAGGCAGAAATTTCACTTATTTTGGGGCAAAAAAAAAGAAATTCCTCTTATTTTGTGGCAAAAAGGCAGAAATTTCTTTTATTTTGGGGCAAAATTGCAGAAATTTAACTTATTTTGGGGCAAAATTGCAGAAACTTCATTTATTTCAGGGAAAAAAGAAATTTTCTTATTTTGGGGCAAAAAGGCAAAAATTTCTTTTATTTTGGTACAAAATTGCAAAATTTTTATTATTTTGGGGCAAAAATGCAGAAATCTTCCTTATTTTGGGGAAAAATTACAGAAATTTCACTTATTTCAGGGAAAAAACGCAAAAATTTCTCTTATTTTGGGGCAAAAAGGCAGAAATTACTTTTAATTTGCTACAAAATTGCAGAAATTTTCTCTATTTTGGGGCAAAAATACAGAATTTCCCCATATTTTCGGGCAAAAAGGCAGAGATTCCCCTTATTATGAGGTAAAAAGGCGGAAATTCCCCTTATTTTGGAGCAAAAAGACAGAAATTCCCCTTATTTTGTGTCAAAAAGGCAGAAATTTCCCTTATTTTGGGGCAAAATTGCAGAAATTTCACTTATTTCAGGGAAAAAGGCAGAAATTTTCCTTATTTTGGGGCAAAAGTCAGAAATTCCTAATATTTTGTGGCAAAAATGCAGAAATGCCCCTTATTTTGTGTCAAAAAGGCAGAAATTTCCCTTATCTGGGGGCAAAATTGCAGAAATTTCACTTATTTCAGGGCATAATTAAAAAATTGCTTTTATTTTGGGGCAAAAAGACAGAAATTCCGTTTATTTTTGGGTAAAAATGCAGAAATTTCACTTATTTTGAGGTAAAAAGGCAGAAATTCTTCTTATTTGGGGGCAAAAATGAAAAAATTTCCCTTTTAGGTGGGAAAAGGTATACATTCCCTTTATTTTTGTGAAAAAAAGCAGAAATTCCCCGTATTTTGGAGCAAAATTGCAGAAATTCCCCTAGTTGTGGGGCAAAAAGGGAGAAATTTCCTATTTGTTGGGGCAAAAAGACAGAAATTCTCCTTATTTTGGGGCAAAACTCAGAAATTCCACTTATTTTGGGGCAAAATTGCAGAAATTTCACTTATTTTGGGGCAAAATTGCAGAAATTTCACTTATGTCAGAGAAAAAAGGCAGAAATTTTCTTTATTTTGGGGCAAAAAGGCAGAAATTCCTAATATTTTGAGGTTAAAAGGCTGAAATTCGCCTTATTTGGGGGCAAAAAGGCAGAAATTTCCCTTATTTTAGGGCAAAAAGACAGAAATTTCCCTTATTTTGTGGCAAAAAAACAGAAATTTCTTTTATTTTGGAGCAAAATTGCAGAAATATCACTTATTTGGGGGCAAAATTGCAGAAATTTCACTTATTTCAGGGAAAAAAGGCAGAAATTTTTCTTATTTTGGGGCAAAAAGGCAGAAATTCCTAATATTTTGTGGCAAAAATGCAGAAATTCCCCTTATTTTGTGTGAAAAAGGCAGAAATTTTTCTTATCTGGGGGCACAATTGCAGAAATTTCAATTATTTCAGAGCATAATTCAAAAATTGCTTTTATTTTGGGGCAAAAAGACAGAACTTCCATTTCTTTTTGGGTAAAAAGGCAGAAATTTCACATATTTTGAGGTAAAAAGGCAGAAATTCTTCTTATTTTGGGGCAAAAATGAAGAAATTTCCCTTTTTGTGGCAAAAGGTATACATTCCCCTTATTTTTGGGAAAAAAAAGCAGAAATTCCCTGTATTTTGGAGCAAAATTGCAGAAATTCCCCTAGTTGTGGGACAAAAAGGGAGAAATTCCCTATTTGTTGGGGCAAAAAGACAGAAATTCTCCTTATTTTTGGGCAAAACTCAAAAATTCCACTTATTTTGGGGCAAAATTGCAGAAATTTCACTTAATTTGGGGCAAAATTGCAGAAATTTCACTTATTTCAGAGAAAAAAGGCAGAAATTTTCTTTATTTTGGGGAAAAAGGGCAGAAATTCCTAATATTTTGAGGTAAAAAGGCTGAAATTCGCCTTATTTGGTGGAAAAAGGCAGAAATTTACCTTATTTTAGGGCAAAAAGACAGAAATTCCCCTTATTTTGTGGCATAAAGGCAGAAATTTCTTTCATTTTGGAGCAAAATTGCAGAAATTTCACTTATTTTGGGGCAAAATTGCAGAAATTTCACTTATTTCAGGGAAAAAAAGCAGAAATTTTCTTATTTTGGGGCAAAAAGCAGAAATTTCTTTCATTTTGGTACAAAATTGCAAAAATTTTTCTTATTTTGGGGCAAAAAGGCAGAAATTTCTCATATTTTGGGGCAAAAATGAAGAAATTTCCCTTATTTTGAGGTAAAAAGGCTGAAATTCCTCTTATTTTGGGGCAAAAATCAGAAATTCCGCTTATTTTGGGGCAAAAACAGACATTTCCCTTATTTTGGGGAAAAATTTTAGAAATTTAATTTATTTCAGGGCAAAAAGTCAGAAATTCCCCTTATCTTGAGGCAAAACTCAGAAATTCCACTTATTTTGGGGCTAAATTCCAGAAATTTCCCTTATTTTGGGGAAAAATTGCAGAAATTTCACTTATTTGGGGCAAAATTGCAGAAATTTCACTTAATTCAGGAAAAAAGGCAGAAATTTTCATTATTTTGGGGTAAAAAGGCCGAAATTCCTAATATTTTGTGGCATAAATGCAGAAATTCCCCTTATTTTGTGTCAAAAAGACAGAAATTTCACTTATTTCAGGGCATAATTCAAAAATTTCTTTTATTTTGGGGCAAAAAGACAGAAATTCCATTTATTTTGGGGTAAAAAGGCAGAAATTTCACTTATTTTGAGGTAAAAAGGCAGAAATTCCTCTTATTTTGTGGCAAAAATGAAGAAATTTCCCTTCTTTGTGGCAAAAAGTATCCATTTCATTTATTTATGGCAAAATTGCAGAAATTCCCCATATTTTGGAGCAAAATTGCAGAAAATCCCCTAATTGTGGGGCAAAAAGTCAGAAATTCCTTATATGTTGGGGCAAAAACACGGAAATTCTCCTTATTTTGGGGCAAAACTCAGAATTCCACATATTTTGGGGAAAAATTCCAGAAATTTCCTTTATTTTGGGGCAAAATTGTAGAAATTTCACTTATTTTGAGGCAAAATTGCAGACATTTCACTTATTTCAGGGAAAAAAGACAGAAATTTTCCTTATTTTGGGGCAAAAAGGCAGAAATTCCTAATATTTTGTGGCAAAAATGCAGAAATTTTCTTTATTTTGTGTCGAAAAAGCAGAAATTTCCCTTATTTGGGGGCAAAATTGCAGAAATTTCACTTATTTCAGGGCATATTTCAAAAATTCATTTTATTTTGGGGCAAAAAGAAGGAAATTCCGTTTATTTTTTGGTAAAAAGGCAGAAATTTCACTTATTTTGAGGTAAAAAGGCAGAAATTCCTCTTATTTTGGGGCAAAAATAAAGAAATTTCTATTTTTTTGTGGCAAAAGGTATATATTCCCCTTATTTTTGGGGAAAAAAGCAGAAATACCCCATATTTTGGAGCAAAATTGCAGAAATTCCCCTAGTTGTGGGGCAAAAAGAAAGAAATTCACTATTTGTTGGGGCAAAAAGACAGAAATTCTCCTTATATTGGGGCAAAACTCAGAAATTCCACTTATTTTGGGACAAAATTGCAGAAATTTCACTTATTTTGGGGCAAAATTGCAAAAATTTCAATAATTTCAGGGAAAAAAGGCAGAAATTTTCCTTATTTTGGGGCAAAAAGGCAGAAATTCCTAATACTTTGTGGAAAAAATGCAGAAATTCCCCTTATTTTGTTTCAAAAATGGAGAAATTCCTCTTATTTTGAGGTAAAAAGGCTGAAATTCGCCTTATTTGGGGGCAGAAAGGCAGAAATTTCACTTATTTTGGGGCAAAAAAACAGAAATTCCTCTTATTTTGTGGCAAAAAGGCAGAAATTTCTTTTATTTTGGGGCAAAATTGCAGAAATTTAACTTATTTTGGGGCAAAATTGCAGAAATTTCATTTATTTCAGGGAAAAAAGCAGAAATTTTCTTATTTTGGGGCAAAAAGGCAAAAATTTCTTTTATTTTTGTACAAAATTGCAAAAATTTTTATTATTTTGGGGCAAAAATGCAGAAATCTTCCTTATTTTGGGGAAAAATTACAGAAATTTCACTTATTTCAGGGAAAAAACGCAAAAATTTCTCTTATTTTGGGGCAAAAAGGCAAATTACTTTTAATTTGCTACAAAATTGCAGAAATTTTCTCTATTTTGGGGCAAAAATACAGAATTTCCCCATATTTTAGGGCAAAAAGGCAGAGATTCCCCTTATTATGAGGTAAAAAGGCGGAAATTCCCCTTATTTTGGAGCAAAAAGACAGAAATTCCCCTTATTTTGTGTCAAAAAGGCAGAAATTTCCCTTATTTTGGGGCAAAATTGCAGAAATTTCACTTATTTCAGGGAAAAAGGCAGAAATTTTCCTTATTTTGGGGCAAAAGTCAGAAATTCCTAATATTTTGTGGCAAAAATGCAGAAATGCCCCTTATTTTTGTCAAAAAGGCAGAAATTTCCCTTATCTGGGGGCAAAATTGCAGAAATTTCACTTATTTCAGGGCATAATTAAAAAATTGCTTTTATTTTGGGGCAAAAAGACAGAAATTCCGTTTATTTTTGGGTAAAAAGGCAGAAATTTCACTTATTTTGAGGTAAAAAGGCAGAAATTCTTCTTATTTTGGGGCAAAAATGAAAAAATTTCCCTTTTTTGTGGGAAAAGGTATACATTCCCTTTATTTTTGTGAAAAAAAGCAGAAATTCCCCGTATTTTGGAGCAAAATTGCAGAAATTCCCCTTGTTGTGGGGCAAAAAGGGAGAAATTTCCTATTTGTTGGGGCAAAAAGACAGAAATTCTCCTTATTTTGGGGCAAAACTCAGAAATTCCACTTATTTTGGGGCAAAATTGCAGAAATTTCACTTATTTTGGGGCAAAATTGCAGAAATTTCACTTATGTCAGAGAAAAAAGGCAGAAATTTTTATTATTTTGGGGCAAAAAGGCAGAAATTCCTAATATTTTGAAGTAAAAAGGCTGAAATTCGCCTTATTTGGGGGCAAAAAGGCAGAAATTTCCCTTATTTTAGGGCAAAAAGATAGAAATTTCCCTTATTTTGTGGCAAAAAAACAGCAATTTCTTTTATTTTGGAGCAAAATTGCAGAAATATCACTTATTTTGGGGCAAAATTGCAGAAATTTCACTTATTTCAGGGAAAAAAGGCAGAAATTTTTCTTAATTTGAGGCAAAAAGGCAGAAATTCCTAATAGTTTGTGGCAAAAATGCAGAAATTCCCCTTATTTTGTGTCAAAAAGGCAGAAATTTCCCTTATCTGGGGGCACAATTGCAGAAATTTCAATTATTTCAGAGCATAATTCAAAAATTGCTTTTATTTTGGGGCAAAAGACAGAACTTCCATTACTTTTTGGGTAAAAAGGCAGATATTTCACATATTTTGAGGTAAAAAGGCAGAAATTCTTCTTATTTTGGGGCAAAAATGAAGAAATTTCCCTTTTTGTGATAAAAGGTATACATTCCCCTTATTTTTGGGAAAAAAAGCAGAAATTCCCCGTATTTTGGAGCAAAATTGCAGAAATTCCCCTAGTTGTGGGGCAAAAAGGAAGAAATTCCCTATTTGTTGGGGCAAAAAGACAGAAATTCTCCTTATTTTGGGGCAAAACTCAGAAATTCCACTTATTTTGGGGCAAAATTGCAGAAATTTCACTTATTTTGGGGCAAAATTGCAGAAATTTCACTTATTTCAGAGAAAAAAGGCAGAAATTTTCTTTATTTTTGGGAAAAGGGGCAGAAATTCCTAATATTTTGAGGTAAAAAGGCTGAAATTCGCCTTATTTGGTGGCAAAAAGGCAGAAATTTCCCTTATTTTAGGGCAAAAAAGACAGAAATTCCCCTTATTTTGTGGCAAAAACGCAGAAATTGCAGAAATTTCACTTATTTTGGGGCAAAATTGCAGATATTTCACTTATTTCAGGGAAAAAAAGCAGAAATTTTCTTATTTTGGGGCAAAGAGCAGAAATTTCTTTCATTTTGGTACAAAATTGCAAAAATTTTTCTTATTTTGGGGCAAAAAGGCAGAAATTTCTCATATTTTGGGGCAAAAATGAAGAAATTTCCCTTATTTTGAGGTAAAAAGGCTGAAATTCCTCTTATTTTGGGGCAAAGAGTCAGAAATTCTGCTTATTTTGGGGCAAAACCAGACATTTCCCTTATTTTGGGGAAAAATTTTAGAAATTTAATTTATTTCAGGGCAAAAAGTCAGAAATTCCCCTTATCAAAACTCAGTAATTCCACTTATTTTGGGGCTAAATTCCAGAAATTTCCCTTATTTTGGGGCAAAATTGCAGAAATTTCACTTATTTGGGGCAAAATTGCAGAAATTTCACTTAATTCAGGAAAAAAGGCAGAAATTTTCATTATTTTGGGGCAAAAAGGCAGAAATTCCTAATATTTTGTGGCATAAATGCAGAAATTCCCCTTATTTTGTGTCAAAAAGGCAGAAATTTCACTTATTTCAGGGCATAATTCAAAAATTTCTTTATTTTGGGGCAAAAAGACAGAAATTCCGTTTATTTTGGGGTAAAAAGGCAGAAATTTCACTTATTTTGAGGTAAAAAGGCAGAAATTCCTCTTATTTTGTGGCAAAAATGAAGAAATTTCCCTTCTTTGTGGCAAAAAGTATCCATTTCATTTATTTATGGCAAAATTGCAGAAATTCCCCATATTTTGGAGCAAAATTGCAGAAAATCCCCTAATTGTGGGGCAAAAAGTCAGAAATTCCTTATATGTTGGGGCAAAAACACGGAAATTCTCCTTATTTTGGGGCAAAACTCAGAATTCCACATATTTTGGGGCAAAATTCCAGAAATTTCCTTTATTTTGGGGCAAAATTGTAGAAATTTCACTTATTTTGAGGCAAAATTGCAGAAATTTTACTTATTTCAGGGAAAAAAGACAGAAATTTTCCTTATTTTGGGGCAAAAAGGCAGAAATTCCTAATATTTTGTGGCAAAAATGCAGAAATTTTCCTTATTTTGTGTCGAAAAAGCAGAAATTTCCCTTATTTGGGGGCAAAATTGCAGAAATTTCACTTATTTCAGGGCATATTTCAAAAATTCATTTTATTTTGGGGCAAAAAGACAGAAATTCCGTTTATTTTTTGGTAAAAAGGCAGAAATTTCACTTATTTTGAGGTAAAAAGGCAGAAATTCCTCTTATTTTGGGGCAAAAATAAAGAAATTTCTATTTTTTTGTGGCAAAAGGTATACATTCCCCTTATTTTTGGGAAATAAAGCAGAAATACCCCATATTTTGGAGCAAAATTGCAGAAATTCCCCTAGTTGTGGGGCAAAAAGGGAGAAATTCACTATTTGTTGGGGCAAAAAGACAGAAATTCTCCTTATATTGGGGCAAAACTCAGAAATTCCACTTATTTTGGGACAAAATTGCAGGAATTTCACTTATTTTGGGGCAAAATTGCAAAAATTTCAATAATTTCAGGGAAAAAAGGCAGAAATTTTTTTTATTTTGGGGCAAAAGGCAGAAATTCCTAATACTTTGTGGAAAAAATGCAGAAATTCCCCTTATTTTGTTTCAAAAATGGAGAAATTCCTCTTATTTTGAAGTAAAAAGGCTGAAATTCGCCTTATTTGGGGGCAGAAAGGCAGAAATTTCACTTATTTTGGGGCAAAAAACCAGAAATTCCTCTTATTTTGTGGCAAAAAGGCAGAAATTTCTTTTATTTTGGGGCAAAATTGCAGAAATTTAACTTATTTTGGGGCAAAATTGCAGAAACTTCATTTATTTCAGGGAAAAAAGAAATTTTCTTATTTTGGGGCAAAAAGGCAAAAATTTCTTTTATTTTGGTACAAAATTGCAAAATTTTTATTATTTTGGGGCAAAAATGCAGAAATCTTCCTTATTTTGGGGAAAAATTACAGAAATTTCACTTATTTCAGGGAAAAAACGCAAAAATTTCTCTTATTTTGGGGCAAAAAGGCAGAAATTACTTTTAATTTGCTACAAAATTGCAGAAATTTTCTCTATTTTGGGGCAAAAATACAGAATTTCCCCATATTTTCGGGCAAAAAGGCAGAGATTCCCCTTATTATGAGGTAAAAAGGCGGAAATTCCCCTTATTTTGTGTCAAAAAGGCAGAAATTTCCCTTATTTTGGGGCAAAATTGCATAAATTTCACTTATTTCAGGGAAAAAGGCAGAAATTTTCCTTATTTTGGGGCAAAAGTCAGAAATTCCTAATATTTTGTGGCAAAAATGCAGAAATGCCCCTTATTTTTGTCAAAAAGGCAGAAATTTCCCTTATCTGGGGGCAAAATTGCAGAAATTTCACTTATTTCAGGGCATAATTAAAAAATTGCTTTTATTTTGGGGCAAAAAGACAGAAATTCCGTTTATTTTTGGGTAAAAAGGCAGAAATTTCACTTATTTTGAGGTAAAAAGGCAGAAATTCTTCTTATTTTGGGGCAAAAATGAAAAAATTTCCCTTTTAGGTGGGAAAAGGTATACATTCCCTTTATTTTTGTGAAAAAAAGCAGAAATTCCCCGTATTTTGGAGCAAAATTGCAGAAATTCCCCTAGTTGTGGGGCAAAAAGGGAGAAATTTCCTATTTGTTGGGGCAAAAAGACAGAAATTCTCCTTATTTTGGGGCAAAACTCAGAAATTCCACTTATTTTGGGGCAAAATTGCAGAAATTTCACTTATTTTGGGGCAAAATTGCAGAAATTTCACTTATGTCAGAGAAAAAAGGCAGAAATTTTTATTATTTTGGGGCAAAAAGGCAGAAATTCCTAATATTTTGAAGTAAAAAGGCTGAAATTCGCCTTATTTGGGGGCAAAAAGGCAGAAATTTCCCTTATTTTAGGGCAAAAAGATAGAAATTTCCCTTATTTTGTGGCAAAAAAACAGCAATTTCTTTTATTTTGGAGCAAAATTGCAGAAATATCACTTATTTTGGGGCAAAATTGCAGAAATTTCACTTATTTCAGGGAAAAAAGGCAGAAATTTTTCTTAATTTGAGGCAAAAAGGCAGAAATTCCTAATAGTTTGTGGCAAAAATGCAGAAATTCCCCTTATTTTGTGTCAAAAAGGCAGAAATTTCCCTTATCTGGGGGCACAATTGCAGAAATTTCAATTATTTCAGAGCATAATTCAAAAATTGCTTTTATTTTGGGGCAAAAGACAGAACTTCCATTACTTTTTGGGTAAAAAGGCAGATATTTCACATATTTTGAGGTAAAAAGGCAGAAATTCTTCTTATTTTGGGGCAAAAATGAAGAAATTTCCCTTTTTGTGATAAAAGGTATACATTCCCCTTATTTTTGGGAAAAAAAGCAGAAATTCCCCGTATTTTGGAGCAAAATTGCAGAAATTCCCCTAGTTGTGGGGCAAAAAGGAAGAAATTCCCTATTTGTTGGGGCAAAAAGACAGAAATTCTCCTTATTTTGGGGCAAAACTCAGAAATTCCACTTATTTTGGGGCAAAATTGCAGAAATTTCACTTATTTTGGGGCAAAATTGCAGAAATTTCACTTATTTCAGAGAAAAAAGGCAGAAATTTTCTTTATTTTTGGGAAAAAGGGCAGAAATTCCTAATATTTTGAGGTAAAAAGGCTGAAATTCGCCTTATTTGGTGGCAAAAAGGCAGAAATTTCCCTTATTTTAGGGCAAAAAAGACAGAAATTCCCCTTATTTTGTGGCAAAAACGCAGAAATTGCAGAAATTTCACTTATTTTGGGGCAAAATTGCAGATATTTTACTTATTTCAGGGAAAAAAAGCAGAAATTTTCTTATTTTGGGGCAAAGAGCAGAAATTTCTTTCATTTTGGTACAAAATTGCAAAAATTTTTCTTATTTTGGGGCAAAAAGGCAGAAATTTCTCATATTTTGGGGCAAAAATGAAGAAATTTCCCTTATTTTGAGGTAAAAAGGCTGAAATTCCTCTTATTTTGGGGCAAAGAGTCAGAAATTCTGCTTATTTTGGGGCAAAACCAGACATTTCCCTTATTTTGGGGAAAAATTTTAGAAATTTAATTTATTTCAGGGCAAAAAGTCAGAAATTCCCCTTATCAAAACTCAGTAATTCCACTTATTTTGTGGCTAAATTCCAGAAATTTCCCTTATTTTGGGGCAAAATTGCAGAAATTTCACTTATTTGGGGCAAAATTGCAGAAATTTCACTTAATTCAGGAAAAAAGGCAGAAATTTTCATTATTTTGGGGCAAAAAGGCAGAAATTCCTAATATTTTGTGGCATAAATGCAGAAATTCCCCTTATTTTGTGTCAAAAAGGCAGAAATTTCACTTATTTCAGGGCATAATTCAAAAATTTCTTTATTTTGGGGCAAAAAGACAGAAATTCCGTTTATTTTGGGGTAAAAAGGCAGAAATTTCACTTATTTTGAGGTAAAAAGGCAGAAATTCCTCTTATTTTGTGGCAAAAATGAAGAAATTTCCCTTCTTTGTGGCAAAAAGTATCCATTTCATTTATTTATGGCAAAATTGCAGAAATTCCCCATATTTTGGAGCAAAATTGCAGAAAATCCCCTAATTGTGGGGCAAAAAGTCAGAAATTCCTTATATGTTGGGGCAAAAACACGGAAATTCTCCTTATTTTGGGGCAAAACTCAGAATTCCACATATTTTGGGGCAAAATTCCAGAAATTTCCTTTATTTTGGGGCAAAATTGTAGAAATTTCACTTATTTTGAGGCAAAATTGCAGAAATTTTACTTATTTCAGGGAAAAAAGACAGAAATTTTCCTTATTTTGGGGCAAAAAGGCAGAAATTCCTAATATTTTGTGGCAAAAATGCAGAAATTTTCCTTATTTTGTGTCGAAAAAGCAGAAATTTCCCTTATTTGGGGGCAAAATTGCAGAAATTTCACTTATTTCAGGGCATATTTCAAAAATTCATTTTATTTTGGGGCAAAAAGACAGAAATTCCGTTTATTTTTTGGTAAAAAGGCAGAAATTTCACTTATTTTGAGGTAAAAAGGCAGAAATTCCTCTTATTTTGGGGCAAAAATAAAGAAATTTCTATTTTTTTGTGGCAAAAGGTATACATTCCCCTTATTTTTGGGGAATAAAGCAGAAATACCCCATATTTTGGAGCAAAATTGCAGAAATTCCCCTAGTTGTGGGGCAAAAAGGGAGAAATTCACTATTTGTTGGGGCAAAAAGACAGAAATTCTCCTTATATTGGGGCAAAACTCAGAAATTCCACTTATTTTGGGACAAAATTGCAGGAATTTCACTTATTTTGGGGCAAAATTGCAAAAATTTCAATAATTTCAGGGAAAAAAGGCAGAAATTTTTTTTATTTTGGGGCAAAAGGCAGAAATTCCTAATACTTTGTGGAAAAAATGCAGAAATTCCCCTTATTTTGTTTCAAAAATGGAGAAATTCCTCTTATTTTGAAGTAAAAAGGCTGAAATTCGCCTTATTTGGGGGCAGAAAGGCAGAAATTTCACTTATTTTGGGGCAAAAAACCAGAAATTCCTCTTATTTTGTGGCAAAAAGGCAGAAATTTCTTTTATTTTGGGGCAAAATTGCAGAAATTTAACTTATTTTGGGGCAAAATTGCAGAAACTTCATTTATTTCAGGGAAAAAAGAAATTTTCTTATTTTGGGGCAAAAAGGCAAAAATTTCTTTTATTTTGGTACAAAATTGCAAAATTTTTATTATTTTGGGGCAAAAATGCAGAAATCTTCCTTATTTTGGGGAAAAATTACAGAAATTTCACTTATTTCAGGGAAAAAACGCAAAAATTTCTCTTATTTTGGGGCAAAAAGGCAGAAATTACTTTTAATTTGCTACAAAATTGCAGAAATTTTCTCTATTTTGGGGCAAAAATACAGAATTTCCCCATATTTTCGGGCAAAAAGGCAGAGATTCCCCTTATTATGAGGTAAAAAGGCGGAAATTCCCCTTATTTTGTGTCAAAAAGGCAGAAATTTCCCTTATTTTGGGGCAAAATTGCAGAAATTTCACTTATTTCAGGGAAAAAGGCAGAAATTTTCCTTATTTTGGGGCAAAAGTCAGAAATTCCTAATATTTTGTGGCAAAAATGCAGAAATGCCCCTTATTTTTGTCAAAAAGGCAGAAATTTCCCTTATCTGGGGGCAAAATTGCAGAAATTTCACTTATTTCAGGGCATAATTAAAAAATTGCTTTTATTTTTGGGCAAAAAGACAGAAATTCCGTTTATTTTTGGGTAAAAAGGCAGAAATTTCACTTATTTTGAGGTAAAAAGGCAGAAATTCTTCTTATTTTGGGGCAAAAATGAAAAAATTTCCCTTTTAGGTGGGAAAAGGTATACATTCCCTTTATTTTTGTGAAAAAAAGCAGAAATTCCCCGTATTTTGGAGCAAAATTGCAGAAATTCCCCTAGTTGTGGGGCAAAAAGGGAGAAATTTCTTATTTGTTGGGGCAAAAAGACAGAAATTCTCCTTATTTTGGGGCAAAACTCAGAAATTCCACTTATTTTGGGGCAAAATTGCAGAAATTTCACTTATTTTGGGGCAAAATTGCAGAAATTTTACTTATGTCAGAGAAAAAAGGCAGAAATTTTTATTATTTTGGGGCAAAAAGGCAGAAATTCCTAATATTTTGAAGTAAAAAGGCTGAAATTCGCCTTATTTGGGGGCAAAAAGGCAGAAATTTCCCTTATTTTAGGGCAAAAAGATAGAAATTTCCCTTATTTTGTGGCAAAAAAACAGAAATTTCTTTTATTTTGGAGCAAAATTGCAGAAATATCACTTATTTTGGGGCAAAATTGCAGAAATTTCACTTATTTCAGGGAAAAAAGGCAGAAATTTTTCTTAATTTGAGGCAAAAAGGCAGAAATTCCTAATAGTTTGTGGCAAAAATGCAGAAATTCCCCTTATTTTGTGTCAAAAAGGCAGAAATTTCCCTTATCTGGGGGCACAATTGCAGAAATTTCAATTATTTCAGAGCATAATTCAAAAATTGCTTTTATTTTGGGGCAAAAGACAGAACTTCCATTACTTTTTGGGTAAAAAGGCAGAAATTTCACATATTTTGAGGTAAAAAGGCAGAAATTCTTCTTATTTTGGGGCAAAAATGAAGAAATTTCCCTTTTTGTGATAAAACGTATACATTCCCCTTATTTTTGGGAAAAAAAGCAGAAATTCCCCGTATTTTGGAGCAAAATTGCAGAAATTCCCCTAGTTGTGGGGCAAAAAGGAAGAAATTCCCTATTTGTTGGGGCAAAAAGACAGAAATTCTCCTTATTTTGGGGCAAAACTCAGAAATTCCACTTATTTTGGGGCAAAATTGCAGAAATTTCACTTATTTTGGGGCAAAATTGCAGAAATTTCACTTATTTCAGAGAAAAAAGGCAGAAATTTTCTTTATTTTTGGGAAAAAGGGCAGAAATTCCTAATATTTTGAGGTAAAAAGGCTGAAATTCGCCTTATTTGGTGGCAAAAAGGCAGAAATTTCCCTTATTTTAGGGCAAAAAGACAGAAATTCCCCTTATTTTGTGGCAAAAACGCAGAAATTGCAGAAATTTCACTTATTTTGGGGCAAAATTGCAGATATTTCACTTATTTCAGGGAAAAAAAGCAGAAATTTTCTTATTTTGGGGCAAAGAGCAGAAATTTCTTTCATTTTGGTACAAAATTGCAAAAATTTTTCTTATTTTGGGGCAAAAAGGCAGAAATTTCTCATATTTTGGGGCAAAAATGAAGAAATTTCCCTTATTTTGAGGTAAAAAGGCTGAAATTCCTCTTATTTTGGGGCAAAGAGTCAGAAATTCTGCTTATTTTGGGGCAAAACCAGACATTTCCCTTATTTTGGGGAAAAATTTTAGAAATTTAATTTATTTCAGGGCAAAAAGTCAGAAATTCCCCTTATCAAAACTCAGTAATTCCACTTATTTTGGGGCTAAATTCCAGAAATTTCCCTTATTTTGGGGCAAAATTGCAGAAATTTCACTTATTTGGGGCAAAATTGCAGAAATTTCACTTAATTCAGGAAAAAAGGCAGAAATTTTCATTATTTTGGGGCAAAAAGGCAGAAATTCCTAATATTTTGTGGCATAAATGCAGAAATTCCCCTTATTTTGTGTCAAAAAGGCAGAAATTTCACTTATTTCAGGGCATAATTCAAAAATTTCTTTATTTTGGGGCAAAAAGACAGAAATTCCGTTTATTTTGGGGTAAAAAGGCAGAAATTTCACTTATTTTGAGGTAAAAAGGCAGAAATTCCTCTTATTTTGTGGCAAAAATGAAGAAATTTCCCTTCTTTGTGGCAAAAAGTATCCATTTCATTTATTTATGGCAAAATTGCAGAAATTCCCCATATTTTGGAGCAAAATTGCAGAAAATCCCCTAATTGTGGGGCAAAAAGTCAGAAATTCCTTATATGTTGGGGCAAAAACACGGAAATTCTCCTTATTTTGGGGCAAAACTCAGAATTCCACATATTTTAAGGCAAAATTCCAGAAATTTCCTTTATTTTGGGGCAAAATTATAGAAATTTCACTTATTTTGAGGCAAAATTGCAGAAATTTCACTTATTTCAGGGAAAAAAGACAGAAATTTTCCTTATTTTGGGGCAAAAAGGCAGAAATTCCTAATATTTTGTGGCAAAAATGCAGAAATTTTCCTTATTTTGTGTCGAAAAAGCAGAAATTTCCCTTATTTGGGGGCAAAATTGCAGAAATTTCACTTATTTCAGGGCATATTTCAAAAATTCATTTTATTTTGGGGCAAAAAGACAGAAATTCCGTTTATTTTTTGGTAAAAAGGCAGAAATTTCACTTATTTTGAGGTAAAAAGGCAGAAATTCCTCTTATTTTGGGGCAAAAATAAAGAAATTTCTATTTTTTTGTGGCAAAAGGTATACATTCCCCTTATTTTTGGGGAATAAAGCAGAAATACCCCATATTTTGGAGCAAAATTGCAGAAATTCCCCTAGTTGTGGGGCAAAAAGGGAGAAATTCACTATTTGTTGGGGCAAAAAGACAGAAATTCTCCTTATATTGGGGCAAAACTCAGAAATTCCACTTATTTTGGGACAAAATTGCAGGAATTTCACTTATTTTGGGGCAAAATTGCAAAAATTTCAATAATTTCAGGGAAAAAAGGCAGAAATTTTTTTTATTTTGGGGCAAAAGGCAGAAATTCCTAATACTTTGTGGAAAAAATGCAGAAATTCCCCTTATTTTGTTTCAAAAATGGAGAAATTCCTCTTATTTTGAAGTAAAAAGGCTGAAATTCGCCTTATTTGGGGGCAGAAAGGCAGAAATTTCACTTATTTTGGGGCAAAAAACCAGAAATTCCTCTTATTTTGTGGCAAAAAGGCAGAAATTTCTTTTATTTTGGGGCAAAATTGCAGAAATTTAACTTATTTTGGGGCAAAATTGCAGAAACTTCATTTATTTCAGGGAAAAAAGAAATTTTCTTATTTTGGGGCAAAAAGGCAAAAATTTCTTCTATTTTGGTACAAAATTGCAAAAATTTTTATTATTTTGGGGCAAAAATGCAGAAATCTTCCTTATTTTGGGGAAAAATTACAGAAATTTCACTTATTTCAGGGAAAAAACGCAAAAATTTCTCTTATTTTGGGGCAAAAAGGCAGAAATTACTTTTAATTTGCTACAAAATTGCAGAAATTTTCAATATTTTGGGGCAAAAATACAGAATTTCCCCATATTTTAGGGCAAAAAGGCAGAGATTCCCCTTATTATGAGGTAAAAAGGCGGAAATTCCCCTTATTTTGGAGCAAAAAGACAGAAATTCCCCTTATTTTGTGTCAAAAAGGCAGAAATTTCCCTTATTTTGGGGCAAAATTGCAGAAATTTCACTTATTTCAGGGAAAAAAGGCAGAAATTTTCCTTATTTTGGGGCAAAAGTCAGAAATTCCTAATATTTTGTGGCAAAAATGCAGAAATGCCCCTTATTTTGTGTCAAAAAGGCAGAAATTTCCCTTATCTGGGGGCAAAATTGCAGAAATTTCACTTATTTCAGGGCATAATTCAAAAATTGCTTTTATTTTGGGGCAAAAAGACAGAAATTCCGTTTATTTTTGGGTAAAAAGGCAGAAATTTCACTTATTTTGAGGTAAAAAGGCAGAAATTCTTCTTATTTTGGGGCAAAAATGAAAAAATTTCCCTTTTTTGTGGGAAAAGGTATACATTCCCTTTATTTTTGTGAAAAAAAGCAGAAATTCCCCGTATTTTGGAGCAAAATTGCAGAAATTTCCCTAGTTGTGGGGCAAAAAGGGAGAAATTTCCTATTTTGGGGGGCAAAAAGACAGAAATTCTCCTTATTTTGGGGCAAAACTCAGAAATTCCACTTATTTTGGGGCAAAATTGCAGAAATTTCACTTATTTTGGGGCAAAATTGCAGAAATTTCACTTATGTCAGAGAAAAAAGGCAGAAATTTTCTTTATTTTGGGGCAAAAAGGCAGAAATTCCTAATATTTTGAGGTAAAAAGGCTGAAATTCGCCTTATTTGGGGGCAAAAAGTCAGAAATTTCCCTTATTTTAGGGCAAAAAGACAGAAATTTCCCTTATTTTGTGGCAAAAAAACAGTAATTTCTTTTATTTTGGAGCAAAATTGCAGAAATATCACTTATTTTGGGGCAAAATTGCAGAAATTTCACTTATTTCAGGGAAAAAAACAGAAATTTTTCTTAATTTGGGGCAAAAAGGCAGAAATTCCTAATATTTTGTGGCAAAAATGCAGAAATTCCCCTTATTTTGTGTCAAAAAGGCAGAAATTTCCCTTATCTGGGGGCACAATTGCAGAAATTTCAATTATTTCAGAGCATAATTCAAAAATTGCTTTTATTTTGGGGCAAAAAGACAGAACTTCCATTTCTTTTTGGGTAAAAAGGCAGAAATTTCACATATTTTGAGGTAAAAAGGCAGAAATTCTTCTTATTTTGGGGCAAAAATGAAGAAATTTCCCTTTTTGTGGCAAAAGGTATACATTCCCCTTATTTTTGGGAAAAAAAGCAGAAATTCCCCGTATTTTGTAGCAAAATTGCAGAAATTCCCCTAGTTGTGGGGCAAAAAGGGAGAAATTCCCTATTTGTTGGGGCAAAAAGAAAGAAATTCTCCTTATTTTGGGGCAAAACTCAGAAATTCCACTTATTTTGGGGCAAAATTGCAGAAATTTCACTTATTTTGGGGCAAAATTGCAGAAATTTCACTTATTTCAGAGATAAAAGGCAGAAAATTTCTTTATTTTGGGGAAAAAGGGCAGAAATTCCTAATATTTTGAGGTAAAAAGGCTGAAATTCGCCTTATTTGGGGGCAAAAAGGCAGAAATTTCCCTTATTTTAGGGCAAAAAGACAGAAATTTCCCTTATTTTGTGGCAAAAAAACAGTAATTTCTTTTATTTTGGAGCAAAATTGCAGAAATATCACTTATTTTGGGGCAAAATTGCAGAAATTTCACTTATTTCAGGGAAAAAAACAGAAATTTTTCTTAATTTGGGGCAAAAAGGCAGAAATTCCTAATATTTTGTGGCAAAAATGCAGAAATTCCCCTTATTTTGTGTCAAAAAGGCAGAAATTTCCCTTATCTGGGGGCACAATTGCAGAAATTTCAAATATTTCAGAGCATAATTAAAAAATTGCTTTTATTTTGGGGCAAAAAGACAGAACTTCCATTTCTTTTTGGGTAAAAAGGCAGAAA
Source organism: Micromys minutus (assembly GCF_963924665.1). Classification (NCBI taxonomy): domain Eukaryota; kingdom Metazoa; phylum Chordata; class Mammalia; order Rodentia; family Muridae; genus Micromys; species Micromys minutus. The sequence goes on from NW_027667932.1 coordinate 113,640, forward strand.
TTTCACATATTTTGAGGTAAAAAGGCAGAAATTCTTCTTATTTTGGGGCAAAAATGAAGAAATTTCCCTTTTTGTGGCAAAAGGTATACATTCCCCTTATTTTTGGGAAAAAAAGCAGAAATTCCCCGTATTTTGTAGCAAAATTGCAGAAATTCCCCTAGTTGTGGGGCAAAAAGGGAGAAATTCCCTATTTGTTGGGGCAAAAAGAAAGAAATTCTCCTTATTTTGGGGCAAAACTCAGAAATTCCACTTATTTTGGGGCAAAATTGCAGAAATTTCACTTATTTTGGGGCAAAATTGCAGAAATTTCACTTATTTCAGAGAAAAAAGGCAGAAATTTTCTTTATTTTGGGGAAAAAGGGCAGAAATTCCTAATATTTTGAGGTAAAAAGGCTGAAATTCGCCTTATTTGGTGGCAAAAAGGCAGAAATTTCCCTTATTTTAGGGCAAAAAGACAGAAATTCCCCTTATTTTGTGGCAAAAAGGCAGAAATTTCTTTCATTTTGGAGCAAAATTGCAGAAATTTCACTTATTTTGGGGCAAAATTGCAGAAATTTCACTTATTTCAGGGAAAAAAAGCAGAAATTTTCTTATTTTGGGGCAAAAAGCAGAAATTTCTTTCATTTTGGTACAAAATTGCAAAAATTTTTATTATTTTGGGGCAAAAAGGCAGAAATTTTTCTTATTTTGAGGTAAAAAGGCTGAAATTTCTCTTATTTTGGGGCAAAAAGTCAGAAATTCCGCTTATTTTGGGGCAAAAACAGACATTTCCCTTATTTTGGGGAAAAATTTTAGAAATTTAATTTATTTCAGGGCAAAAAGTCAGAAATTCCCCTTATGTTGGGGCAAAACTCAGAAATTCCACTTATTTTGGGGCTAAATTCCAGAAATTTCCCTTATTTTGGGGCAAAATTGCAGAAATTTCACTTATTTGGGGCAAAATTGCAGAAATTTCACTTAATTCAGGAAAAAAGGCAGAAATTTTCATTATTTTGGGGCAAAAAGGCAGAAATTCCTAATATTTTGTGGCATAAATGCAGAAATTCCCCTTATTTTGTGTCAAAAAGGCAGAAATTTCACTTATTTCAGGGCATAATTCAAAAATTTCTTTTATTTTGGGGCAAAAAGACAGAAATTCCGTTTATTTTGGGGTAAAAAGGCAGAAATTTCACTTATTTTGAGGTAAAAAGGCAGAAATTCCTCTTATTTTGTGGCAAAAATGAAGAAATTTCCCTTCTTTGTGGCAAAAAGTATCCATTTCATTTATTTATGGCAAAATTGCAGAAATTCCCCATATTTTGGAGCAAAATTGCAGAAAATCCCCTAATTGTGGGGCAAAAAGTCAGAAATTCCTTATATGTTGGGGCAAAAACACCGAAATTCTCCTTATTTTGGGGCAAAACTCAGAATTCCACATATTTTGGGGCAAAATTCCAGAAATTTCCTTTATTTTGGGGCAAAATTGTAGAAATTTCACTTATTTTGAGGCAAAATTGCAGAAATTTCACTTATTTCAGGGAAAAAAGACAGAAATTTTCCTTATTTTGGGGCAAAAAGGCAGAAATTCCTAATATTTTGTGGCAAAAATGCAGAAATTTTCCTTATTTTGTGTCGAAAAAGCAGAAATTTCCCTTATTTGGGGGCAAAATTGCAGAAATTTCACTTATTTCAGGGCATATTTCAAAAATTCATTTTATTTTGGGGCAAAAAGACAGAAATTCCGTTTATTTTTTGGTAAAAAGGCAGAAATTTCACTTATTTTGAGGTAAAAAGGCAGAAATTCCTCTTATTTTGGGGCAAAAATAAAGAAATTTCTATTTTTTTGTGGCAAAAGGTATACATTCCCCTTATTTTTGGGGAAAAAAGCAGAAATACCCCATATTTTGGAGCAAAATTGCAGAAATTCCCCTAGTTGTGGGGCAAAAAGGGAGAAATTCACTATTTGTTGGGGCAAAAAGACAGAAATTCTCCTTATATTGGGGCAAAACTCAGAAATTCCACTTATTTTGGGACAAAATTGCGGAAATTTCACTTATTTTGGGGCAAAATTGCAAAAATTTCAATAATTTCAGGGAAAAAAGGCAGAAATTTGCCTTATTTTGGGGCAAAAAGGCAGAAACTCCTAATACTTTGTGGAAAAAATGCAGAAATTCCCCTTATTTTGTTTCAAAAATGGAGAAATTCCTGTTATTTTGAGGTAAAAAGGCTGAAATTCGCCTTATTTGGGGGCAGAAAGGCAGAAATTTCACTTATTTTGGGGCAAAAAACCAGAAATTCCTCTTATTTTGTGGCAAAAAGGCAGAAATTTCTTTTATTTTGGGGCAAAATTGCAGAAATTTAACTTATTTTGGGGCAAAATTGCAGAAACTTCATTTATTTCAGGGAAAAAAGCAGAAATTTTCTTATTTTGGGGCAAAAAGGCAAAAATTTCTTTTATTTTGGTACAAAATTGCAAAAATTTTTATTATTTTGGGGCAAAAATGCAGAAATCTTCCTTATTTTGGGGAAAAATTACAGAAATTTCACTTATTTCAGGGAAAAAACGCAAAAATTTCTCTTATTTTGGGGCAAAAAGGCAGAAATTACTTTTAATTTGCTACAAAATTGCAGAAATTTTCTCTATTTTGGGGCAAAAATACAGAATTTCCCCATATTTTAGGGCAAAAAGGCAGAGATTCCCCTTATTATGAGGTAAAAAGGCGGAAATTCCCCTTATTTTGGAGCAAAAAGACAGAAATTCCCCTTATTTTGTGTCAAAAAGGCAGAAATTTCCCTTATTTTGGGGCAAAATTGCAGAAATTTCACTTATTTCAGGGAAAAAAGGCAGAAATTTTCCTTATTTTGGGGCAAAAGTCAGAAATTCCTAATATTTTGTGGCAAAAATGCAGAAATGCCCCTTATTTTGTGTCAAAAAGGCAGAAATTTCCCTTATCTGGGGGCAAAATTGCAGAAATTTCACTTATTTCAGGGCATAATTCAAAAATTGCTTTTATTTTGGGGCAAAAAGACAGAAATTCCGTTTATTTTTGGGTAATAAGGCAGAAATTTCACTTATTTTGAGGTAAAAAGGCAGAAATTCTTCTTATTTTGGGGCAAAAATGAAAAAATTTCCCTTTTTGTGGGAAAAGGTATACATTTCCTTTATTTTTTTGAAAAAAAGCAGAAATTCCCCATATTTTGGAGCAAAATTGCAGAAATTTCCCTAGTTGTGGGGCAAAAAGGGAGAAATTTCCTATTTTTTGGGGCAAAAAGACAGAAATTCTCCTTATTTTGGGGCAAAACTCAGAAATTCCACTTATTTTCGGGCAAAATTGCAGAAATTTCACTTATTTTGGGGCAAAATTGCAGAAATTTCACTTATGTCAGAGAAAAAAGGCAGAAATTTTCTTTATTTTGGGGCAAAAAGGCAGAAATTCCTAATATTTTGAGGTAAAAAGGCTGAAATTCGCCTTATTTGGGGGCAAAAAGGCAGAAATTTCCCTTATTTTAGGGCAAAAAGACAGAAATTTCCCTTATTTTGTGGCCAAAAAACAGTAATTTCTTTTATTTTGGAGCAAAATTGCAGAAATATCACTTATTTTGGGGCAAAATTGCAGAAATTTCACTTATTTCAGGGAAAAAAGCAGAAATTTTTCTTAATTTGGGGCAAAAAGGCAGAAATTCCTAATATTTTGTGGCAAAAATGCAGAAATTCCCCTTATTTTGTGTCAAAAAGGCAGAAATTTCCCTTATCTGGGGGCACAATTGCAGAAATTTCAATTATTTCAGAGCATAATTCAAAAATTGCTTTTATTTTGGGGCAAAAAGACAGAACTTCCATTTCTTTTTGGGTAAAAAGGCAGAAATTTCACATATTTTGAGGTAAAAAGGCAGAAATTCTTCTTATTTTGGGGCAAAAATGAAGAAATTTCTTTTTTTGTGGCAAAAGGTATACATTCCCCTTATTTTTGGGAAAAAAAGCAGAAATTCCCCGTATTTTGGAGCAAAATTGCAGAAATTCCCCTAGTTGTGGGGCAAAAAGGGAGAAATTCCCTATTTGTTGGGGCAAAAAGACAGAAATTCTCCTTATTTTGGGGCAAAACTCAGAAATTCCACTTATTTTGGGGCAAAATTGCAGAAATTTCACTTATTTTGGGGCAAAATTGCAGACATTTCACTTATTTCAGAGAAAAAAGGCAGAAATTTTCTTTATTTTGGGGAAAAAGGGCAGAAATTCCTAATATTTTGAGGTAAAAAGGCTGAAATTCGCCTTATTTGGTGGCAAAAAGGCAGAAATTTCCCTTATTTTAGGGCAAAAAGACAGAAATTCCCCTTATTTTGTGGCAAAAAGGCAGAAATTTCTTTCATTTTGGAGCAAAATTGCAGAAATTTCACTTATTTTGGGGCAAAATTGCAGAAATTTCACTTATTTCAGGGAAAAAAAGCAGAAATTTTCTTATTTTGGGGCAAAAAGCAGAAATTTCTTTCATTTTGGTACAAAATTGCAAAAATTTTTCTTATTTTGGGGCAAAAAGGCAGAAATTTTTCTTATTTTGAGGTAAAAAGGCTGAAATTTCTCTTATTTTGGGGCAAAAAGTCAGAAATTCCGCTTATTTTGGGGCAAAAACAGACATTTCCCTTATTTTGGGGAAAAATTTTAGAAATTTAATTTATTTCAGGGCAAAAAGTCAGAAATTCCCCTTATGTTGGGGCAAAACTCAGAAATTCCACTTATTTTGGGGCTAAATTCCAGAAATTTCCCTTATTTTGGGGCAAAATTGCAGAAATTTCACTTATTTGGGGCAAAATTGCAGAAATTTCACTTAATTCAGGAAAAAAGGCAGAAATTTTCATTATTTTGGGGCAAAAAGGCAGAAATTCCTAATATTTTGTGGCATAAATGCAGAAATTCCCCTTATTTTGTGTCAAAAAGGCAGAAATTTCACTTATTTCAGGGCATAATTCAAAAATTTCTTTTATTTTGGGGCAAAAAGACAGAAATTCCGTTTATTTTGGGGTAAAAAGGCAGAAATTTCACTTATTTTGAGGTAAAAAGGCAGAAATTCCTCTTATTTTGTGGCAAAAATGAAGAAATTTCCCTTCTTTGTGGCAAAAAGTATCCATTTCATTTATTTATGGCAAAATTGCAGAAATTCCCCATATTTTGGAGCAAAATTGCAGAAAATCCCCTAATTGTGGGGCAAAAAGTCAGAAATTCCTTATATGTTGGGGCAAAAACACCGAAATTCTCCTTAATTTGGGGCAAAACTCAGAATTCCACATATTTTGGGGCAAAATTCCAGAAATTTCCTTTATTTTGGGGCAAAATTGTAGAAATTTCACTTATTTTGAGGCAAAATTGCAGAAATTTCACTTATTTCAGGGAAAAAAGACAGAAATTTCCCTTATTTTGTGGCCAAAAAACAGTAATTTCTTTTATTTTGGAGCAAAATTGCAGAAATATCACTTATTTTGGGGCAAAATTGCAGAAATTTCACTTATTTCAGGGAAAAAAGCAGAAATTTTTCTTAATTTGGGGCAAAAAGGCAGAAATTCCTAATATTTTGTGGCAAAAATGCAGAAATTCCCCTTATTTTGTGTCAAAAAGGCAGAAATTTCCCTTATCTGGGGGCACAATTGCAGAAATTTCAATTATTTCAGAGCATAATTCAAAAATTGCTTTTATTTTGGGGCAAAAAGACAGAACTTCCATTTCTTTTTGGGTAAAAAGGCAGAAATTTCACATATTTTGAGGTAAAAAGGCAGAAATTCTTCTTATTTTGGGGCAAAAATGAAGAAATTTCTTTTTTTGTGGCAAAAGGTATACATTCCCCTTATTTTTGGGAAAAAAAGCAGAAATTCCCCGTATTTTGGAGCAAAATTGCAGAAATTCCCCTAGTTGTGGGGCAAAAAGGGAGAAATTCCCTATTTGTTGGGGCAAAAAGACAGAAATTCTCCTTATTTTGGGGCAAAACTCAGAAATTCCACTTATTTTGGGGCAAAATTGCAGAAATTTCACTTATTTTGGGGCAAAATTGCAGACATTTCACTTATTTCAGAGAAAAAAGGCAGAAATTTTCTTTATTTTGGGGAAAAAGGGCAGAAATTCCTAATATTTTGAGGTAAAAAGGCTGAAATTCGCCTTATTTGGTGGCAAAAAGGCAGAAATTTCCCTTATTTTAGGGCAAAAAGACAGAAATTCCCCTTATTTTGTGGCAAAAAGGCAGAAATTTCTTTCATTTTGGAGCAAAATTGCAGAAATTTCACTTATTTTGGGGCAAAATTGCAGAAATTTCACTTATTTCAGGGAAAAAAAGCAGAAATTTTCTTATTTTGGGGCAAAAAGCAGAAATTTCTTTCATTTTGGTACAAAATTGCAAAAATTTTTCTTATTTTGGGGCAAAAAGGCAGAAATTTTTCTTATTTTGAGGTAAAAAGGCTGAAATTTCTCTTATTTTGGGGCAAAAAGTCAGAAATTCCGCTTATTTTGGGGCAAAAACAGACATTTCCCTTATTTTGAAGAAAAATTTTAGAAATTTAATTTATTTCAGGGCAAAAAGTCAGAAATTCCCCTTATGTTGGGGCAAAACTCAGAAATTCCACTTATTTTGGGGCTAAATTCCAGAAATTTCCCTTATTTTGGGGCAAAATTGCAGAAATTTCACTTATTTGGGGCAAAATTGCAGAAATTTCACTTAATTCAGGAAAAAAGGCAGAAATTTTCATTATTTTGGGGCAAAAAGGCAGAAATTCCTAATATTTTGTGGCATAAATGCAGAAATTCCCCTTATTTTGTGTCAAAAAGGCAGAAATTTCACTTATTTCAGGGCATAATTCAAAAATTTCTTTTATTTTGGGGCAAAAAGACAGAAATTCCGTTTATTTTGGGGTAAAAAGGCAGAAATTTCACTTATTTTGAGGTAAAAAGGCAGAAATTCCTCTTATTTTGTGGCAAAAATGAAGAAATTTCCCTTCTTTGTGGCAAAAAGTATCCATTTCATTTATTTATGGCAAAATTGCAGAAATTCCCCATATTTTGGAGCAAAATTGCAGAAAATCCCCTAATTGTGGGGCAAAAAGTCAGAAATTCCTTATATGTTGGGGCAAAAACACCGAAATTCTCCTTATTTTGGGGCAAAACTCAGAATTCCACATATTTTGGGGCAAAATTCCAGAAATTTCCTTTATTTTGGGGCAAAATTGTAGAAATTTCACTTATTTTGAGGCAAAATTGCAGAAATTTCACTTATTTCAGGGAAAAAAGACAGAAATTTTCCTTATTTTGGGGCAAAAAGGCAGAAATTCCTAATATTTTGTGGCAAAAATGCAGAAATTTTCCTTATTTTGTGTCGAAAAAGCAGAAATTTCCCTTATTTGGGGGCACAATTGCAGAAATTTCACTTATTTCAGGGCATATTTCAAAAATTCATTTTATTTTGGGGCAAAAAGACAGAAATTCCGTTTATTTTTTGGTAAAAAGGCAGAAATTTCACTTATTTTGAGGTAAAAAGGCAGAAATTCCTCTTATTTTGAGGCAAAAATAAAGAAATTTCTATTTTTTTGTGGCAAAAGGTATACATTCCCCTTATTTTTGGGGAAAAAAGCAGAAATACCCCATATTTTGGAGCAAAATTGCAGAAATTCCCCTAGTTGTGGGGCAAAAAGGGAGAAATTCACTATTTGTTGGGGCAAAAAGACAGAAATTCTCCTTATATTGGGGCAAAACTCAGAAATTCCACTTATTTTGGGACAAAATTGCAGAAATTTCACTTATTTTGGGGCAAAATTGCAAAAATTTCAATAATTTCAGGGAAAAAGCAGAAATTTTCCTTATTTTGGGGCATAAAGGCAGAAATTCCTAATACTTTGTGGAAAAAATGGAGAAATTCCCCTTATTTTGTTTCAAAAATGGAAAAATTCCTTTTATTTTGAAGTAAAAAGGCTGAAATTCGCCTTATTTGGGGGCAGAAAGGCAGAAATTTCACTTATTTTAGGGCAAAAAAACAGAAATTCCTCTTATTTTGTGGCAAAAAGGCAGAAATTTCTTTTATTTTGGGGCAAAATTGCAGAAATTTAACTTATTTTGGGGCAAAATTGCAGAAATTTCATTTATTTCAGGAAAAAAAGCAGAAATTTTCTTATTTTGGGGCAAAAAGGCAAAAATTTCTTTTATTTTGGTACAAAATTGCAAAATTTTTATTATTTTGGGGCAAAAATGCAGAAATCTTCCTTATTTTGGGGAAAAATTACAGAAATTTCACTTATTTCAGGGAAAAAACGCAAAAATTTCTCTTATTTTGGGGCAAAAAGGCAGAAATTACTTTTAATTTGCTACAAAATTGCAGAAATTTTCTCTATTTTGGGGCAAAAATACATTATTTCCCCATATTTTAGGGCAAAAAGGCAGAGATTCCCCTTATTATGAGGTAAAAAGGCGGAAATTCCCCTTATTTTGGAGCAAAAAGACAGAAATTCCCCTTATTTTGTGTCAAAAAGGCAGAAATTTCCCTTATTTTGGGGCAAAATTGCAGAAATTTCACTTATTTCAGGGAAAAAAGGCAGAAATTTTCTTTATTTTGGGGCAAAAGTCAGAAATTCCTAATATTTTGTGGCAAAAATGCAGAAATGCTCCTTATTTTGTGTCAAAAAGGCAGAAATTTCCCTTATCTGGGGGCAAAATTGCAGAAATTTCACTTATTTCAGGGCATAATTAAAAAATTGATTTTATTTTGGGGCAAAAAGACAGAAATTCCGTTTATTTTTGGGTAAAAAGGCAGAAATTTCACTTATTTTGAGGTAAAAAGGCAGAAATTCTTCTTATTTTGGGGCAAAAATGAAAAAATTTCCCTTTTTTGTGGGAAAAGGTATACATTCCCTTTATTTTTGTGAAAAAAAGCAGAAATTCCCCGTATTTTGGAGCAAAATTGCAGAAATTTCCCTAGTTGTGGGGCAAAAAGGGAGAAATTTCCTATTTTTTGGGGCAAAAAGACAGAAATTCTCCTTATTTTGGGGCAAAACTCAGAAATTCCACTTATTTTGGGGCAAAATTGCAGAAATTTCACTTATTTTGGGGCAAAATTGCTGAAATTTCACTTATGTCAGAGAAAAAAGGCAGAAATTTTCTTTATTTTGGGGCAAAAAGGCAGAAATTCCTAATATTTTGAGGTAAAAAGGCTGAAATTCGCCTTATTTGGGGGCAAAAAGGCAGAAATTTCCCTTATTTTAGGGCAAAAAGACAGAAATTTCCCTTATTTTGTGGCAAAAAAACAGTAATTTCTTTTATTTTGGAGCAAAATTGCAGAAATATCACTTATTTTGGGGCAAAATTGCAGAAATTTCACTTATTTCAGGGAAAAAACAGAAATTTTTCTTAATTTGGGGCAAAAAGGCAGAAATTCCTAATATTTTGTGGCAAAAATGCAGAAATTCCCCTTATTTTGTGTCAAAAAGGCAGAAATTTCCCTTATCTGGGGGCACAATTGCAGAAATTTCAATTATTTCAGAGCATAATTCAAAAATTGCTTTTATTTTGGGGCAAAAAGACAGAACTTCCATTTCTTTTTGGGTAAAAAGGCAGAAATTTCACATATTTTGAGGTAAAAAGGCAGAAATTCTTCTTATTTTGGGGCAAAAATGAAGAAATTTCCCTTTTTGTGGCAAAAGGTATACATTCCCCTTATTTTTGGGAAAAAAAAGCAGAAATTCCCCGTATTTTGTAGCAAAATTGCAGAAATTCCCCTAGTTGTGGGGCAAAAAGGGAGAAATTCCCTATTTGTTGGGGCAAAAAGAAAGAAATTCTCCTTATTTTGGGGCAAAACTCAGAAATTCCACTTATTTTGGGGCAAAATTGCAGAAATTTCACTTATTTTGGGGCAAAATTGCAGAAATTTCACTTATTTCAGAGAAAAAAGGCAGAAATTTTCTTTATTTTGGGGAAAAAGGGCAGAAATTCCTAATATTTTGAGGTAAAAAGGCTGAAATTCGCCTTATTTGGTGGCAAAAAGGCAGAAATTTCCCTTATTTTAGGGCAAAAAGACAGAAATTCCCCTTATTTTGTGGCAAAAAGGCAGAAATTTCTTTCATTTTGGAGCAAAATTCTAGAAATTTCACTTATTTTGGGGCAAAATTGCAGAAATTTCACTTATTTCAGGGAAAAAAAGCAGAAATTTTCTTATTTTGGGGCAAAAAGCAGAAATTTCTTTCATTTTGGTACAAAATTGCAAAAATTTTTCTTATTTTGGGGCAAAAAGGCAGAAATTTTTCTTATTTTGAGGTAAAAAGGCTGAAATTTCTCTTATTTTGGGGCAAAAAGTCAGAAATTCCGCTTATTTTGGGGCAAAAACAGACATTTCCCTTATTTTGGGGAAAAATTTTAGAAATTTAATTTATTTCAGGGCAAAAAGTCAGAAATTCCCCTTATGTTGGGGCAAAACTCAGAAATTCCACTTATTTTGGGGCTAAATTCCAGAAATTTCCCTTATTTTGGGGCAAAATTGCAGAAATTTCACTTATTTGGGGCAAAATTGCAGAAATTTCACTTAATTCAGGAAAAAAGGCAGAAATTTTCATTATTTTGGGGCAAAAAGGCAGAAATTCCTAATATTTTGTGGCATAAATGCAGAAATTCCCCTTATTTTGTGTCAAAAAGGCAGAAATTTCACTTATTTCAGGGCATAATTCAAAAATTTCTTTTATTTTGGGGCAAAAAGACAGAAATTCCGTTTATTTTGGGGTAAAAAGGCAGAAATTTCACTTATTTTGAGGTAAAAAGGCAGAAATTCCTCTTATTTTGTGGCAAAAATGAAGAAATTTCCCTTCTTTGTGGCAAAAAGTATCCATTTCATTTATTTATGGCAAAATTGCAGAAATTCCCCATATTTTGGAGCAAAATTGCAGAAAATCCCCTAATTGTGGGGCAAAAAGTCAGAAATTCCTTATATGTTGGGGCAAAAACACCGAAATTCTCCTTATTTTGGGGCAAAACTCAGAATTCCACATATTTTGGGGCAAAATTCCAGAAATTTCCTTTATTTTGGGGCAAAATTGTAGAAATTTCACTTATTTTGAGGCAAAATTGCAGAAATTTCACTTATTTCAGGGAAAAAAGACAGAAATTTTCCTTATTTTGGGGCAAAAAGGCAGAAATTCCTAATATTTTGTGGCAAAAATGCAGAAATTTTCCTTATTTTGTGTCGAAAAAGCAGAAATTTCCCTTATTTGGGGGCAAAATTGCAGAAATTTCACTTATTTCAGGGCATATTTCAAAAATTCATTTTATTTTGGGGCAAAAAGACAGAAATTCCGTTTATTTTTTGGTAAAAAGGCAGAAATTTCACTTATTTTGAGGTAAAAAGGCAGAAATTCCTCTTATTTTGGGGCAAAAATAAAGAAATTTCTATTTTTTTGTGGCAAAAGGTATACATTCCCCTTATTTTTGGGGAAAAAAGCAGAAATACCCCATATTTTGGAGCAAAATTGCAGAAATTCCCCTAGTTGTGGGGCAAAAAGGGAGAAATTCACTATTTGTTGGGGCAAAAAGACAGAAATTCTCCTTATATTGGGGCAAAACTCAGAAATTCCACTTATTTTGGGACAAAATTGCGGAAATTTCACTTATTTTGGGGCAAAATTGCAAAAATTTCAATAATTTCAGGGAAAAAAGGCAGAAATTTTCCTTATTTTGGGGCAAAAAGGCAGAAATTCCTAATACTTTGTGGAAAAAATGCAGAAATTCCCCTTATTTTGTTTCAAAAATGGAGAAATTCCTGTTATTTTGAGGTAAAAAGGCTGAAATTCGCCTTATTTGGGGGCAGAAAGGCAGAAATTTCACTTATTTTGGGGCAAAAAACCAGAAATTCCTCTTATTTTGTGGCAAAAAGGCAGAAATTTCTTTTATTTTGGGGCAAAATTGCAGAAATTTAACTTATTTTGGGGCAAAATTGCAGAAACTTCATTTATTTCAGGGAAAAAAGCAGAAATTTTCTTATTTTGGGGCAAAAAGGCAAAAATTTCTTTTATTTTGGTACAAAATTGCAAAAATTTTTATTATTTTGGGGCAAAAATGCAGAAATCTTCCTTATTTTGGGGAAAAATTACAGAAATTTCACTTATTTCAGGGAAAAAACGCAAAAATTTCTCTTATTTTGGGGCAAAAAGGCAGAAATTACTTTTAATTTGCTACAAAATTGCAGAAATTTTCTCTATTTTGGGGCAAAAATACAGAATTTCCCCATATTTTAGGGCAAAAAGGCAGAGATTCCCCTTATTATGAGGTAAAAAGGCGGAAATTCCCCTTATTTTGGAGCAAAAAGACAGAAATTCCCCTTATTTTGTGTCAAAAAGGCAGAAATTTCCCTTATTTTGGGGCAAAATTGCAGAAATTTCACTTATTTCAGGGAAAAAAGGCAGAAATTTTCCTTATTTTGGGGCAAAAGTCAGAAATTCCTAATATTTTGTGGCAAAAATGCAGAAATGCCCCTTATTTTGTGTCAAAAAGGCAGAAATTTCCCTTATCTGGGGGCAAAATTGCAGAAATTTCACTTATTTCAGGGCATAATTAAAAAATTGCTTTTATTTTGGGGCAAAAAGACAGAAATTCCGTTTATTTTTGGGTAATAAGGCAGAAATTTCACTTATTTTGAGGTAAAAAGGCAGAAATTCTTCTTATTTTGGGGCAAAAATGAAAAAATTTCCCTTTTTTGTGGGAAAAGGTATACATTTCCTTTATTTTTTTGAAAAAAAGCAGAAATTCCCCGTATTTTGGAGCAAAATTGCAGAAATTTCCCTAGTTGTGGGGCAAAAAGGGAGAAATTTCCTATTTTTTGGGGCAAAAAGACAGAAATTCTCCTTATTTTGGGGCAAAACTCAGAAATTCCACTTATTTTGGGGCAAAATTGCAGAAATTTCACTTATTTTGGGGCAAAATTGCAGAAATTTCACTTATGTCAGAGAAAAAAGGCAGAAATTTTCTTTATTTTGGGGCAAAAAGGCAGAAATTCCTAATATTTTGAGGTAAAAAGGCTGAAATTCGCCTTATTTGGGGGCAAAAAGGCAGAAATTTCCCTTATTTTAGGGCAAAAAGACAGAAATTTCCCTTATTTTGTGGCCAAAAAACAGTAATTTCTTTTATTTTGGAGCAAAATTGCAGAAATATCACTTATTTTGGGGCAAAATTGCAGAAATTTCACTTATTTCAGGGAAAAAAGCAGAAATTTTTCTTAATTTGGGGCAAAAAGGCAGAAATTCCTAATATTTTGTGGCAAAAATGCAGAAATTCCCCTTATTTTGTGTCAAAAAGGCAGAAATTTCCCTTATCTGGGGGCACAATTGCAGAAATTTCAATTATTTCAGAGCATAATTCAAAAATTGCTTTTATTTTGGGGCAAAAAGACAGAACTTCCATTTCTTTTTGGGTAAAAAGGCAGAAATTTCACATATTTTGAGGTAAAAAGGCAGAAATTCTTCTTATTTTGGGGCAAAAATGAAGAAATTTCCCTTTTTGTGGCAAAAGGTATACATTCCCCTTATTTTTGGGAAAAAAAGCAGAAATTCCCCGTATTTTGTAGCAAAATTGCAGAAATTCCCCTAGTTGTGGGGCAAAAAGGGAGAAATTCCCTATTTGTTGGGGCAAAAAGAAAGAAATTCTCCTTATTTTGGGGCAAAACTCAGAAATTCCACTTATTTTGGGGCAAAATTGCAGAAATTTCACTTATTTTGGGGCAAAATTGCAGAAATTTCACTTATTTCAGAGAAAAAAGGCAGAAATTTTCTTTATTTTGGGGAAAAAGGGCAGAAATTCCTAATATTTTGAGGTAAAAAGGCTGAAATTCACCTTATTTGGTGGCAAAAAGGCAGAAATTTCCCTTATTTTAGGGCAAAAAGACAGAAATTCCCCTTATTTTGTGGCAAAAAGGCAGAAATTTCTTTCATTTTGGAGCAAAATTCTAGAAATTTCACTTATTTTGGGGCAAAATTGCAGAAATTTCACTTATTTCAGGGAAAAAAAGCAGAAATTTTCTTATTTTGGGGCAAAAAGCAGAAATTTCTTTCATTTTGGTACAAAATTGTAAAAATTTTTCTTATTTTGGGGCAAAAAGGCAGAAATTTTTCTTATTTTGAGGTAAAAAGGCTGAAATTTCTCTTATTTTGGGGCAAAAAGTCAGAAATTCCGCTTATTTTGGGGCAAAAACAGACATTTCCCTTATTTTGGGGAAAAATTTTAGAAATTTAATTTATTTCAGGGCAAAAAGTCAGAAATTCCCCTTATGTTGGGGCAAAACTCAGAAATTCCACTTATTTTGGGGCTAAATTCCAGAAATTTCCCTTATTTTGGGGCAAAATTGCAGAAATTTCACTTATTTGGGGCAAAATTGCAGAAATTTCACTTAATTCAGGAAAAAAGGCAGAAATTTTCATTATTTTGGGGCAAAAAGGCAGAAATTCCTAATATTTTGTGGCATAAATGCAGAAATTCCCCTTATTTTGTGTCAAAAAGGCAGAAATTTCACTTATTTCAGGGCATAATTCAAAAATTTCTTTTATTTTGGGGCAAAAAGACAGAAATTCCGTTTATTTTGGGGTAAAAAGGCAGAAATTTCACTTATTTTGAGGTAAAAAGGCAGAAATTCCTCTTATTTTGTGGCAAAAATGAAGAAATTTCCCTTCTTTGTGGCAAAAAGTATCCATTTCATTTATTTATGGCAAAATTGCAGAAATTCCCCATATTTTGGAGCAAAATTGCAGAAAATCCCCTAATTGTGGGGCAAAAAGTCAGAAATTCCTTATATGTTGGGGCAAAAACACCGAAATTCTCCTTATTTTGGGGCAAAACTCAGAATTCCACATATTTTGGGGCAAAATTCCAGAAATTTCCTTTATTTTGGGGCAAAATTGTAGAAATTTCACTTATTTTGAGGCAAAATTGCAGAAATTTCACTTATTTCAGGGAAAAAAGACAGAAATTTTCCTTATTTTGGGGCAAAAAGGCAGAAATTCCTAATATTTTGTGGCAAAAATGCAGAAATTTTCCTTATTTTGTGTCGAAAAAGCAGAAATTTCCCTTATTTGGGGGCAAAATTGCAGAAATTTCACTTATTTCAGGGCATATTTCAAAAATTCATTTTATTTTGGGGCAAAAAGACAGAAATTCCGTTTATTTTTTGGTAAAAAGGCAGAAATTTCACTTATTTTGAGGTAAAAAGGCAGAAATTCCTCTTATTTTGGGGCAAAAATAAAGAAATTTCTATTTTTTTGTGGCAAAAGGTATACATTCCCCTTATTTTTGGGGAAAAAAGCAGAAATACCCCATATTTTGGAGCAAAATTGCAGAAATTCCCCTAGTTGTGGGGCAAAAAGGGAGAAATTCACTATTTGTTGGGGCAAAAAGACAGAAATTCTCCTTATATTGGGGCAAAACTCAGAAATTCCACTTATTTTGGGACAAAATTGCGGAAATTTCACTTATTTTGGGGCAAAATTGCAAAAATTTCAATAATTTCAGGGAAAAAAGGCAGAAATTTGCCTTATTTTGGGGCAAAAAGGCAGAAACTCCTAATACTTTGTGGAAAAAATGCAGAAATTCCCCTTATTTTGTTTCAAAAATGGAGAAATTCCTGTTATTTTGAGGTAAAAAGGCTGAAATTCGCCTTATTTGGGGGCAGAAAGGCAGAAATTTCACTTATTTTGGGGCAAAAAACCAGAAATTCCTCTTATTTTGTGGCAAAAAGGCAGAAATTTCTTTTATTTTGGGGCAAAATTGCAGAAATTTAACTTATTTTGGGGCAAAATTGCAGAAACTTCATTTATTTCAGGGAAAAAAGCAGAAATTTTCTTATTTTGGGGCAAAAAGGCAAAAATTTCTTTTATTTTGGTACAAAATTGCAAAAATTTTTATTATTTTGGGGCAAAAATGCAGAAATCTTCCTTATTTTGGGGAAAAATTACAGAAATTTCACTTATTTCAGGGAAAAAACGCAAAAATTTCTCTTATTTTGGGGCAAAAAGGCAGAAATTACTTTTAATTTGCTACAAAATTGCAGAAATTTTCTCTATTTTGGGGCAAAAATACAGAATTTCCCCATATTTTAGGGCAAAAAGGCAGAGATTCCCCTTATTATGAGGTAAAAAGGCGGAAATTCCCCTTATTTTGGAGCAAAAAGACAGAAATTCCCCTTATTTTGTGTCAAAAAGGCAGAAATTTCCCTTATTTTGGGGCAAAATTGCAGAAATTTCACTTATTTCAGGGAAAAAAGGCAGAAATTTTCTTTATTTTGGGGCAAAAGTCAGAAATTCCTAATATTTTGTGGCAAAAATGCAGAAATGCTCCTTATTTTGTGTCAAAAAGGCAGAAATTTCCCTTATCTGGGGGCAAAATTGCAGAAATTTCACTTATTTCAGGGCATAATTAAAAAATTGATTTTATTTTGGGGCAAAAAGACAGAAATTCCGTTTATTTTTGGGTAAAAAGGCAGAAATTTCACTTATTTTGAGGTAAAAAGGCAGAAATTCTTCTTATTTTGGGGCAAAAATGAAAAAATTTCCCTTTTTTGTGGGAAAAGGTATACATTCCCTTTATTTTTGTGAAAAAAAGCAGAAATTCCCCGTATTTTGGAGCAAAATTGCAGAAATTTCCCTAGTTGTGGGGCAAAAAGGGAGAAATTTCCTATTTTTTGGGGCAAAAAGACAGAAATTCTCCTTATTTTGGGGCAAAACTCAGAAATTCCACTTATTTTGGGGCAAAATTGCAGAAATTTCACTTATTTTGGGGCAAAATTGCTGAAATTTCACTTATGTCAGAGAAAAAAGGCAGAAATTTTCTTTATTTTGGGGCAAAAAGGCAGAAATTCCTAATATTTTGAGGTAAAAAGGCTGAAATTCGCCTTATTTGGGGGCAAAAAGGCAGAAATTTCCCTTATTTTAGGGCAAAAAGACAGAAATTTCCCTTATTTTGTGGCAAAAAAACAGTAATTTCTTTTATTTTGGAGCAAAATTGCAGAAATATCACTTATTTTGGGGCAAAATTGCAGAAATTTCACTTATTTCAGGGAAAAAACAGAAATTTTTCTTAATTTGGGGCAAAAAGGCAGAAATTCCTAATATTTTGTGGCAAAAATGCAGAAATTCCCCTTATTTTGTGTCAAAAAGGCAGAAATTTCCCTTATCTGGGGGCACAATTGCAGAAATTTCAATTATTTCAGAGCATAATTCAAAAATTGCTTTTATTTTGGGGCAAAAAGACAGAACTTCCATTTCTTTTTGGGTAAAAAGGCAGAAATTTCACATATTTTGAGGTAAAAAGGCAGAAATTCTTCTTATTTTGGGGCAAAAATGAAGAAATTTCCCTTTTTGTGGCAAAAGGTATACATTCCCCTTATTTTTGGGAAAAAAGCAGAAATTCCCCGTATTTTGTAGCAAAATTGCAGAAATTCCCCTAGTTGTGGGGCAAAAAGGGAGAAATTCCCTATTTGTTGGGGCAAAAAGAAAGAAATTCTCCTTATTTTGGGGCAAAACTCAGAAATTCCACTTATTTTGGGGCAAAATTGCAGAAATTTCACTTATTTTGGGGCAAAATTGCAGAAATTTCACTTATTTCAGAGAAAAAAGGCAGAAATTTTCTTTATTTTGGGGAAAAAGGGCAGAAATTCCTAATATTTTGAGGTAAAAAGGCTGAAATTCACCTTATTTGGTGGCAAAAAGGCAGAAATTTCCCTTATTTTAGGGCAAAAAGACAGAAATTCCCCTTATTTTGTGGCAAAAAGGCAGAAATTTCTTTCATTTTGGAGCAAAATTCTAGAAATTTCACTTATTTTGGGGCAAAATTGCAGAAATTTCACTTATTTCAGGGAAAAAAAGCAGAAATTTTCTTATTTTGGGGCAAAAAGCAGAAATTTCTTTCATTTTGGTACAAAATTGTAAAAATTTTTCTTATTTTGGGGCAAAAAGGCAGAAATTTTTCTTATTTTGAGGTAAAAAGGCTGAAATTTCTCTTATTTTGGGGCAAAAAGTCAGAAATTCCGCTTATTTTGGGGCAAAAACAGACATTTCCCTTATTTTGGGGAAAAATTTTAGAAATTTAATTTATTTCAGGGCAAAAAGTCAGAAATTCCCCTTATGTTGGGGCAAAACTCAGAAATTCCACTTATTTTGGGGCTAAATTCCAGAAATTTCCCTTATTTTGGGGCAAAATTGCAGAAATTTCACTTATTTGGGGCAAAATTGCAGAAATTTCACTTAATTCAGGAAAAAAGGCAGAAATTTTCATTATTTTGGGGCAAAAAGGCAGAAATTCCTAATATTTTGTGGCATAAATGCAGAAATTCCCCTTATTTTGTGTCAAAAAGGCAGAAATTTCACTTATTTCAGGGCATAATTCAAAAATTTCTTTTATTTTGGGGCAAAAAGACAGAAATTCCGTTTATTTTGGGGTAAAAAGGCAGAAATTTCACTTATTTTGAGGTAAAAAGGCAGAAATTCCTCTTATTTTGTGGCAAAAATGAAGAAATTTCCCTTCTTTGTGGCAAAAAGTATCCATTTCATTTATTTATGGCAAAATTGCAGAAATTCCCCATATTTTGGAGCAAAATTGCAGAAAATCCCCTAATTGTGGGGCAAAAAGTCAGAAATTCCTTATATGTTGGGGCAAAAACACCGAAATTCTCCTTATTTTGGGGCAAAACTCAGAATTCCACATATTTTGGGGCAAAATTCCAGAAATTTCCTTTATTTTGGGGCAAAATTGTAGAAATTTCACTTATTTTGAGGCAAAATTGCAGAAATTTCACTTATTTTAGGGAAAAAAGACAGAAATTTTCCTTATTTTGGGGCAAAAAGGCAGAAATTCCTAATATTTTGTGGCAAAAATGCAGAAATTTTCCTTATTTTGTGTCGAAAAAGCAGAAATTTCCCTTATTTGGGGGCAAAATTGCAGAAATTTCACTTATTTCAGGGCATATTTCAAAAATTCATTTTATTTTGGGGCAAAAAGACAGAAATTCCGTTTATTTTTTGGTAAAAAGGCAGAAATTTCACTTATTTTGAGGTAAAAAGGCAGAAATTCCTCTTATTTTGGGGCAAAAATAAAGAAATTTCTATTTTTTTGTGGCAAAAGGTATACATTCCCCTTATTTTTGGGGAAAAAAGCAGAAATACCCCATATTTTGGAGCAAAATTGCAGAAATTCCCCTAGTTGTGGGGCAAAAAGGGAGAAATTCACTATTTGTTGGGGCAAAAAGACAGAAATTCTCCTTATATTGGGGCAAAACTCAGAAATTCCACTTATTTTGGGACAAAATTGCGGAAATTTCACTTATTTTGGGGCAAAATTGCAAAAATTTCAATAATTTCAGGGAAAAAAGGCAGAAATTTGCCTTATTTTGGGGCAAAAAGGCAGAAACTCCTAATACTTTGTGGAAAAAATGCAGAAATTCCCCTTATTTTGTTTCAAAAATGGAGAAATTCCTGTTATTTTGAGGTAAAAAGGCTGAAATTCGCCTTATTTGGGGGCAGAAAGGCAGAAATTTCACTTATTTTGGGGCAAAAAACCAGAAATTCCTCTTATTTTGTGGCAAAAAGGCAGAAATTTCTTTTATTTTGGGGCAAAATTGCAGAAATTTAACTTATTTTGGGGCAAAATTGCAGAAACTTCATTTATTTCAGGGAAAAAAGCAGAAATTTTCTTATTTTGGGGCAAAAAGGCAAAAATTTCTTTTATTTTGGTACAAAATTGCAAAAATTTTTATTATTTTGGGGCAAAAATGCAGAAATCTTCCTTATTTTGGGGAAAAATTACAGAAATTTCACTTATTTCAGGGAAAAAACGCAAAAATTTCTCTTATTTTGGGGCAAAAAGGCAGAAATTACTTTTAATTTGCTACAAAATTGCAGAAATTTTCTCTATTTTGGGGCAAAAATACAGAATTTCCCCATATTTTAGGGCAAAAAGGCAGAGATTCCCCTTATTATGAGGTAAAAAGGCGGAAATTCCCCTTATTTTGGAGCAAAAAGACAGAAATTCCCCTTATTTTGTGTCAAAAAGGCAGAAATTTCCCTTATTTTGGGGCAAAATTGCAGAAATTTCACTTATTTCAGGGAAAAAAGGCAGAAATTTTCTTTATTTTGGGGCAAAAGTCAGAAATTCCTAATATTTTGTGGCAAAAATGCAGAAATGCTCCTTATTTTGTGTCAAAAAGGCAGAAATTTCCCTTATCTGGGGGCAAAATTGCAGAAATTTCACTTATTTCAGGGCATAATTAAAAAATTGATTTTATTTTGGGGCAAAAAGACAGAAATTCCGTTTATTTTTGGGTAAAAAGGCAGAAATTTCACTTATTTTGAGGTAAAAAGGCAGAAATTCTTCTTATTTTGGGGCAAAAATGAAAAAATTTCCCTTTTTTGTGGGAAAAGGTATACATTCCCTTTATTTTTGTGAAAAAAAGCAGAAATTCCCCGTATTTTGGAGCAAAATTGCAGAAATTTCCCTAGTTGTGGGGCAAAAAGGGAGAAATTTCCTATTTTTTGGGGCAAAAAGACAGAAATTCTCCTTATTTTGGGGCAAAACTCAGAAATTCCACTTATTTTGGGGCAAAATTGCAGAAATTTCACTTATTTTGGGGCAAAATTGCTGAAATTTCACTTATGTCAGAGAAAAAAGGCAGAAATTTTCTTTATTTTGGGGCAAAAAGGCAGAAATTCCTAATATTTTGAGGTAAAAAGGCTGAAATTCGCCTTATTTGGGGGCAAAAAGGCAGAAATTTCCCTTATTTTAGGGCAAAAAGACAGAAATTTCCCTTATTTTGTGGCAAAAAAACAGTAATTTCTTTTATTTTGGAGCAAAATTGCAGAAATATCACTTATTTTGGGGCAAAATTGCAGAAATTTCACTTATTTCAGGGAAAAAACAGAAATTTTTCTTAATTTGGGGCAAAAAGGCAGAAATTCCTAATATTTTGTGGCAAAAATGCAGAAATTCCCCTTATTTTGTGTCAAAAAGGCAGAAATTTCCCTTATCTGGGGGCACAATTGCAGAAATTTCAATTATTTCAGAGCATAATTCAAAAATTGCTTTTATTTTGGGGCAAAAAGACAGAACTTCCATTTCTTTTTGGGTAAAAAGGCAGAAATTTCACATATTTTGAGGTAAAAAGGCAGAAATTCTTCTTATTTTGGGGCAAAAATGAAGAAATTTCCCTTTTTGTGGCAAAAGGTATACATTCCCCTTATTTTTGGGAAAAAAAGCAGAAATTCCCCGTATTTTGTAGCAAAATTGCAGAAATTCCCCTAGTTGTGGGGCAAAAAGGGAGAAATTCCCTATTTGTTGGGGCAAAAAGAAAGAAATTCTCCTTATTTTGGGGCAAAACTCAGAAATTCCACTTATTTTGGGGCAAAATTGCAGAAATTTCACTTATTTTGGGGCAAAATTGCAGAAATTTCACTTATTTCAGAGAAAAAAGGCAGAAATTTTCTTTATTTTGGGGAAAAAGGGCAGAAATTCCTAATATTTTGAGGTAAAAAGGCTGAAATTCGCCTTATTTGGTGGCAAAAAGGCAGAAATTTCCCTTATTTTAGGGCAAAAAGACAGAAATTCCCCTTATTTTGTGGCAAAAAGGCAGAAATTTCTTTCATTTTGGAGCAAAATTCTAGAAATTTCACTTATTTTGGGGCAAAATTGCAGAAATTTCACTTATTTCAGGGAAAAAAAGCAGAAATTTTCTTATTTTGGGGCAAAAAGCAGAAATTTCTTTCATTTTGGTACAAAATTGCAAAAATTTTTCTTATTTTGGGGCAAAAAGGCAGAAATTTTTCTTATTTTGAGGTAAAAAGGCTGAAATTTCTCTTATTTTGGGGCAAAAAGTCAGAAATTCCGCTTATTTTGGGGCAAAAACAGACATTTCCCTTATTTTGGGGAAAAATTTTAGAAATTTAATTTATTTCAGGGCAAAAAGTCAGAAATTCCCCTTATGTTGGGGCAAAACTCAGAAATTCCACTTATTTTGGGGCTAAATTCCAGAAATTTCCCTTATTTTGGGGCAAAATTGCAGAAATTTCACTTATTTGGGGCAAAATTGCAGAAATTTCACTTAATTCAGGAAAAAAGGCAGAAATTTTCATTATTTTGGGGCAAAAAGGCAGAAATTCCTAATATTTTGTGGCATAAATGCAGAAATTCCCCTTATTTTGTGTCAAAAAGGCAGAAATTTCACTTATTTCAGGGCATAATTCAAAAATTTCTTTTATTTTGGGGCAAAAAGACAGAAATTCCGTTTATTTTGGGGTAAAAAGGCAGAAATTTCACTTATTTTGAGGTAAAAAGGCAGAAATTCCTCTTATTTTGTGGCAAAAATGAAGAAATTTCCCTTCTTTGTGGCAAAAAGTATCCATTTCATTTATTTATGGCAAAATTGCAGAAATTCCCCATATTTTGGAGCAAAATTGCAGAAATCCCCTAATTGTGGGGCAAAAAGTCAGAAATTCCTTATATGTTGGGGCAAAAACACCGAAATTCTCCTTATTTTGGGGCAAAACTCAGAATTCCACATATTTTGGGGCAAAATTCCAGAAATTTCCTTTATTTTGGGGCAAAATTGTAGAAATTTCACTTATTTTGAGGCAAAATTGCAGAAATTTCACTTATTTCAGGGAAAAAAGACAGAAATTTTCCTTATTTTGGGGCAAAAAGGCAGAAATTCCTAATATTTTGTGGCAAAAATGCAGAAATTTTCCTTATTTTGTGTCGAAAAAGCAGAAATTTCCCTTATTTGGGGGCAAAATTGCAGAAATTTCACTTATTTCAGGGCATATTTCAAAAATTCATTTTATTTTGGGGCAAAAAGACAGAAATTCCGTTTATTTTTTGGTAAAAAGGCAGAAATTTCACTTATTTTGAGGTAAAAAGGCAGAAATTCCTCTTATTTTGGGGCAAAAATAAAGAAATTTCTATTTTTTTGTGGCAAAAGGTATACATTCCCCTTATTTTTGGGGAAAAAAGCAGAAATACCCCATATTTTGGAGCAAAATTGCAGAAATTCCCCTAGTTGTGGGGCAAAAAGGGAGAAATTCACTATTTGTTGGGGTAAAAAGACAGAAATTCTCCTTATATTGGGGCAAAACTCAGAAATTCCACTTATTTTGGGACAAAATTGCGGAAATTTCACTTATTTTGGGGCAAAATTGCAAAAATTTCAATAATTTCAGGGAAAAAAGGCAGAAATTTTCCTTATTTTGGGGCAAAAAGGCAGAAATTCCTAATACTTTGTGGAAAAAATGCAGAAATTCCCCTTATTTTGTTTCAAAAATGGAGAAATTCCTGTTATTTTGAGGTAAAAAGGCTGAAATTCGCCTTATTTGGGGGCAGAAAGGCAGAAATTTCACTTATTTTGGGGCAAAAAACCAGAAATTCCTCTTATTTTGTGGCAAAAAGGCAGAAATTTCTTTTATTTTGGGGCAAATTTGCAGAAATTTAACTTATTTTGGGGCAAAATTGCAGAAACTTCATTTATTTCAGGGAAAAAAGCAGAAATTTTCTTATTTTGGGGCAAAAAGGCAAAAATTTCTTTTATTTTGGTACAAAATTGCAAAAATTTTTATTATTTTGGGGCAAAAATGCAGAAATCTTCCTTATTTTGGGGAAAAATTACAGAAATTTCACTTATTTCAGGGAAAAAACGCAAAAATTTCTCTTATTTTGGGGCAAAAAGGCAGAAATTACTTTTAATTTGCTACAAAATTGCAGAAATTTTCTCTATTTTGGGGCAAAAATACAGAATTTCCCCATATTTTAGGGCAAAAAGGCAGAGATTCCCCTTATTATGAGGTAAAAAGGCGGAAATTCCCCTTATTTTGGAGCAAAAAGACAGAAATTCCCCTTATTTTGTGTCAAAAAGGCAGAAATTTCCCTTATTTTGGGGCAAAATTGCAGAAATTTCACTTATTTCAGGGAAAAAAGGCAGAAATTTTCCTTATTTTGGGGCAAAAGTCAGAAATTCCTAATATTTTGTGGCAAAAATGCAGAAATGCCCCTTATTTTGTGTCAAAAAGGCAGAAATTTCCCTTATCTGGGGGCAAAATTGCAGAAATTTCACTTATTTCAGGGCATAATTAAAAAATTGCTTTTATTTTGGGGCAAAAAGACAGAAATTCCGTTTATTTTTGGGTAATAAGGCAGAAATTTCACTTATTTTGAGGTAAAAAGGCAGAAATTCTTCTTATTTTGGGGCAAAAATGAAAAAATTTCCCTTTTTTGTGGGAAAAGGTATACATTTCCTTTATTTTTTTGAAAAAAAGCAGAAATTCCCCGTATTTTGGAGCAAAATTGCAGAAATTTCCCTAGTTGTGGGGCAAAAAGGGAGAAATTTCCTATTTTTTGGGGCAAAAAGACAGAAATTCTCCTTATTTTGGGGCAAAACTCAGAAATTCCACTTATTTTGGGGCAAAATTGCAGAAATTTCACTTATTTTGGGGCAAAATTGCAGAAATTTCACTTATGTCAGAGAAAAAAGGCAGAAATTTTCTTTATTTTGGGGCAAAAAGGCAGAAATTCCTAATATTTTGAGGTAAAAAGGCTGAAATTCGCCTTATTTGGGGGCAAAAAGGCAGAAATTTCCCTTATTTTAGGGCAAAAAGACAGAAATTTCCCTTATTTTGTGGCCAAAAAACAGTAATTTCTTTTATTTTGGAGCAAAATTGCAGAAATATCACTTATTTTGGGGCAAAATTGCAGAAATTTCACTTATTTCAGGGAAAAAAGCAGAAATTTTTCTTAATTTGGGGCAAAAAGGCAGAAATTCCTAATATTTTGTGGCAAAAATGCAGAAATTCCCCTTATTTTGTGTCAAAAAGGCAGAAATTTCCCTTATCTGGGGGCACAATTGCAGAAATTTCAATTATTTCAGAGCATAATTCAAAAATTGCTTTTATTTTGGGGCAAAAAGACAGAACTTCCATTTCTTTTTGGGTAAAAAGGCAGAAATTTCACATATTTTGAGGTAAAAAGGCAGAAATTCTTCTTATTTTGGGGCAAAAATGAAGAAATTTCCCTTTTTGTGGCAAAAGGTATACATTCCCCTTATTTTTGGGAAAAAAAGCAGAAATTCCCCGTATTT
Source organism: Micromys minutus (assembly GCF_963924665.1). NCBI lineage: Eukaryota > Metazoa > Chordata > Mammalia > Rodentia > Muridae > Micromys > Micromys minutus. The sequence goes on from NW_027667932.1 coordinate 138,713, forward strand.
TGTAGCAAAATTGCAGAAATTCCCCTAGTTGTGGGGCAAAAAGGGAGAAATTCCCTATTTGTTGGGGCAAAAAGAAAGAAATTCTCCTTATTTTGGGGCAAAACTCAGAAATTCCACTTATTTTGGGGCAAAATTGCAGAAATTTCACTTATTTTGGGGCAAAATTGCAGAAATTTCACTTATTTCAGAGAAAAAAGGCAGAAATTTTCTTTATTTTGGGGAAAAAGGGCAGAAATTCCTAATATTTTGAGGTAAAAAGGCTGAAATTCACCTTATTTGGTGGCAAAAAGGCAGAAATTTCCCTTATTTTAGGGCAAAAAGACAGAAATTCCCCTTATTTTGTGGCAAAAAGGCAGAAATTTCTTTCATTTTGGAGCAAAATTCTAGAAATTTCACTTATTTTGGGGCAAAATTGCAGAAATTTCACTTATTTCAGGGAAAAAAAGCAGAAATTTTCTTATTTTGGGGCAAAAAGCAGAAATTTCTTTCATTTTGGTACAAAATTGTAAAAATTTTTCTTATTTTGGGGCAAAAAGGCAGAAATTTTTCTTATTTTGAGGTAAAAAGGCTGAAATTTCTCTTATTTTGGGGCAAAAAGTCAGAAATTCCGCTTATTTTGGGGCAAAAACAGACATTTCCCTTATTTTGGGGAAAAATTTTAGAAATTTAATTTATTTCAGGGCAAAAAGTCAGAAATTCCCCTTATGTTGGGGCAAAACTCAGAAATTCCACTTATTTTGGGGCTAAATTCCAGAAATTTCCCTTATTTTGGGGCAAAATTGCAGAAATTTCACTTATTTGGGGCAAAATTGCAGAAATTTCACTTAATTCAGGAAAAAAGGCAGAAATTTTCATTATTTTGGGGCAAAAAGGCAGAAATTCCTAATATTTTGTGGCATAAATGCAGAAATTCCCCTTATTTTGTGTCAAAAAGGCAGAAATTTCACTTATTTCAGGGCATAATTCAAAAATTTCTTTTATTTTGGGGCAAAAAGACAGAAATTCCGTTTATTTTGGGGTAAAAAGGCAGAAATTTCACTTATTTTGAGGTAAAAAGGCAGAAATTCCTCTTATTTTGTGGCAAAAATGAAGAAATTTCCCTTCTTTGTGGCAAAAAGTATCCATTTCATTTATTTATGGCAAAATTGCAGAAATTCCCCATATTTTGGAGCAAAATTGCAGAAAATCCCCTAATTGTGGGGCAAAAAGTCAGAAATTCCTTATATGTTGGGGCAAAAACACCAAAATTCTCCTTATTTTGGGGCAAAACTCAGAATTCCACATATTTTGGGGCAAAATTCCAGAAATTTCCTTTATTTTGGGGCAAAATTGTAGAAATTTCACTTATTTTGAGGCAAAATTGCAGAAATTTCACTTATTTCAGGGAAAAAAGACAGAAATTTTCCTTATTTTGGGGCAAAAAGGCAGAAATTCCTAATATTTTGTGGCAAAAATGCAGAAATTTTCCTTATTTTGTGTCGAAAAAGCAGAAATTTCCCTTATTTGGGGGCAAAATTGCAGAAATTTCACTTATTTCAGGGCATATTTCAAAAATTCATTTTATTTTGGGGCAAAAAGACAGAAATTCCGTTTATTTTTTGGTAAAAAGGCAGAAATTTCACTTATTTTGAGGTAAAAAGGCAGAAATTCCTCTTATTTTGGGGCAAAAATAAAGAAATTTCTATTTTTTTGTGGCAAAAGGTATACATTCCCCTTATTTTTGGGGAAAAAAGCAGAAATACCCCATATTTTGGAGCAAAATTGCAGAAATTCCCCTAGTTGTGGGGCAAAAAGGGAGAAATTCACTATTTGTTGGGGCAAAAAGACAGAAATTCTCCTTATATTGGGGCAAAACTCAGAAATTCCACTTATTTTGGGACAAAATTGCGGAAATTTCACTTATTTTGGGGCAAAATTGCAAAAATTTCAATAATTTCAGGGAAAAAAGGCAGAAATTTGCCTTATTTTGGGGCAAAAAGGCAGAAACTCCTAATACTTTGTGGAAAAAATGCAGAAATTCCCCTTATTTTGTTTCAAAAATGGAGAAATTCCTGTTATTTTGAGGTAAAAAGGCTGAAATTCGCCTTATTTGGGGGCAGAAAGGCAGAAATTTCACTTATTTTGGGGCAAAAAACCAGAAATTCCTCTTATTTTGTGGCAAAAAGGCAGAAATTTCTTTTATTTTGGGGCAAAATTGCAGAAATTTAACTTATTTTGGGGCAAAATTGCAGAAACTTCATTTATTTCAGGGAAAAAAGCAGAAATTTTCTTATTTTGGGGCAAAAAGGCAAAAATTTCTTTTATTTTGGTACAAAATTGCAAAAATTTTTATTATTTTGGGGCAAAAATGCAGAAATCTTCCTTATTTTGGGGAAAAATTACAGAAATTTCACTTATTTCAGGGAAAAAACGCAAAAATTTCTCTTATTTTGGGGCAAAAAGGCAGAAATTACTTTTAATTTGCTACAAAATTGCAGAAATTTTCTCTATTTTGGGGCAAAAATACAGAATTTCCCCATATTTTAGGGCAAAAAGGCAGAGATTCCCCTTATTATGAGGTAAAAAGGCGGAAATTCCCCTTATTTTGGAGCAAAAAGACAGAAATTCCCCTTATTTTGTGTCAAAAAGGCAGAAATTTCCCTTATTTTGGGGCAAAATTGCAGAAATTTCACTTATTTCAGGGAAAAAAGGCAGAAATTTTCCTTATTTTGGGGCAAAAGTCAGAAATTCCTAATATTTTGTGGCAAAAATGCAGAAATGCCCCTTATTTTGTGTCAAAAAGGCAGAAATTTCCCTTATCTGGGGGCAAAATTGCAGAAATTTCACTTATTTCAGGGCATAATTCAAAAATTGCTTTTATTTTGGGGCAAAAAGACAGAAATTCCGTTTATTTTTGGGTAATAAGGCAGAAATTTCACTTATTTTGAGGTAAAAAGGCAGAAATTCTTCTTATTTTGGGGCAAAAATGAAAAAATTTCCCTTTTTTGTGGGAAAAGGTATACATTTCCTTTATTTTTTTGAAAAAAAGCAGAAATTCCCCATATTTTGGAGCAAAATTGCAGAAATTTCCCTAGTTGTGGGGCAAAAAGGGAGAAATTTCCTATTTTTTGGGGCAAAAAGACAGAAATTCTCCTTATTTTGGGGCAAAACTCAGAAATTCCACTTATTTTGGGGCAAAATTGCAGAAATTTCACTTATTTTGGGGCAAAATTGCAGAAATTTCACTTATGTCAGAGAAAAAAGGCAGAAATTTTCTTTATTTTGGGGCAAAAAGGCAGAAATTCCTAATATTTTGAGGTAAAAAGGCTGAAATTCGCCTTATTTGGGGGCAAAAAGGCAGAAATTTCCCTTATTTTAGGGCAAAAAGACAGAAATTTCCCTTATTTTGTGGCCAAAAAACAGTAATTTCTTTTATTTTGGAGCAAAATTGCAGAAATATCACTTATTTTGGGGCAAAATTGCAGAAATTTCACTTATTTCAGGGAAAAAAGCAGAAATTTTTCTTAATTTGGGGCAAAAAGGCAGAAATTCCTAATATTTTGTGGCAAAAATGCAGAAATTCCCCTTATTTTGTGTCAAAAAGGCAGAAATTTCCCTTATCTGGGGGCACAATTGCAGAAATTTCAATTATTTCAGAGCATAATTCAAAAATTGCTTTTATTTTGGGGCAAAAAGACAAAACTTCCATTTCTTTTTGGGTAAAAAGGCAGAAATTTCACATATTTTGAGGTAAAAAGGCAGAAATTCTTCTTATTTTGGGGCAAAAATGAAGAAATTTCTTTTTTTGTGGCAAAAGGTATACATTCCCCTTATTTTTGGGAAAAAAAGCAGAAATTCCCCGTATTTTGGAGCAAAATTGCAGAAATTCCCCTAGTTGTGGGGCAAAAAGGGAGAAATTCCCTATTTGTTGGGGCAAAAAGACAGAAATTCTCCTTATTTTGGGGCAAAACTCAGAAATTCCACTTATTTTGGGGCAAAATTGCAGAAATTTCACTTATTTTGGGGCAAAATTGCAGACATTTCACTTATTTCAGAGAAAAAAGGCAGAAATTTTCTTTATTTTGGGGAAAAAGGGCAGAAATTCCTAATATTTTGAGGTAAAAAGGCTGAAATTCGCCTTATTTGGTGGCAAAAAGGCAGAAATTTCCCTTATTTTAGGGCAAAAAGACAGAAATTCCCCTTATTTTGTGGCAAAAAGGCAGAAATTTCTTTCATTTTGGAGCAAAATTGCAGAAATTTCACTTATTTTGGGGCAAAATTGCAGAAATTTCACTTATTTCAGGGAAAAAAAGCAGAAATTTTCTTATTTTGGGGCAAAAAGCAGAAATTTCTTTCATTTTGGTACAAAATTGCAAAAATTTTTCTTATTTTGGGGCAAAAAGGCAGAAATTTTTCTTATTTTGAGGTAAAAAGGCTGAAATTTCTCTTATTTTGGGGCAAAAAGTCAGAAATTCCGCTTATTTTGGGGCAAAAACAGACATTTCCCTTATTTTGGGGAAAAATTTTAGAAATTTAATTTATTTCAGGGCAAAAAGTCAGAAATTCCCCTTATGTTGGGGCAAAACTCAGAAATTCCACTTATTTTGGGGCTAAATTCCAGAAATTTCCCTTATTTTGGGGCAAAATTGCAGAAATTTCACTTATTTGGGGCAAAATTGCAGAAATTTCACTTAATTCAGGAAAAAAGGCAGAAATTTTCATTATTTTGGGGCAAAAAGGCAGAAATTCCTAATATTTTGTGGCATAAATGCAGAAATTCCCCTTATTTTGTGTCAAAAAGGCAGAAATTTCACTTATTTCAGGGCATAATTCAAAAATTTCTTTTATTTTGGGGCAAAAAGACAGAAATTCCGTTTATTTTGGGGTAAAAAGGCAGAAATTTCACTTATTTTGAGGTAAAAAGGCAGAAATTCCTCTTATTTTGTGGCAAAAATGAAGAAATTTCCCTTCTTTGTGGCAAAAAGTATCCATTTCATTTATTTATGGCAAAATTGCAGAAATTCCCCATATTTTGGAGCAAAATTGCAGAAAATCCCCTAATTGTGGGGCAAAAAGTCAGAAATTCCTTATATGTTGGGGCAAAAACACCGAAATTCTCCTTATTTTGGGGCAAAACTCAGAATTCCACATATTTTGGGGCAAAATTCCAGAAATTTCCTTTATTTTGGGGCAAAATTGTAGAAATTTCACTTATTTTGAGGCAAAATTGCAGAAATTTCACTTATTTCAGGGAAAAAAGACAGAAATTTTCCTTATTTTGGGGCAAAAAGGCAGAAATTCCTAATATTTTGTGGCAAAAATGCAGAAATTTTCCTTATTTTGTGTCGAAAAAGCAGAAATTTCCCTTATTTGGGGGCAAAATTGCAGAAATTTCACTTATTTCAGGGCATATTTCAAAAATTCATTTTATTTTGGGGCAAAAAGACAGAAATTCCGTTTATTTTTTGGTAAAAAGGCAGAAATTTCACTTATTTTGAGGTAAAAAGGCAGAAATTCCTCTTATTTTGGGGCAAAAATAAAGAAATTTCTATTTTTTTGTGGCAAAAGGTATACATTCCCCTTATTTTTGGGGAAAAAAGCAGAAATACCCCCATATTTTGGAGCAAAATTGCAGAAATTCCCCTAGTTGTGGGGCAAAAAGGGAGAAATTCACTATTTGTTGGGGCAAAAAGACAGAAATTCTCCTTATATTGGGGCAAAACTCAGAAATTCCACTTATTTTGGGACAAAATTGCAGAAATTTCACTTATTTTGGGGCAAAATTGCAAAAATTTCAATAATTTCAGGGAAAAAGCAGAAATTTTCCTTATTTTGGGGCAAAAAGGCAGAAATTCCTAATACTTTGTGGGAAAAATGGAGAAATTCCCCTTATTTTGTTTCAAAAATGGAAAAATTCCTTTTATTTTGAAGTAAAAAGGCTGAAATTCGCCTTATTTGGGGGCAGAAAGGCAGAAATTTCACTTATTTTAGGGCAAAAAAACAGAAATTCCTCTTATTTTGTGGCAAAAAGGCAGAAATTTCTTTTATTTTGGGGCAAAATTGCAGAAATTTAACTTATTTTGGGGCAAAATTGCAGAAATTTCATTTATTTCAGGAAAAAAAGCAGAAATTTTCTTATTTTGGGGCAAAAAGGCAAAAATTTCTTTTATTTTGGTACAAAATTGCAAAATTTTTATTATTTTGGGGCAAAAATGCAGAAATCTTCCTTATTTTGGGGAAAAATTACAGAAATTTCACTTATTTCAGGGAAAAAACGCAAAAATTTCTCTTATTTTGGGGCAAAAGGGCAGAAATTACTTTTAATTTGCTACAAAATTGCAGAAATTTTCTCTATTTTGGGGCAAAAATACATTATTTCCCCATATTTTAGGGCAAAAAGGCAGAGATTCCCCTTATTATGAGGTAAAAAGGCGGAAATTCCCCTTATTTTGGAGCAAAAAGACAGAAATTCCCCTTATTTTGTGTCAAAAAGGCAGAAATTTCCCTTATTTTGGGGCAAAATTGCAGAAATTTCACTTATTTCAGGGAAAAAATGCAGAAATTTTCTTTATTTTGGGGCAAAAGTCAGAAATTCCTAATATTTTGTGGCAAAAATGCAGAAATGCTCCTTATTTTGTGTCAAAAAGGCAGAAATTTCCCTTATCTGGGGGCAAAATTGCAGAAATTTCACTTATTTCAGGGCATAATTAAAAAATTGCTTTTATTTTGGGGCAAAAAGACAGAAATTCCGTTTATTTTTGGGTAAAAAGGCAGAAATTTCACTTATTTTGAGGTAAAAAGGCAGAAATTCTTCTTATTTTGGGGCAAAAATGAAAAAATTTCCCTTTTTTGTGGGAAAAGGTATACATTCCCTTTATTTTTGTGAAAAAAAGCAGAAATTCCCCGTATTTTGGAGCAAAATTGCAGAAATTTCCCTAGTTGTGGGGCAAAAAGGGAGAAATTTCCTATTTTTTGGGGCAAAAAGACAGAAATTCTCCTTATTTTGGGGCAAAACTCAGAAATTCCACTTATTTTGGGGCAAAATTGCAGAAATTTCACTTATTTTGGGGCAAAATTGCAGAAATTTCACTTATGTCAGAGAAAAAAGGCAGAAATTTTCTTTATTTTGGGGCAAAAAGGCAGAAATTCCTAATATTTTGAGGTAAAAATGCTGAAATTCGCCTTATTTGGGGGCAAAAAGGCAGAAATTTCCCTTATTTTAGGGCAAAAAGACAGAAATTTCCCTTATTTTGTGGCAAAAAAACAGTAATTTCTTTTATTTTGGAGCAAAATTGCAGAAATATCACTTATTTTGGGGCAAAATTGCAGAAATTTCACTTATTTCAGGGAAAAAAACAGAAATTTTTCTTAATTTGGGGCAAAAAGGCAGAAATTCCTAATATTTTGTGGCAAAAATGCAGAAATTCCCCTTATTTTGTGTCAAAAAGGCAGAAATTTCCCTTATCTGGGGGCACAATTGCAGAAATTTCAATTATTTCAGAGCATAATTCAAAAATTGCTTTTATTTTGGGGCAAAAAGACAGAACTTCCATTTCTTTTTGGGTAAAAAGGCAGAAATTTCACATATTTTGAGGTAAAAAGGCAGAAATTCTTCTTATTTTGGGGCAAAAATGAAGAAATTTCCCTTTTTGTGGCAAAAGGTATACATTCCCCTTATTTTTGGGAAAAAAAGCAGAAATTCCCCGTATTTTGTAGCAAAATTGCAGAAATTCCCCTAGTTGTGGGGCAAAAAGGGAGAAATTCCCTATTTGTTGGGGCAAAAAGAAAGAAATTCTCCTTATTTTGGGGCAAAACTCAGAAATTCCACTTATTTTGGGGCAAAATTGCAGAAATTTCACTTATTTTGGGGCAAAATTGCAGAAATTTCACTTATTTCAGAGAAAAAAGGCAGAAATTTTCTTTATTTTGGGGAAAAAGGGCAGAAATTCCTAATATTTTGAGGTAAAAAGGCTGAAATTCGCCTTATTTGGTGGCAAAAAGGCAGAAATTTCCCTTATTTTAGGGCAAAAAGACAGAAATTCCCCTTATTTTGTGGCAAAAAGGCAGAAATTTCTTTCATTTTGGAGCAAAATTGCAGAAATTTCACTTATTTTGGGGCAAAATTGCAGAAATTTCACTTATTTCAGGGAAAAAAAGCAGAAATTTTCTTATTTTGGGGCAAAAAGCAGAAATTTCTTTCATTTTGGTACAAAATTGCAAAAATTTTTATTATTTTGGGGCAAAAAGGCAGAAATTTTTCTTATTTTGAGGTAAAAAGGCTGAAATTTCTCTTATTTTGGGGCAAAAAGTCAGAAATTCCGCTTATTTTGGGGCAAAAACAGACATTTCCCTTATTTTGGGGAAAAATTTTAGAAATTTAATTTATTTCAGGGCAAAAAGTCAGAAATTCCCCTTATGTTGGGGCAAAACTCAGAAATTCCACTTATTTTGGGGCTAAATTCCAGAAATTTCCCTTATTTTGGGGCAAAATTGCAGAAATTTCACTTATTTGGGGCAAAATTGCAGAAATTTCACTTAATTCAGGAAAAAAGGCAGAAATTTTCATTATTTTGGGGCAAAAAGGCAGAAATTCCTAATATTTTGTGGCATAAATGCAGAAATTCCCCTTATTTTGTGTCAAAAAGGCAGAAATTTCACTTATTTCAGGGCATAATTCAAAAATTTCTTTTATTTTGGGGCAAAAAGACAGAAATTCCGTTTATTTTGGGGTAAAAAGGCAGAAATTTCACTTATTTTGAGGTAAAAAGGCAGAAATTCCTCTTATTTTGTGGCAAAAATGAAGAAATTTCCCTTCTTTGTGGCAAAAAGTATCCATTTCATTTATTTATGGCAAAATTGCAGAAATTCCCCATATTTTGGAGCAAAATTGCAGAAAATCCCCTAATTGTGGGGCAAAAAGTCAGAAATTCCTTATATGTTGGGGCAAAAACACCGAAATTCTCCTTATTTTGGGGCAAAACTCAGAATTCCACATATTTTGGGGCAAAATTCCAGAAATTTCCTTTATTTTGGGGCAAAATTGTAGAAATTTCACTTATTTTGAGGCAAAATTGCAGAAATTTCACTTATTTCAGGGAAAAAAGACAGAAATTTTCCTTATTTTGGGGCAAAAAGGCAGAAATTCCTAATATTTTGTGGCAAAAATGCAGAAATTTTCCTTATTTTGTGTCGAAAAAGCAGAAATTTCCCTTATTTGGGGGCAAAATTGCAGAAATTTCACTTATTTCAGGGCATATTTCAAAAATTCATTTTATTTTGGGGCAAAAAGACAGAAATTCCGTTTATTTTTTGGTAAAAAGGCAGAAATTTCACTTATTTTGAGGTAAAAAGGCAGAAATTCCTCTTATTTTGGGGCAAAAATAAAGAAATTTCTATTTTTTTGTGGCAAAAGGTATACATTCCCCTTATTTTTGGGGAAAAAAGCAGAAATACCCCATATTTTGGAGCAAAATTGCAGAAATTCCCCTAGTTGTGGGGCAAAAAGGGAGAAATTCACTATTTGTTGGGGCAAAAAGACAGAAATTCTCCTTATATTGGGGCAAAACTCAGAAATTCCACTTATTTTGGGACAAAATTGCAGAAATTTCACTTATTTTGGGGCAAAATTGCAAAAATTTCAATAATTTCAGGGAAAAAGCAGAAATTTTCCTTATTTTGGGGCATAAAGGCAGAAATTCCTAATACTTTGTGGAAAAAATGGAGAAATTCCCCTTATTTTGTTTCAAAAATGGAAAAATTCCTTTTATTTTGAAGTAAAAAGGCTGAAATTCGCCTTATTTGGGGGCAGAAAGGCAGAAATTTCACTTATTTTAGGGCAAAAAAACAGAAATTCCTCTTATTTTGTGGCAAAAAGGCAGAAATTTCTTTTATTTTGGGGCAAAATTGCAGAAATTTAACTTATTTTGGGGCAAAATTGCAGAAATTTCATTTATTTCAGGAAAAAAAGCAGAAATTTTCTTATTTTGGGGCAAAAAGGCAAAAATTTCTTTTATTTTGGTACAAAATTGCAAAATTTTTATTATTTTGGGGCAAAAATGCAGAAATCTTCTTTATTTTGGGGAAAAATTACAGAAATTTCACTTATTTCAGGGAAAAAACGCAAAAATTTCTCTTATTTTGGGGCAAAAAGGCAGAAATTACTTTTAATTTGCTACAAAATTGCAGAAATTTTCTCTATTTTGGGGCAAAAATACATTATTTCCCCATATTTTAGGGCAAAAAGGCAGAGATTCCCCTTATTATGAGGTAAAAAGGCGGAAATTCCCCTTATTTTGGAGCAAAAAGACAGAAATTCCCCTTATTTTGTGTCAAAAAGGCAGAAATTTCCCTTATTTTGGGGCAAAATTGCAGAAATTTCACTTATTTCAGGGAAAAAATGCAGAAATTTTCTTTATTTTGGGGCAAAAGTCAGAAATTCCTAATATTTTGTGGCAAAAATGCAGAAATGCTCCTTATTTTGTGTCAAAAAGGCAGAAATTTCCCTTATCTGGGGGCAAAATTGCAGAAATTTCACTTATTTCAGGGCATAATTAAAAAATTGCTTTTATTTTGGGGCAAAAAGACAGAAATTCCGTTTATTTTTGGGTAAAAAGGCAGAAATTTCACTTATTTTGAGGTAAAAAGGCAGAAATTCTTCTTATTTTGGGGCAAAAATGAAAAAATTTCCCTTTTTTGTGGGAAAAGGTATACATTCCCTTTATTTTTGTGAAAAAAAGCAGAAATTCCCCGTATTTTGGAGCAAAATTGCAGAAATTTCCCTAGTTGTGGGGCAAAAAGGGAGAAATTTCCTATTTTTTGGGGCAAAAAGACAGAAATTCTCCTTATTTTGGGGCAAAACTCAGAAATTCCACTTATTTTGGGGCAAAATTGCAGAAATTTCACTTATTTTGGGGCAAAATTGCAGAAATTTCACTTATGTCAGAGAAAAAAGGCAGAAATTTTCTTTATTTTGGGGCAAAAAGGCAGAAATTCCTAATATTTTGAGGTAAAAAGGCTGAAATTCGCCTTATTTGGGGGCAAAAAGGCAGAAATTTCCCTTATTTTAGGGCAAAAAGACAGAAATTTCCCTTATTTTGTGGCAAAAAAACAGTAATTTCTTTTATTTTGGAGCAAAATTGCAGAAATATCACTTATTTTGGGGCAAAATTGCAGAAATTTCACTTATTTCAGGGAAAAAACAGAAATTTTTCTTAATTTGGGGCAAAAAGGCAGAAATTCCTAATATTTTGTGGCAAAAATGCAGAAATTCCCCTTATTTTGTGTCAAAAAGGCAGAAATTTCCCTTATCTGGGGGCACAATTGCAGAAATTTCAATTATTTCAGAGCATAATTCAAAAATTGCTTTTATTTTGGGGCAAAAAGACAGAACTTCCATTTCTTTTTGGGTAAAAAGGCAGAAATTTCACATATTTTGAGGTAAAAAGGCAGAAATTCTTCTTATTTTGGGGCAAAAATGAAGAAATTTCCCTTTTTGTGGCAAAAGGTATACATTCCCCTTATTTTTGGGAAAAAAAGCAGAAATTCCCCGTATTTTGTAGCAAAATTGCAGAAATTCCCCTAGTTGTGGGGCAAAAAGGGAGAAATTCCCTATTTGTTGGGGCAAAAAGAAAGAAATTCTCCTTATTTTGGGGCAAAACTCAGAAATTCCACTTATTTTGGGGCAAAATTGCAGAAATTTCACTTATTTTGGGGCAAAATTGCAGAAATTTCACTTATTTCAGAGAAAAAAGGCAGAAATTTTCTTTATTTTGGGGAAAAAGGGCAGAAATTCCTAATATTTTGAGGTAAAAAGGCTGAAATTCACCTTATTTGGTGGCAAAAAGGCAGAAATTTCCCTTATTTTAGGGCAAAAAGACAGAAATTCCCCTTATTTTGTGGCAAAAAGGCAGAAATTTCTTTCATTTTGGAGCAAAATTCTAGAAATTTCACTTATTTTGGGGCAAAATTGCAGAAATTTCACTTATTTCAGGGAAAAAAACAGAAATTTTTCTTAATTTGGGGCAAAAAGGCAGAAATTCCTAATATTTTGTGGCAAAAATGCAGAAATTCCCCTTATTTTGTGTCAAAAAGGCAGAAATTTCCCTTATCTGGGGGCACAATTGCAGAAATTTCAATTATTTCAGAGCATAATTCAAAAATTGCTTTTATTTTGGGGCAAAAAGACAGAACTTCCATTTCTTTTTGGGTAAAAAGGCAGAAATTTCACATATTTTGAGGTAAAAAGGCAGAAATTCTTCTTATTTTGGGGCAAAAATGAAGAAATTTCCCTTTTTGTGGCAAAAGGTATACATTCCCCTTATTTTTGGGAAAAAAAGCAGAAATTCCCCGTATTTTGTAGCAAAATTGCAGAAATTCCCCTAGTTGTGGGGCAAAAAGGGAGAAATTCCCTATTTGTTGGGGCAAAAAGAAAGAAATTCTCCTTATTTTGGGGCAAAACTCAGAAATTCCACTTATTTTGGGGCAAAATTGCAGAAATTTCACTTATTTTGGGGCAAAATTGCAGAAATTTCACTTATTTCAGAGAAAAAAGGCAGAAATTTTCTTTATTTTGGGGAAAAAGGGCAGAAATTCCTAATATTTTGAGGTAAAAAGGCTGAAATTCGCCTTATTTGGTGGCAAAAAGGCAGAAATTTCCCTTATTTTAGGGCAAAAAGACAGAAATTCCCCTTATTTTGTGGCAAAAAGGCAGAAATTTCTTTCATTTTGGAGCAAAATTGCAGAAATTTCACTTATTTTGGGGCAAAATTGCAGAAATTTCACTTATTTCAGGGAAAAAAAGCAGAAATTTTCTTATTTTGGGGCAAAAAGCAGAAATTTCTTTCATTTTGGTACAAAATTGCAAAAATTTTTATTATTTTGGGGCAAAAAGGCAGAAATTTTTCTTATTTTGAGGTAAAAAGGCTGAAATTTCTCTTATTTTGGGGCAAAAAGTCAGAAATTCCGCTTATTTTGGGGCAAAAACAGACATTTCCCTTATTTTGGGGAAAAATTTTAGAAATTTAATTTATTTCAGGGCAAAAAGTCAGAAATTCCCCTTATGTTGGGGCAAAACTCAGAAATTCCACTTATTTTGGGGCTAAATTCCAGAAATTTCCCTTATTTTGGGGCAAAATTGCAGAAATTTCACTTATTTGGGGCAAAATTGCAGAAATTTCACTTAATTCAGGAAAAAAGGCAGAAATTTTCATTATTTTGGGGCAAAAAGGCAGAAATTCCTAATATTTTGTGGCATAAATGCAGAAATTCCCCTTATTTTGTGTCAAAAAGGCAGAAATTTCACTTATTTCAGGGCATAATTCAAAAATTTCTTTTATTTTGGGGCAAAAAGACAGAAATTCCGTTTATTTTGGGGTAAAAAGGCAGAAATTTCACTTATTTTGAGGTAAAAAGGCAGAAATTCCTCTTATTTTGTGGCAAAAATGAAGAAATTTCCCTTCTTTGTGGCAAAAAGTATCCATTTCATTTATTTATGGCAAAATTGCAGAAATTCCCCATATTTTGGAGCAAAATTGCAGAAAATCCCCTAATTGTGGGGCAAAAAGTCAGAAATTCCTTATATGTTGGGGCAAAAACACCGAAATTCTCCTTATTTTGGGGCAAAACTCAGAATTCCACATATTTTGGGGCAAAATTCCAGAAATTTCCTTTATTTTGGGGCAAAATTGTAGAAATTTCACTTATTTTGAGGCAAAATTGCAGAAATTTCACTTATTTCAGGGAAAAAAGACAGAAATTTTCCTTATTTTGGGGCAAAAAGGCAGAAATTCCTAATATTTTGTGGCAAAAATGCAGAAATTTTCCTTATTTTGTGTCGAAAAAGCAGAAATTTCCCTTATTTGGGGGCAAAATTGCAGAAATTTCACTTATTTCAGGGCATATTTCAAAAATTCATTTTATTTTGGGGCAAAAAGACAGAAATTCCGTTTATTTTTTGGTAAAAAGGCAGAAATTTCACTTATTTTGAGGTAAAAAGGCAGAAATTCCTCTTATTTTGGGGCAAAAATAAAGAAATTTCTATTTTTTTGTGGCAAAAGGTATACATTCCCCTTATTTTTGGGGAAAAAAGCAGAAATACCCCATATTTTGGAGCAAAATTGCAGAAATTCCCCTAGTTGTGGGGCAAAAAGGGAGAAATTCACTATTTGTTGGGGCAAAAAGACAGAAATTCTCCTTATATTGGGGCAAAACTCAGAAATTCCACTTATTTTGGGACAAAATTGCAGAAATTTCACTTATTTTGGGGCAAAATTGCAAAAATTTCAATAATTTCAGGGAAAAAGCAGAAATTTTCCTTATTTTGGGGCATAAAGGCAGAAATTCCTAATACTTTGTGGAAAAAATGGAGAAATTCCCCTTATTTTGTTTCAAAAATGGAAAAATTCCTTTTATTTTGAAGTAAAAAGGCTGAAATTCGCCTTATTTGGGGGCAGAAAGGCAGAAATTTCACTTATTTTAGGGCAAAAAAACAGAAATTCCTCTTATTTTGTGGCAAAAAGGCAGAAATTTCTTTTATTTTGGGGCAAAATTGCAGAAATTTAACTTATTTTGGGGCAAAATTGCAGAAATTTCATTTATTTCAGGAAAAAAAGCAGAAATTTTCTTATTTTGGGGCAAAAAGGCAAAAATTTCTTTTATTTTGGTACAAAATTGCAAAATTTTTATTATTTTGGGGCAAAAATGCAGAAATCTTCTTTATTTTGGGGAAAAATTACAGAAATTTCACTTATTTCAGGGAAAAAACGCAAAAATTTCTCTTATTTTGGGGCAAAAAGGCAGAAATTACTTTTAATTTGCTACAAAATTGCAGAAATTTTCTCTATTTTGGGGCAAAAATACATTATTTCCCCATATTTTAGGGCAAAAAGGCAGAGATTCCCCTTATTATGAGGTAAAAAGGCGGAAATTCCCCTTATTTTGGAGCAAAAAGACAGAAATTCCCCTTATTTTGTGTCAAAAAGGCAGAAATTTCCCTTATTTTGGGGCAAAATTGCAGAAATTTCACTTATTTCAGGGAAAAAAGGCAGAAATTTTCTTTATTTTGGGGCAAAAGTCAGAAATTCCTAATATTTTGTGGCAAAAATGCAGAAATGCTCCTTATTTTGTGTCAAAAAGGCAGAAATTTCCCTTATCTGGGGGCAAAATTGCAGAAATTTCACTTATTTCAAGGCATAATTAAAAAATTGATTTTATTTTGGGGCAAAAAGACAGAAATTCCGTTTATTTTTGGGTAAAAAGGCAGAAATTTCACTTATTTTGAGGTAAAAAGGCAGAAATTCTTCTTATTTTGGGGCAAAAATGAAAAAATTTCCCTTTTTTGTGGGAAAAGGTATACATTCCCTTTATTTTTGTGAAAAAAAGCAGAAATTCCCCGTATTTTGGAGCAAAATTGCAGAAATTTCCCTAGTTGTGGGGCAAAAAGGGAGAAATTTCCTATTTTTTGGGGCAAAAAGACAGAAATTCTCCTTATTTTGGGGCAAAACTCAGAAATTCCACTTATTTTGGGGCAAAATTGCAGAAATTTCACTTATTTTGGGGCAAAATTGCAGAAATTTCACTTATGTCAGAGAAAAAAGGCAGAAATTTTCTTTATTTTGGGGCAAAAAGGCAGAAATTCCTAATATTTTGAGGTAAAAAGGCTGAAATTCGCCTTATTTGGGGGCAAAAAGGCAGAAATTTCCCTTATTTTAGGGCAAAAAGACAGAAATTTCCCTTATTTTGTGGCAAAAAAACAGTAATTTCTTTTATTTTGGAGCAAAATTGCAGAAATATCACTTATTTTGGGGCAAAATTGCAGAAATTTCACTTATTTCAGGGAAAAAACAGAAATTTTTCTTAATTTGGGGCAAAAAGGCAGAAATTCCTAATATTTTGTGGCAAAAATGCAGAAATTCCCCTTATTTTGTGTCAAAAAGGCAGAAATTTCCCTTATCTGGGGGCACAATTGCAGAAATTTCAATTATTTCAGAGCATAATTCAAAAATTGCTTTTATTTTGGGGCAAAAAGACAGAACTTCCATTTCTTTTTGGGTAAAAAGGCAGAAATTTCACATATTTTGAGGTAAAAAGGCAGAAATTCTTCTTATTTTGGGGCAAAAATGAAGAAATTTCCCTTTTTGTGGCAAAAGGTATACATTCCCCTTATTTTTGGGAAAAAAAGCAGAAATTCCCCGTATTTTGTAGCAAAATTGCAGAAATTCCCCTAGTTGTGGGGCAAAAAGGGAGAAATTCCCTATTTGTTGGGGCAAAAAGAAAGAAATTCTCCTTATTTTGGGGCAAAACTCAGAAATTCCACTTATTTTGGGGCAAAATTGCAGAAATTTCACTTATTTTGGGGCAAAATTGCAGAAATTTCACTTATTTCAGAGAAAAAAGGCAGAAATTTTCTTTATTTTGGGGAAAAAGGGCAGAAATTCCTAATATTTTGAGGTAAAAAGGCTGAAATTCGCCTTATTTGGTGGCAAAAAGGCAGAAATTTCCCTTATTTTAGGGCAAAAAGACAGAAATTCCCCTTATTTTGTGGCAAAAAGGCAGAAATTTCTTTCATTTTGGAGCAAAATTCTAGAAATTTCACTTATTTTGGGGCAAAATTGCAGAAATTTCACTTATTTCAGGGAAAAAAAGCAGAAATTTTCTTATTTTGGGGCAAAAAGCAGAAATTTCTTTCATTTTGGTACAAAATTGCAAAAATTTTTCTTATTTTGGGGCAAAAAGGCAGAAATTTTTCTTATTTTGAGGTAAAAAGGCTGAAATTTCTCTTATTTTGGGGCAAAAAGTCAGAAATTCCGCTTATTTTGGGGCAAAAACAGACATTTCCCTTATTTTGGGGAAAAATTTTAGAAATTTAATTTATTTCAGGGCAAAAAGTCAGAAATTCCCCTTATGTTGGGGCAAAACTCAGAAATTCCACTTATTTTGGGGCTAAATTCCAGAAATTTCCCTTATTTTGGGGCAAAATTGCAGAAATTTCACTTATTTGGGGCAAAATTGCAGAAATTTCACTTAATTCAGGAAAAAAGGCAGAAATTTTCATTATTTTGGGGCAAAAAGGCAGAAATTCCTAATATTTTGTGGCATAAATGCAGAAATTCCCCTTATTTTGTGTCAAAAAGGCAGAAATTTCACTTATTTCAGGGCATAATTCAAAAATTTCTTTTATTTTGGGGCAAAAAGACAGAAATTCCGTTTATTTTGGGGTAAAAAGGCAGAAATTTCACTTATTTTGAGGTAAAAAGGCAGAAATTCCTCTTATTTTGTGGCAAAAATGAAGAAATTTCCCTTCTTTGTGGCAAAAAGTATCCATTTCATTTATTTATGGCAAAATTGCAGAAATTCCCCATATTTTGGAGCAAAATTGCAGAAAATCCCCTAATTGTGGGGCAAAAAGTCAGAAATTCCTTATATGTTGGGGCAAAAACACCGAAATTCTCCTTATTTTGGGGCAAAACTCAGAATTCCACATATTTTGGGGCAAAATTCCAGAAATTTCCTTTATTTTGGGGCAAAATTGTAGAAATTTCACTTATTTTGAGGCAAAATTGCAGAAATTTCACTTATTTCAGGGAAAAAAGACAGAAATTTTCCTTATTTTGGGGCAAAAAGGCAGAAATTCCTAATATTTTGTGGCACAAATGCAGAAATTTTCCTTATTTTGTGTCGAAAAAGCAGAAATTTCCCTTATTTGGGGGCAAAATTGCAGAAATTTCACTTATTTCAGGGCATATTTCAAAAATTCATTTTATTTTGGGGCAAAAAGACAGAAATTCCGTTTATTTTTTGGTAAAAAGGCAGAAATTTCACTTATTTTGAGGTAAAAAGGCAGAAATTCCTCTTATTTTGGGGCAAAAATAAAGAAATTTCTATTTTTTTGTGGCAAAAGGTATACATTCCCCTTATTTTTGGGGAAAAAAGCAGAAATACCCCATATTTTGGAGCAAAATTGCAGAAATTCCCCTAGTTGTGGGGCAAAAAGGGAGAAATTCACTATTTGTTGGGGCAAAAAGACAGAAATTCTCCTTATATTGGGGCAAAACTCAGAAATTCCACTTATTTTGGGACAAAATTGCGGAAATTTCACTTATTTTGGGGCAAAATTGCAAAAATTTCAATAATTTCAGGGAAAAAAGGCAGAAATTTTCCTTATTTTGGGGCAAAAAGGCAGAAATTCCTAATACTTTGTGGAAAAAATGCAGAAATTCCCCTTATTTTGTTTCAAAAATGGAGAAATTCCTGTTATTTTGAGGTAAAAAGGCTGAAATTCGCCTTATTTGGGGGCAGAAAGGCAGAAATTTCACTTATTTTGGGGCAAAAAACCAGAAATTCCTCTTATTTTGTGGCAAAAAGGCAGAAATTTCTTTTATTTTGGGGCAAAATTGCAGAAATTTAACTTATTTTGGGGCAAAATTGCAGAAACTTCATTTATTTCAGGGAAAAAAGCAGAAATTTTCTTATTTTGGGGCAAAAAGGCAAAAATTTCTTTTATTTTGGTACAAAATTGCAAAAATTTTTATTATTTTGGGGCAAAAATGCAGAAATCTTCCTTATTTTGGGGAAAAATTACAGAAATTTCACTTATTTCAGGGAAAAAACGCAAAAATTTCTCTTATTTTGGGGCAAAAAGGCAGAAATTACTTTTAATTTGCTACAAAATTGCAGAAATTTTCTCTATTTTGGGGCAAAAATACAGAATTTCCCCATATTTTAGGGCAAAAAGGCAGAGATTCCCCTTATTATGAGGTAAAAAGGCGGAAATTCCCCTTATTTTGGAGCAAAAAGACAGAAATTCCCCTTATTTTGTGTCAAAAAGGCAGAAATTTCCCTTATTTTGGGGCAAAATTGCAGAAATTTCACTTATTTCAGGGAAAAAAGGCAGAAATTTTCTTTATTTTGGGGCAAAAGTCAGAAATTCCTAATATTTTGTGGCAAAAATGCAGAAATGCTCCTTATTTTGTGTCAAAAAGGCAGAAATTTCCCTTATCTGGGGGCAAAATTGCAGAAATTTCACTTATTTCAAGGCATAATTAAAAAATTGATTTTATTTTGGGGCAAAAAGACAGAAATTCCGTTTATTTTTGGGTAAAAAGGCAGAAATTTCACTTATTTTGAGGTAAAAAGGCAGAAATTCTTCTTATTTTGGGGCAAAAATGAAAAAATTTCCCTTTTTTGTGGGAAAAGGTATACATTCCCTTTATTTTTGTGAAAAAAAGCAGAAATTCCCCGTATTTTGGAGCAAAATTGCAGAAATTTCCCTAGTTGTGGGGCAAAAAGGGAGAAATTTCCTATTTTTTGGGGCAAAAAGACAGAAATTCTCCTTATTTTGGGGCAAAACTCAGAAATTCCACTTATTTTGGGGCAAAATTGCAGAAATTTCACTTATTTTGGGGCAAAATTGCAGAAATTTCACTTATGTCAGAGAAAAAAGGCAGAAATTTTCTTTATTTTGGGGCAAAAAGGCAGAAATTCCTAATATTTTGAGGTAAAAAGGCTGAAATTCGCCTTATTTGGGGGCAAAAAGGCAGAAATTTCCCTTATTTTAGGGCAAAAAGACAGAAATTTCCCTTATTTTGTGGCAAAAAAACAGTAATTTCTTTTATTTTGGAGCAAAATTGCAGAAATATCACTTATTTTGGGGCAAAATTGCAGAAATTTCACTTATTTCAGGGAAAAAACAGAAATTTTTCTTAATTTGGGGCAAAAAGGCAGAAATTCCTAATATTTTGTGGCAAAAATGCAGAAATTCCCCTTATTTTGTGTCAAAAAGGCAGAAATTTCCCTTATCTGGGGGCACAATTGCAGAAATTTCAATTATTTCAGAGCATAATTCAAAAATTGCTTTTATTTTGGGGCAAAAAGACAGAACTTCCATTTCTTTTTGGGTAAAAAGGCAGAAATTTCACATATTTTGAGGTAAAAAGGCAGAAATTCTTCTTATTTTGGGGCAAAAATGAAGAAATTTCCCTTTTTGTGGCAAAAGGTATACATTCCCCTTATTTTTGGGAAAAAAAGCAGAAATTCCCCGTATTTTGTAGCAAAATTGCAGAAATTCCCCTAGTTGTGGGGCAAAAAGGGAGAAATTCCCTATTTGTTGGGGCAAAAAGAAAGAAATTCTCCTTATTTTGGGGCAAAACTCAGAAATTCCACTTATTTTGGGGCAAAATTGCAGAAATTTCACTTATTTTGGGGCAAAATTGCAGAAATTTCACTTATTTCAGAGAAAAAAGGCAGAAATTTTCTTTATTTTGGGGAAAAAGGGCAGAAATTCCTAATATTTTGAGGTAAAAAGGCTGAAATTCGCCTTATTTGGTGGCAAAAAGGCAGAAATTTCCCTTATTTTAGGGCAAAAAGACAGAAATTCCCCTTATTTTGTGGCAAAAAGGCAGAAATTTCTTTCATTTTGGAGCAAAATTCTAGAAATTTCACTTATTTTGGGGCAAAATTGCAGAAATTTCACTTATTTCAGGGAAAAAAAGCAGAAATTTTCTTATTTTGGGGCAAAAAGCAGAAATTTCTTTCATTTTGGTACAAAATTGCAAAAATTTTTCTTATTTTGGGGCAAAAAGGCAGAAATTTTTCTTATTTTGAGGTAAAAAGGCTGAAATTTCTCTTATTTTGGGGCAAAAAGTCAGAAATTCCGCTTATTTTGGGGCAAAAACAGACATTTCCCTTATTTTGGGGAAAAATTTTAGAAATTTAATTTATTTCAGGGCAAAAAGTCAGAAATTCCCCTTATGTTGGGGCAAAACTCAGAAATTCCACTTATTTTGGGGCTAAATTCCAGAAATTTCCCTTATTTTGGGGCAAAATTGCAGAAATTTCACTTATTTGGGGCAAAATTGCAGAAATTTCACTTAATTCAGGAAAAAAGGCAGAAATTTTCATTATTTTGGGGCAAAAAGGCAGAAATTCCTAATATTTTGTGGCATAAATGCAGAAATTCCCCTTATTTTGTGTCAAAAAGGCAGAAATTTCACTTATTTCAGGGCATAATTCAAAAATTTCTTTTATTTTGGGGCAAAAAGACAGAAATTCCGTTTATTTTGGGGTAAAAAGGCAGAAATTTCACTTATTTTGAGGTAAAAAGGCAGAAATTCCTCTTATTTTGTGGCAAAAATGAAGAAATTTCCCTTCTTTGTGGCAAAAAGTATCCATTTCATTTATTTATGGCAAAATTGCAGAAATTCCCCATATTTTGGAGCAAAATTGCAGAAAATCCCCTAATTGTGGGGCAAAAAGTCAGAAATTCCTTATATGTTGGGGCAAAAACACCGAAATTCTCCTTATTTTGGGGCAAAACTCAGAATTCCACATATTTTGGGGCAAAATTCCAGAAATTTCCTTTATTTTGGGGCAAAATTGTAGAAATTTCACTTATTTTGAGGCAAAATTGCAGAAATTTCACTTATTTCAGGGAAAAAAGACAGAAATTTTCCTTATTTTGGGGCAAAAAGGCAGAAATTCCTAATATTTTGTGGCACAAATGCAGAAATTTTCCTTATTTTGTGTCGAAAAAGCAGAAATTTCCCTTATTTGGGGGCAAAATTGCAGAAATTTCACTTATTTCAGGGCATATTTCAAAAATTCATTTTATTTTGGGGCAAAAAGACAGAAATTCCGTTTATTTTTTGGTAAAAAGGCAGAAATTTCACTTATTTTGAGGTAAAAAGGCAGAAATTCCTCTTATTTTGGGGCAAAAATAAAGAAATTTCTATTTTTTTGTGGCAAAAGGTATACATTCCCCTTATTTTTGGGGAAAAAAGCAGAAATACCCCATATTTTGGAGCAAAATTGCAGAAATTCCCCTAGTTGTGGGGCAAAAAGGGAGAAATTCACTATTTGTTGGGGCAAAAAGACAGAAATTCTCCTTATATTGGGGCAAAACTCAGAAATTCCACTTATTTTGGGACAAAATTGCGGAAATTTCACTTATTTTGGGGCAAAATTGCAAAAATTTCAATAATTTCAGGGAAAAAAGGCAGAAATTTTCCTTATTTTGGGGCAAAAAGGCAGAAATTCCTAATACTTTGTGGAAAAAATGCAGAAATTCCCCTTATTTTGTTTCAAAAATGGAGAAATTCCTGTTATTTTGAGGTAAAAAGGCTGAAATTCGCCTTATTTGGGGGCAGAAAGGCAGAAATTTCACTTATTTTGGGGCAAAAAACCAGAAATTCCTCTTATTTTGTGGCAAAAAGGCAGAAATTTCTTTTATTTTGGGGCAAAATTGCAGAAATTTAACTTATTTTGGGGCAAAATTGCAGAAACTTCATTTATTTCAGGGAAAAAAGCAGAAATTTTCTTATTTTGGGGCAAAAAGGCAAAAATTTCTTTTATTTTGGTACAAAATTGCAAAAATTTTTATTATTTTGGGGCAAAAATGCAGAAATCTTCCTTATTTTGGGGAAAAATTACAGAAATTTCACTTATTTCAGGGAAAAAACGCAAAAATTTCTCTTATTTTGGGGCAAAAAGGCAGAAATTACTTTTAATTTGCTACAAAATTGCAGAAATTTTCTCTATTTTGGGGCAAAAATACAGAATTTCCCCATATTTTAGGGCAAAAAGGCAGAGATTCCCCTTATTATGAGGTAAAAAGGCGGAAATTCCCCTTATTTTGGAGCAAAAAGACAGAAATTCCCCTTATTTTGTGTCAAAAAGGCAGAAATTTCCCTTATTTTGGGGCAAAATTGCAGAAATTTCACTTATTTCAGGGAAAAAAGGCAGAAATTTTCCTTATTTTGGGGCAAAAGTCAGAAATTCCTAATATTTTGTGGCAAAAATGCAGAAATGCCCCTTATTTTGTGTCAAAAAGGCAGAAATTTCCCTTATCTGGGGGCAAAATTGCAGAAATTTCACTTATTTCAGGGCATAATTAAAAAATTGCTTTTATTTTGGGGCAAAAAGACAGAAATTCCGTTTATTTTTGGGTAATAAGGCAGAAATTTCACTTATTTTGAGGTAAAAAGGCAGAAATTCTTCTTATTTTGGGGCAAAAATGAAAAAATTTCCCTTTTTTGTGGGAAAAGGTATACATTTCCTTTATTTTTTTGAAAAAAAGCAGAAATTCCCCGTATTTTGGAGCAAAATTGCAGAAATTTCCCTAGTTGTGGGGCAAAAAGGGAGAAATTTCCTATTTTTTGGGGCAAAAAGACAGAAATTCTCCTTATTTTGGGGCAAAACTCAGAAATTCCACTTATTTTGGGGCAAAATTGCAGAAATTTCACTTATTTTGGGGCAAAATTGCAGAAATTTCACTTATGTCAGAGAAAAAAGGCAGAAATTTTCTTTATTTTGGGGCAAAAAGGCAGAAATTCCTAATATTTTGAGGTAAAAAGGCTGAAATTCGCCTTATTTGGGGGCAAAAAGGCAGAAATTTCCCTTATTTTAGGGCAAAAAGACAGAAATTTCCCTTATTTTGTGGCCAAAAAACAGTAATTTCTTTTATTTTGGAGCAAAATTGCAGAAATATCACTTATTTTGGGGCAAAATTGCAGAAATTTCACTTATTTCAGGGAAAAAAGCAGAAATTTTTCTTAATTTGGGGCAAAAAGGCAGAAATTCCTAATATTTTGTGGCAAAAATGCAGAAATTCCCCTTATTTTGTGTCAAAAAGGCAGAAATTTCCCTTATCTGGGGGCACAATTGCAGAAATTTCAATTATTTCAGAGCATAATTCAAAAATTCCTTTTATTTTGGGGCAAAAAGACAGAACTTCCATTTCTTTTTGGGTAAAAAGGCAGAAATTTCACATATTTTGAGGTAAAAAGGCAGAAATTCTTCTTATTTTGGGGCAAAAATGAAGAAATTTCCCTTTTTGTGGCAAAAGGTATACATTCCCCTTATTTTTGGGAAAAAAAGCAGAAATTCCCCGTATTTTGTAGCAAAATTGCAGAAATTCCCCTAGTTGTGGGGCAAAAAGGGAGAAATTCCCTATTTGTTGGGGCAAAAAGAAAGAAATTCTCCTTATTTTGGGGCAAAACTCAGAAATTCCACTTATTTTGGGGCAAAATTGCAGAAATTTCACTTATTTTGGGGCAAAATTGCAGAAATTTCACTTATTTCAGAGAAAAAAGGCAGAAATTTTCTTTATTTTGGGGAAAAAGGGCAGAAATTCCTAATATTTTGAGGTAAAAAGGCTGAAATTCACCTTATTTGGTGGCAAAAAGGCAGAAATTTCCCTTATTTTAGGGCAAAAAGACAGAAATTCCCCTTATTTTGTGGCAAAAAGGCAGAAATTTCTTTCATTTTGGAGCAAAATTCTAGAAATTTCACTTATTTTGGGGCAAAATTGCAGAAATTTCACTTATTTCAGGGAAAAAAAGCAGAAATTTTCTTATTTTGGGGCAAAAAGCAGAAATTTCTTTCATTTTGGTACAAAATTGCAAAAATTTTTATTATTTTGGGGCAAAAAGGCAGAAATTTTTCTTATTTTGAGGTAAAAAGGCTGAAATTTCTCTTATTTTGGGGCAAAAAGTCAGAAATTCCGCTTATTTTGGGGCAAAAACAGACATTTCCCTTATTTTGGGAAAAAATTTTAGAAATTTAATTTATTTCAGGGCAAAAAGTCAGAAATTCCCCTTATGTTGGGGCAAAACTCAGAAATTCCACTTATTTTGGGGCTAAATTCCAGAAATTTCCCTTATTTTGGGGCAAAATTGCAGAAATTTCACTTATTTGGGGCAAAATTGCAGAAATTTCACTTAATTCAGGAAAAAAGGCAGAAATTTTCATTATTTTGGGGCAAAAAGGCAGAAATTCCTAATATTTTGTGGCATAAATGCAGAAATTCCCCTTATTTTGTGTCAAAAAGGCAGAAATTTCACTTATTTCAGGGCATAATTCAAAAATTTCTTTTATTTTGGGGCAAAAAGACAGAAATTCCGTTTATTTTGGGGTAAAAAGGCAGAAATTTCACTTATTTTGAGGTAAAAAGGCAGAAATTCCTCTTATTTTGTGGCAAAAATGAAGAAATTTCCCTTCTTTGTGGCAAAAAGTATCCATTTCATTTATTTATGGCAAAATTGCAGAAATTCCCCATATTTTGGAGCAAAATTGCAGAAAATCCCCTAATTGTGGGGCAAAAAGTCAGAAATTCCTTATATGTTGGGGCAAAAACACCGAAATTCTCCTTATTTTGGGGCAAAACTCAGAATTCCACATATTTTGGGGCAAAATTCCAGAAATTTCCTTTATTTTGGGGCAAAATTGTAGAAATTTCACTTATTTTGAGGCAAAATTGCAGAAATTTCACTTATTTCAGGGAAAAAAGACAGAAATTTTCCTTATTTTGGGGCAAAAAGGCAGAAATTCCTAATATTTTGTGGCAAAAATGCAGAAATTTTCCTTATTTTGTGTCGAAAAAGCAGAAATTTCCCTTATTTGGGGGCAAAATTGCAGAAATTTCACTTATTTCAGGGCATATTTCAAAAATTCATTTTATTTTGGGGCAAAAAGACAGAAATTCCGTTTATTTTTTGGTAAAAAGGCAGAAATTTCACTTATTTTGAGGTAAAAAGGCAGAAATTCCTCTTATTTTGGGGCAAAAATAAAGAAATTTCTATTTTTTTGTGGCAAAAGGTATACATTCCCCTTATTTTTGGGGAAAAAAGCAGAAATACCCCATATTTTGGAGCAAAATTGCAGAAATTCCCCTAGTTGTGGGGCAAAAAGGGAGAAATTCACTATTTGTTGGGGCAAAAAGACAGAAATTCTCCTTATATTGGGGCAAAACTCAGAAATTCCACTTATTTTGGGACAAAATTGCGGAAATTTCACTTATTTTGGGGCAAAATTGCAAAAATTTCAATAATTTCAGGGAAAAAAGGCAGAAATTTGCCTTATTTTGGGGCAAAAAGGCAGAAACTCCTAATACTTTGTGGAAAAAATGCAGAAATTCCCCTTATTTTGTTTCAAAAATGGAGAAATTCCTGTTATTTTGAGGTAAAAAGGCTGAAATTCGCCTTATTTGGGGGCAGAAAGGCAGAAATTTCACTTATTTTGGGGCAAAAAACCAGAAATTCCTCTTATTTTGTGGCAAAAAGGCAGAAATTTCTTTTATTTTGGGGCAAAATTGCAGAAATTTAACTTATTTTGGGGCAAAATTGCAGAAACTTCATTTATTTCAGGGAAAAAAGCAGAAATTTTCTTATTTTGGGGCAAAAAGGCAAAAATTTCTTTTATTTTGGTACAAAATTGCAAAAATTTTTATTATTTTGGGGCAAAAATGCAGAAATCTTCCTTATTTTGGGGAAAAATTACAGAAATTTCACTTATTTCAGGGAAAAAACGCAAAAATTTCTCTTATTTTGGGGCAAAAAGGCAGAAATTACTTTTAATTTGCTACAAAATTGCAGAAATTTTCTCTATTTTGGGGCAAAAATACAGAATTTCCCCATATTTTAGGGCAAAAAGGCAGAGATTCCCCTTATTATGAGGTAAAAAGGCGGAAATTCCCCTTATTTTGGAGCAAAAAGACAGAAATTCCCCTTATTTTGTGTCAAAAAGGCAGAAATTTCCCTTATTTTGGGGCAAAATTGCAGAAATTTCACTTATTTCAGGGAAAAAAGGCAGAAATTTTCCTTATTTTGGGGCAAAATTCAGAAATTCCTAATATTGTGGCAAAAATGCAGAAATGCCCCTTATTTTGTGTCAAAAAGGCAGAAATTTCCCTTATCTGGGGGCAAAATTGCAGAAATTTCACTTATTTCAGGGCATAATTCAAAAATTGCTTTTATTTTGGGGCAAAAAGACAGAAATTCCGTTTATTTTTGGGTAATAAGGCAGAAATTTCACTTATTTTGAGGTAAAAAGGCAGAAATTCTTCTTATTTTGGGGCAAAAATGAAAAAATTTCCCTTTTTTGTGGGAAAAGGTATACATTTCCTTTATTTTTTTGAAAAAAAGCAGAAATTCCCCGTATTTTGGAGCAAAATTGCAGAAATTTCCCTAGTTGTGGGGCAAAAAGGGAGAAATTTCCTATTTTTTGGGGCAAAAAGACAGAAATTCTCCTTATTTTGGGGCAAAACTCAGAAATTCCACTTATTTTGGGGCAAAATTGCAGAAATTTCACTTATTTTGGGGCAAAATTGCAGAAATTTCACTTATGTCAGAGAAAAAAGGCAGAAATTTTCTTTATTTTGGGGCAAAAAGGCAGAAATTCCTAATATTTTGAGGTAAAAAGGCTGAAATTCGCCTTATTTGGGGGCAAAAAGGCAGAAATTTCCCTTATTTTAGGGCAAAAAGACAGAAATTTCCCTTATTTTGTGGCCAAAAAACAGTAATTTCTTTTATTTTGGAGCAAAATTGCAGAAATATCACTTATTTTGGGGCAAAATTGCAGAAATTTCACTTATTTCAGGGAAAAAAGCAGAAATTTTTCTTAATTTGGGGCAAAAAGGCAGAAATTCCTAATATTTTGTGGCAAAAATGCAGAAATTCCCCTTATTTTGTGTCAAAAAGGCAGAAATTTCCCTTATCTGGGGGCACAATTGCAGAAATTTCAATTATTTCAGAGCATAATTCAAAAATTCCTTTTATTTTGGGGCAAAAAGACAGAACTTCCATTTCTTTTTGGGTAAAAAGGCAGAAATTTCACATATTTTGAGGTAAAAAGGCAGAAATTCTTCTTATTTTGGGGCAAAAATGAAGAAATTTCCCTTTTTGTGGCAAAAGGTATACATTCCCCTTATTTTTGGGAAAAAAAGCAGAAATTCCCCGTATTTTGTAGCAAAATTGCAGAAATTCCCCTAGTTGTGGGGCAAAAAGGGAGAAATTCCCTATTTGTTGGGGCAAAAAGAAAGAAATTCTCCTTATTTTGGGGCAAAACTCAGAAATTCCACTTATTTTGGGGCAAAATTGCAGAAATTTCACTTATTTTGGGGCAAAATTGCAGAAATTTCACTTATTTCAGAGAAAAAAGGCAGAAATTTTCTTTATTTTGGGGAAAAAGGGCAGAAATTCCTAATATTTTGAGGTAAAAAGGCTGAAATTCACCTTATTTGGTGGCAAAAAGGCAGAAATTTCCCTTATTTTAGGGCAAAAAGACAGAAATTCCCCTTATTTTGTGGCAAAAAGGCAGAAATTTCTTTCATTTTGGAGCAAAATTCTAGAAATTTCACTTATTTTGGGGCAAAATTGCAGAAATTTCACTTATTTCAGGGAAAAAAAGCAGAAATTTTCTTATTTTGGGGCAAAAAGCAGAAATTTCTTTCATTTTGGTACAAAATTGCAAAAATTTTTATTATTTTGGGGCAAAAAGGCAGAAATTTTTCTTATTTTGAGGTAAAAAGGCTGAAATTTCTCTTATTTTGGGGCAAAAAGTCAGAAATTCCGCTTATTTTGGGGCAAAAACAGACATTTCCCTTATTTTGGGGAAAAATTTTAGAAATTTAATTTATTTCAGGGCAAAAAGTCAGAAATTCCCCTTATGTTGGGGCAAAACTCAGAAATTCCACTTATTTTGGGGCTAAATTCCAGAAATTTCCCTTATTTTGGGGCAAAATTGCAGAAATTTCACTTATTTGGGGCAAAATTGCAGAAATTTCACTTAATTCAGGAAAAAAGGCAGAAATTTTCATTATTTTGGGGCAAAAAGGCAGAAATTCCTAATATTTTGTGGCATAAATGCAGAAATTCCCCTTATTTTGTGTCAAAAAGGCAGAAATTTCACTTATTTCAGGGCATAATTCAAAAATTTCTTTTATTTTGGGGCAAAAAGACAGAAATTCCGTTTATTTTGGGGTAAAAAGGCAGAAATTTCACTTATTTTGAGGTAAAAAGGCAGAAATTCCTCTTATTTTGTGGCAAAAATGAAGAAATTTCCCTTCTTTGTGGCAAAAAGTATCCATTTCATTTATTTATGGCAAAATTGCAGAAATTCCCCATATTTTGGAGCAAAATTGCAGAAAATCCCCTAATTGTGGGGCAAAAAGTCAGAAATTCCTTATATGTTGGGGCAAAAACACCGAAATTCTCCTTATTTTGGGGCAAAACTCAGAATTCCACATATTTTGGGGCAAAATTCCAGAAATTTCCTTTATTTTGGGGCAAAATTGCAGAAATTTAACTTATTTTGGGGCAAAATTGCAGAAACTTCATTTATTTCAGGGAAAAAAGCAGAAATTTTCTTATTTTGGGGCAAAAAGGCAAAAATTTCTTTTATTTTGGTACAAAATTGCAAAAATTTTTATTATTTTGGGACAAAAATGCAGAAATCTTCCTTATTTTGGGGAAAAATTACAGAAATTTCACTTATTTCAGGGAAAAAACGCAAAAATTTCTCTTATTTTGGGGCAAAAAGGCAGAAATTACTTTTAATTTGCTACAAAATTGCAGAAATTTTCTCTATTTTGGGGCAAAAATACAGAATTTCCCCATATTTTAGGGCAAAAAGGCAGAGATTCCCCTTATTATGAGGTAAAAAGGCGGAAATTCCCCTTATTTTGGAGCAAAAAGACAGAAATTCCCCTTATTTTGTGTCAAAAAGGCAGAAATTTCCCTTATTTTGGGGCAAAATTGCAGAAATTTCACTTATTTCAGGGAAAAAAGGCAGAAATTTTCCTTATTTTGGGGCAAAAGTCAGAAATTCCTAATATTTTGTGGCAAAAATGCAGAAATGCCCCTTATTTTGTGTCAAAAAGGCAGAAATTTCCCTTATCTGGGGGCAAAATTGCAGAAATTTCACTTATTTCAGGGCATAATTCAAAAATTGCTTTTATTTTGGGGCAAAAAGACAGAAATTCCATTTATTTTTGGGTAATAAGGCAGAAATTTCACTTATTTTGAGGTAAAAAGGCAGAAATTCTTCTTATTTTGGGGCAAAAATGAAAAAATTTCCCTTTTTTGTGGGAAAAGGTATACATTTCCTTTATTTTTTTGAAAAAAAGCAGAAATTCCCCGTATTTTGGAGCAAAATTGCAGAAATTTCCCTAGTTGTGGGGCAAAAAGGGAGAAATTTCCTATTTTTTGGGGCAAAAAGACAGAAATTCTCCTTATTTTGGGGCAAAACTCAGAAATTCCACTTATTTTGGGGCAAAATTGCAGAAATTTCACTTATTTTGGGGCAAAATTGCAGAAATTTCACTTATGTCAGAGAAAAAAGGCAGAAATTTTCTTTATTTTGGGGCAAAAAGGCAGAAATTCCTAATATTTTGAGGTAAAAAGGCTGAAATTCGCCTTATTTGGGGGCAAAAAGGCAGAAATTTCCCTTATTTTAGGGCAAAAAGACAGAAATTTCCCTTATTTTGTGGCAAAAAAACAGTAATTTCTTTTATTTTGGAGCAAAATTGCAGAAATATCACTTATTTTGGGGCAAAATTGCAGAAATTTCACTTATTTCAGGGAAAAAAGCAGAAATTTTTCTTAATTTGGGGCAAAAAGGCAGAAATTCCTAATATTTTGTGGCAAAAATGCAGAAATTCCCCTTATTTTGTGTCAAAAAGGCAGAAATTTCCCTTATCTGGGGGCACAATTGCAGAAATTTCAATTATTTCAGAGCATAATTCAAAAATTGCTTTTATTTTGGGGCAAAAAGACAGAACTTCCATTTCTTTTTGGGTAAAAAGGCAGAAATTTCACATATTTTGAGGTAAAAAGGCAGAAATTCTTCTTATTTTGGGGCAAAAATGAAGAAATTTCCCTTTTTGTGGCAAAAGGTATACATTCCCCTTATTTTTGGGAAAAAAAGCAGAAATTCCCCGTATTTTGTAGCAAAATTGCAGAAATTCCCCTAGTTGTGGGGCAAAAAGGGAGAAATTCCCTATTTGTTGGGGCAAAAAGAAAGAAATTCTCCTTATTTTGGGGCAAAACTCAGAAATTCCACTTATTTTGGGGCAAAATTGCAGAAATTTCACTTATTTTGGGGCAAAATTGCAGAAATTTCACTTATTTCAGAGAAAAAAGGCAGAAATTTTCTTTATTTTGGGGAAAAAGGGCAGAAATTCCTAATATTTTGAGGTAAAAAGGCTGAAATTCACCTTATTTGGTGGCAAAAAGGCAGAAATTTCCCTTATTTTAGGGCAAAAAGACAGAAATTCCCCTTATTTTGTGGCAAAAAGGCAGAAATTTCTTTCATTTTGGAGCAAAATTCTAGAAATTTCACTTATTTTGGGGCAAAATTGCAGAAATTTCACTTATTTCAGGGAAAAAAAGCAGAAATTTTCTTATTTTGGGGCAAAAAGCAGAAATTTCTTTCATTTTGGTACAAAATTGCAAAAATTTTTCTTATTTTGGGGCAAAAAGGCAGAAATTTTTCTTATTTTGAGGTAAAAAGGCTGAAATTTCTCTTATTTTGGGGCAAAAAGTCAGAAATTCCGCTTATTTTGGGGCAAAAACAGACATTTCCCTTATTTTGGGGAAAAATTTTAGAAATTTAATTTATTTCAGGGCAAAAAGTCAGAAATTCCCCTTATGTTGGGGCAAAACTCAGAAATTCCACTTATTTTGGGGCTAAATTCCAGAAATTTCCCTTATTTTGGGGCAAAATTGCAGAAATTTCACTTATTTGGGGCAAAATTGCAGAAATTTCACTTAATTCAGGAAAAAAGGCAGAAATTTTCATTATTTTGGGGCAAAAAGGCAGAAATTCCTAATATTTTGTGGCATAAATGCAGAAATTCCCCTTATTTTGTGTCAAAAAGGCAGAAATTTCACTTATTTCAGGGCATAATTCAAAAATTTCTTTTATTTTGGGGCAAAAAGACAGAAATTCCGTTTATTTTGGGGTAAAAAGGCAGAAATTTCACTTATTTTGAGGTAAAAAGGCAGAAATTCCTCTTATTTTGTGGCAAAAATGAAGAAATTTCCCTTCTTTGTGGCAAAAAGTATCCATTTCATTTATTTATGGCAAAATTGCAGAAATTCCCCATATTTTGGAGCAAAATTGCAGAAAATCCCCTAATTGTGGGGCAAAAAGTCAGAAATTCCTTATATGTTGGGGCAAAAACACCGAAATTCTCCTTATTTTGGGGCAAAACTCAGAATTCCACATATTTTGGGGCAAAATTCCAGAAATTTCCTTTATTTTGGGGCAAAATTGTAGAAATTTCACTTATTTTGAGGCAAAATTGCAGAAATTTCACTTATTTCAGGGAAAAAAGACAGAAATTTTCCTTATTTTGGGGCAAAAAGGCAGAAATTCCTAATATTTTGTGGCAAAAATGCAGAAATTTTCCTTATTTTGTGTCGAAAAAGCAGAAATTTCCCTTATTTGGGGGCAAAATTGCAGAAATTTCACTTATTTCAGGGCATATTTCAAAAATTCATTTTATTTTGGGGCAAAAAGACAGAAATTCCGTTTATTTTTTGGTAAAAAGGCAGAAATTTCACTTATTTTGAGGTAAAAAGGCAGAAATTCCTCTTATTTTGGGGCAAAAATAAAGAAATTTCTATTTTTTTGTGGCAAAAGGTATACATTCCCCTTATTTTTGGGGAAAAAAGCAGAAATACCCCATATTTTGGAGCAAAATTGCAGAAATTCCCCTAGTTGAGGGCAAAAAGGGAGAAATTCACTATTTCTTGGGGCAAAAAGACAGAAATTCTCCTTATATTGGGGCAAAACTCAGAAATTCCACTTATTTTGGGACAAAATTGCGGAAATTTCACTTATTTTGGGGCAAAATTGCAAAAATTTCAATAATTTCAGGGAAAAAAGGCAGAAATTTTCCTTATTTTGGGGCAAAAAGGCAGAAATTCCTAATACTTTGTGGAAAAAATGCAGAAATTCCCCTTATTTTGTTTCAAAAATGGAGAAATTCCTGTTATTTTGAGGTAAAAAGGCTGAAATTCGCCTTATTTGGGGGCAGAAAGGCAGAAATTTCACTTATTTTGGGGCAAAAAACCAGAAATTCCTCTTATTTTGTGGCAAAAAGGCAGAAATTTCTTTTATTTTGGGGCAAAATTGCAGAAATTTAACTTATTTTGGGGCAAAATTGCAGAAACTTCATTTATTTCAGGGAAAAAAGCAGAAATTTTCTTATTTTGGGGCAAAAAGGCAAAAATTTCTTTTATTTTGGTACAAAATTGCAAAAATTTTTATTATTTTGGGACAAAAATGCAGAAATCTTCCTTATTTTGGGGAAAAATTACAGAAATTTCACTTATTTCAGGGAAAAAACGCAAAAATTTCTCTTATTTTGGGGCAAAAAGGCAGAAATTACTTTTAATTTGCTACAAAATTGCAGAAATTTTCTCTATTTTGGGGCAAAAATACAGAATTTCCCCATATTTTAGGGCAAAAAGGCAGAGATTCCCCTTATTATGAGGTAAAAAGGCGGAAATTCCCCTTATTTTGGAGCAAAAAGACAGAAATTCCCCTTATTTTGTGTCAAAAAGGCAGAAATTTCCCTTATTTTGGGGCAAAATTGCAGAAATTTCACTTATTTCAGGGAAAAAAGGCAGAAATTTTCCTTATTTTGGGGCAAAAGTCAGAAATTCCTAATATTTTGTGGCAAAAATGCAGAAATGCCCCTTATTTTGTGTCAAAAAGGCAGAAATTTCCCTTATCTGGGGGCAAAATTGCAGAAATTTCACTTATTTCAGGGCATAATTCAAAAATTGCTTTTATTTTGGGGCAAAAAGACAGAAATTCCGTTTATTTTTGGGTAATAAGGCAGAAATTTCACTTATTTTGAGGTAAAAAGGCAGAAATTCTTCTTATTTTGGGGCAAAAATGAAAAAATTTCCCTTTTTTGTGGGAAAAGGTATACATTTCCTTTATTTTTTTGAAAAAAAGCAGAAATTCCCCGTATTTTGGAGCAAAATTGCAGAAATTTCCCTAGTTGTGGGGCAAAAAGGGAGAAATTTCCTATTTTTTGGGGCAAAAAGACAGAAATTCTCCTTATTTTGGGGCAAAACTCAGAAATTCCACTTATTTTGGGGCAAAATTGCAGAAATTTCACTTATTTTGGGGCAAAATTGCAGAAATTTCACTTATGTCAGAGAAAAAAGGCAGAAATTTTCTTTATTTTGGGGCAAAAAGGCAGAAATTCCTAATATTTTGAGGTAAAAAGGCTGAAATTCGCCTTATTTGGGGGCAAAAAGGCAGAAATTTCCCTTATTTTAGGGCAAAAAGACAGAAATTTCCCTTATTTTGTGGCAAAAAAACAGTAATTTCTTTTATTTTGGAGCAAAATTGCAGAAATATCACTTATTTTGGGGCAAAATTGCAGAAATTTCACTTATTTCAGGGAAAAAAGCAGAAATTTTTCTTAATTTGGGGCAAAAAGGCAGAAATTCCTAATATTTTGTGGCAAAAATGCAGAAATTCCCCTTATTTTGTGTCAAAAAGGCAGAAATTTCCCTTATCTGGGGGCACAATTGCAGAAATTTCAATTATTTCAGAGCATAATTCAAAAATTGCTTTTATTTTGGGGCAAAAAGACAGAACTTCCATTTCTTTTTGGGTAAAAAGGCAGAAATTTCACATATTTTGAGGTAAAAAGGCAGAAATTCTTCTTATTTTGGGGCAAAAATGAAGAAATTTCCCTTTTTGTGGCAAAAGGTATACATTCCCCTTATTTTTGGGAAAAAAAGCAGAAATTCCCCGTATTTTGTAGCAAAATTGCAGAAATTCCCCTAGTTGTGGGGCAAAAAGGGAGAAATTCCCTATTTGTTGGGGCAAAAAGAAAGAAATTCTCCTTATTTTGGGGCAAAACTCAGAAATTCCACTTATTTTGGGGCAAAATTGCAGAAATTTCACTTATTTTGGGGCAAAATTGCAGAAATTTCACTTATTTCAGAGAAAAAAGGCAGAAATTTTCTTTATTTTGGGGAAAAAGGGCAGAAATTCCTAATATTTTGAGGTAAAAAGGCTGAAATTCGCCTTATTTGGTGGCAAAAAGGCAGAAATTTCCCTTATTTTAGGGCAAAAAGACAGAAATTCCCCTTATTTTGTGGCAAAAAGGCAGAAATTTCTTTCATTTTAGAGCAAAATTGCAGAAATTTCACTTATTTTGGGGCAAAATTGCAGAAATTTCACTTATTTCAGGGAAAAAAAGCAGAAATTTTCTTATTTTGGGGCAAAAAGCAGAAATTTCTTTCATTTTGGTACAAAATTGCAAAAATTTTTATTATTTTGGGGCAAAAAGGCAGAAATTTTTCTTATTTTGAGGTAAAAAGGCTGAAATTTCTCTTATTTTGGGGCAAAAAGTCAGAAATTCCGCTTATTTTGGGGCAAAAACAGACATTTCCCTTATTTTGGGGAAAAATTTTAGAAATTTAATTTATTTCAGGGCAAAAAGTCAGAAATTCCCCTTATGTTGGGGCAAAACTCAGAAATTCCACTTATTTTGGGGCTAAATTCCAGAAATTTCCCTTATTTTGGGGCAAAATTGCAGAAATTTCACTTATTTGGGGCAAAATTGCAGAAATTTCACTTAATTCAGGAAAAAAGGCAGAAATTTTCATTATTTTGGGGCAAAAAGGCAGAAATTCCTAATATTTTGTGGCATAAATGCAGAAATTCCCCTTATTTTGTGTCAAAAAGGCAGAAATTTCACTTATTTCAGGGCATAATTCAAAAATTTCTTTTATTTTGGGGCAAAAAGACAGAAATTCCGTTTATTTTGGGGTAAAAAGGCAGAAATTTCACTTATTTTGAGGTAAAAAGGCAGAAATTCCTCTTATTTTGTGGCAAAAATGAAGAAATTTCCCTTCTTTGTGGCAAAAAGTATCCATTTCATTTATTTATGGCAAAATTGCAGAAATTCCCCATATTTTGGAGCAAAATTGCAGAAAATCCCCTAATTGTGGGGCAAAAAGTCAGAAATTCCTTATATGTTGGGGCAAAAACACCGAAATTCTCCTTATTTTGGGGCAAAACTCAGAATTCCACATATTTTGGGGCAAAATTCCAGAAATTTCCTTTATTTTGGGGCAAAATTGTAGAAATTTCACTTATTTTGAGGCAAAATTGCAGAAATTTCACTTATTTCAGGGAAAAAAGACAGAAATTTTCCTTATTTTGGGGCAAAAATGCAGAAATTCCTAATATTTTGTGGCAAAAATGCAGAAATTTTCCTTATTTTGTGTCGAAAAAGCAGAAATTTCCCTTATTTGGGGGCAAAATTGCAGAAATTTCACTTATTTCAGGGCATATTTCAAAAATTCATTTTATTTTGGGGCAAAAAGACAGAAATTCCGTTTATTTTTTGGTAAAAAGGCAGAAATTTCACTTATTTTGAGGTAAAAAGGCAGAAATTCCTCTTATTTTGGGGCAAAAATAAAGAAATTTCTATTTTTTTGTGGCAAAAGGTATACATTCCCCTTATTTTTGGGGAAAAAAGCAGAAATACCCCATATTTTGGAGCAAAATTGCAGAAATTCCCCTAGTTGAGGGCAAAAAGGGAGAAATTCACTATTTCTTGGGGCAAAAAGACAGAAATTCTCCTTATATTGGGGCAAAACTCAGAAATTCCACTTATTTTGGGACAAAATTGCGGAAATTTCACTTATTTTGGGGCAAAATTGCAAAAATTTCAATAATTTCAGGGAAAAAAGGCAGAAATTTTCCTTATTTTGGGGCAAAAAGGCAGAAATTCCTAATACTTTGTGGAAAAAATGCAGAAATTCCCCTTATTTTGTTTCAAAAATGGAGAAATTCCTGTTATTTTGAGGTAAAAAGGCTGAAATTCGCCTTATTTGGGGGCAGAAAGGCAGAAATTTCACTTATTTTGGGGCAAAAAACCAGAAATTCCTCTTATTTTGTGGCAAAAAGGCAGAAATTTCTTTTATTTTGGGGCAAAATTGCAGAAATTTAACTTATTTTGGGGCAAAATTGCAGAAACTTCATTTATTTCAGGGAAAAAAGCAGAAATTTTCTTATTTTGGGGCAAAAAGGCAAAAATTTCTTTTATTTTGGAACAAAATTGCAAAAATTTTTATTATTTTGGGGCAAAAATGCAGAAATCTTCCTTATTTTGGGGAAAAATTACAGAAATTTCACTTATTTCAGGGAAAAAACGCAAAAATTTCTCTTATTTTGGGGCAAAAAGGCAGAAATTACTTTTAATTTGCTACAAAATTGCAGAAATTTTCTCTATTTTGGGGCAAAAATACAGAATTTCCCCATATTTTAGGGCAAAAAGGCAGAGATTCCCCTTATTATGAGGTAAAAAGGCGGAAATTCCCCTTATTTTGGAGCAAAAAGACAGAAATTCCCCTTATTTTGTGTCAAAAAGGCAGAAATTTCCCTTATTTTGGGGCAAAATTGCAGAAATTTCACTTATTTCAGGGAAAAAAGGCAGAAATTTTCCTTATTTTGGGGCAAAAGTCAGAAATTCCTAATATTTTGTGGCAAAAATGCAGAAATGCCCCTTATTTTGTGTCAAAAAGGCAGAAATTTCCCTTATCTGGGGGCAAAATTGCAGAAATTTCACTTATTTCAGGGCATAATTCAAAAATTGCTTTTATTTTGGGGCAAAAAGACAGAAATTCCGTTTATTTTTGGGTAATAAGGCAGAAATTTCACTTATTTTGAGGTAAAAAGGCAGAAATTCTTCTTATTTTGGGGCAAAAATGAAAAAATTTCCCTTTTTTGTGGGAAAAGGTATACATTTCCTTTATTTTTTTGAAAAAAAGCAGAAATTCCCCGTATTTTGGAGCAAAATTGCAGAAATTTCCCTAGTTGTGGGGCAAAAAGGGAGAAATTTCCTATTTTTTGGGGCAAAAAGACAGAAATTCTCCTTATTTTGGGGCAAAACTCAGAAATTCCACTTATTTTGGGGCAAAATTGCAGAAATTTCACTTATTTTGGGGCAAAATTGCAGAAATTTCACTTATGTCAGAGAAAAAAGGCAGAAATTTTCTTTATTTTGGGGCAAAAAGGCAGAAATTCCTAATATTTTGAGGTAAAAAGGCTGAAATTCGCCTTATTTGGGGGCAAAAAGGCAGAAATTTCCCTTATTTTAGGGCAAAAAGACAGAAATTTCCCTTATTTTGTGGCCAAAAAACAGTAATTTCTTTTATTTTGGAGCAAAATTGCAGAAATATCACTTATTTTGGGGCAAAATTGCAGAAATTTCACTTATTTCAGGGAAAAAAAGCAGAAATTTTCTTATTTTGGGGCAAAAAGCAGAAATTTCCCTTATCTGGGGGCACAATTGCAGAAATTTCAATTATTTCAGAGCATAATTCAAAAATTGCTTTTATTTTGGGGCAAAAAGACAGAACTTCCATTTCTTTTTGGGTAAAAAGGCAGAAATTTCACATATTTTGAGGTAAAAAGGCAGAAATTCTTCTTATTTTGGGGCAAAAATGAAGAAATTTCCCTTTTGGTGGCAAAAGGTATACATTCCCCTTATTTTTGGGAAAAAAAGCAGAAATTCCCCGTATTTTGGAGCAAAATTGCAGAAATTCCCCTAGTTGTGGGGCAAAAAGGGAGAAATTCCCTATTTGTTGGGGCAAAAAGACAGAAATTCTCCTTATTTTGGGGCAAAACTCAGAAATTCCACTTATTTTGGGGCAAAATTGCAGAAATTTCACTTATTTTGGGGCAAAATTGCAGAAATTTCACTTATTTCAGAGAAAAAAGGCAGAAATTTTCTTTATTTTGGGGAAAAAGGGCAGAAATTCCTAATATTTTGAGGTAAAAAGGCTGAAATTCGCCTTATTTGGTGGCAAAAAGGCAGAAATTTCCCTTATTTTAGGGCAAAAAGACAGAAATTCCCCTTATTTTGTGGCAAAAAGGCAGAAATTTCTTTCATTTTGGAGCAAAATTGCAGAAATTTCACTTATTTTGGGGCAAAATTGCAGAAATTTCACTTATTTCAGGGAAAAAAGCAGAAATTTTCTTATTTTGGGGCAAAAAGCAGAAATTTCTTTCATTTTGGTACAAAATTGCAAAAATTTTTCTTATTTTGGGGCAAAAAGGCAGAAATTCCGCTTATTTTGGGGCAAAAACAGACATTTCCCTTATTTTGGGGAAAAATTTTAGAAATTTAATTTATTTCAGGGCAAAAAGTCAGAAATTCCCCTTATGTTGGGGCAAAACTCAGAAATTCCACTTATTTTGGGGCTAAATTCCAGAAATTTCCCTTATTTTGGGGCAAAATTGCAGAAATTTCACTTATTTGGGGCAAAATTGCAGAAATTTCACTTAATTCAGGAAAAAAGGCAGAAATTTTCATTATTTTGGGGCAAAAAGGCAGAAATTCCTAATATTTTGTGGCATAAATGCAGAAATTCCCCTTATTTTGTGTCAAAAAGGCAGAAATTTCACTTATTTCAGGGCATAATTCAAAAATTTCTTTTATTTTGGGGCAAAAAGACAGAAATTCCGTTTATTTTGGGGTAAAAAGGCAGAAATTTCACTTATTTTGAGGTAAAAAGGCAGAAATTCCTCTTATTTTGTGGCAAAAATGAAGAAATTTCCCTTCTTTGTGGCAAAAAGTATCCATTTCATTTATTTATGGCAAAATTGCAGAAATTCCCCATATTTTGGAGCAAAATTGCAGAAAATCCCCTAATTGTGGGGCAAAAAGTCAGAAATTCCTTATATGTTGGGGCAAAAACACCGAAATTCTCCTTATTTTGGGGCAAAACTCAGAATTCCACATATTTTGGGGCAAAATTCCAGAAATTTCCTTTATTTTGGGGCAAAATTGTAGAAATTTCACTTATTTTGAGGCAAAATTGCAGAAATTTCACTTATTTCAGGGAAAAAAGACAGAAATTTTCTCTATTTTGGGGCAAAAATACATTATTTCCCCATATTTTAGGGCAAAAAGGCAGAGATTCCCCTTATTATGAGGTAAAAAGGCGGAAATTCCCCTTATTTTGGAGCAAA
Organism: Micromys minutus; assembly: GCF_963924665.1. Classification (NCBI taxonomy): domain Eukaryota; kingdom Metazoa; phylum Chordata; class Mammalia; order Rodentia; family Muridae; genus Micromys; species Micromys minutus. The sequence continues at coordinate 178,481 of NW_027667932.1, forward strand.
AAGACAGAAATTCCCCTTATTTTGTGTCAAAAAGGCAGAAATTTCCCTTATTTTGGGGCAAAATTGCAGAAATTTCACTTATTTCAGGGAAAAAAGGCAGAAATTTTCTTTATTTTGGGGCAAAAGTCAGAAATTCCTAATATTTTGTGGCAAAAATGCAGAAATGCTCCTTATTTTGTGTCAAAAAGGCAGAAATTTCCCTTATCTGGGGGCAAAATTGCAGAAATTTCACTTATTTCAGGGCATAATTTAAAAATTGCTTTTATTTTGGGGCAAAAAGACAGAAATTCCGTTTATTTTTGGGTAAAAAGGCAGAAATTTCACTTATTTTGAGGTAAAAAGGCAGAAATTCTTCTTATTTTGGGGCAAAAATGAAAAAATTTCCCTTTTTGTGGGAAAAGGTATACATTCCCTTTATTTTTGTGAAAAAAAGCAGAAATTCCCCGTATTTTGGAGCAAAATTGCAGAAATTTCCCTAGTTGTGGGGCAAAAAGGGAGAAATTTCCTATTTTTTGGGGCAAAAAGACAGAAATTCTCCTTATTTTGGGGCAAAATTCAGAAATTCCACTTATTTTGGGGCAAAATTGCAGAAATTTCACTTATTTTGGGGCAAAATTGCAGAAATTTCACTTATTTCAGGGAAAAAAGCAGAAATTTTCTTATTTTGGGGCAAAAAGCAGAAATTTCTTTCATTTTGGTACAAAATTGCAAAAATTTTTCTTATTTTGGGGCAAAAAGGCAGAAATTTTTCTTATTTTGAGGTAAAAAGGCTGAAATTTCTCTTATTTTGGGGCAAAAATCAGAAATTCCGCTTATTTTGGGGCAAAAACAGACATTTCCCTTATTTTGGGGAAAAATTTTAGAAATTTAATTTATTTCAGGGCAAAAAGTCAGAAATTCCCCTTATGTTGGGGCAAAACTCAGAAATTCCACTTATTTTGGGGCTAAATTCCAGAAATTTCCCTTATTTTGGGGCAAAATTGCAGAAATTTCACTTATTTGGGGCAAAATTGCAGAAATTTCACTTAATTCAGGAAAAAAGGCAGAAATTTTCATTATTTTGGGGCAAAAAGGCAGCAATTCCTAATATTTTGTGGCATAAATGCAGAAATTCCCCTTATTTTGTGTCAAAAAGGCAGAAATTTCACTTATTTCAGGGCATAATTCAAAAATTTCTTTTATTTTGGGGCAAAAAGACAGAAATTCCGTTTATTTTGGGGTAAAAAGGCAGAAATTTCACTTATTTTGAGGTAAAAAGGCAGAAATTCCTCTTATTTTGTGGCAAAAATGAAGAAATTTCCCTTCTTTGTGGCAAAAAGTATCCATTTCATTTATTTATGGCAAAATTGCAGAAATTCCCCATATTTTGGAGCAAAATTGCAGAAAATCCCCTAATTGTGGGGCAAAAAGTCAGAAATTCCTTATATGTTGGGGCAAAAACACCGAAATTCTCCTTATTTTGGGGCAAAACTCAGAATTCCACATATTTTGGGGCAAAATTCCAGAAATTTCCTTTATTTTGGGGCAAAATTGTAGAAATTTCACTTATTTTGAGGCAAAATTGCAGAAATTTCACTTATTTCAGGGAAAAAAGACAGAAATTTTCTCTATTTTGGGGCAAAAATACATTATTTCCCCATATTTTAGGGCAAAAAGGCAGAGATTCCCCTTATTATGAGGTAAAAAGGCGGAAATTCCCCTTATTTTGGAGCAAAAAGACAGAAATTCCCCTTATTTTGTGTCAAAAAGGCAGAAATTTCCCTTATTTTGGGGCAAAATTGCAGAAATTTCACTTATTTCAGGGAAAAAAGGCAGAAATTTTCTTTATTTTGGGGCAAAAGTCAGAAATTCCTAATATTTTGTGGCAAAAATGCAGAAATGCTCCTTATTTTGTGTCAAAAAGGCAGAAATTTCCCTTATCTGGGGGCAAAATTGCAGAAATTTCACTTATTTCAGGGCATAATTAAAAAATTGCTTTTATTTTGGGGCAAAAAGACAGAAATTCCGTTTATTTTTGGGTAAAAAGGCAGAAATTTCACTTATTTTGAGGTAAAAAGGCAGAAATTCTTCTTATTTTGGGGCAAAAATGAAAAAATTTCCCTTTTTGTGGGAAAAGGTATACATTCCCTTTATTTTTGTGAAAAAAAGCAGAAATTCCCCGTATTTTGGAGCAAAATTGCAGAAATTTCCCTAGTTGTGGGGCAAAAAGGGAGAAATTTCCTATTTTTTGGGGCAAAAAGACAGAAATTCTCCTTATTTTGGGGCAAAACTCAGAAATTCCACTTATTTTGGGGCAAAATTGCAGAAATTTCACTTATTTTGGGGCAAAATTGCAGAAATTTCACTTATGTCAGAGAAAAAAGGCAGAAATTTTCTTTATTTTGGGGCAAAAAGGCAGAAATTCCTAATATTTTGAGGTAAAAAGGCTGAAATTCGCCTTATTTGGGGGCAAAAAGGCAGAAATTTCCCTTATTTTAGGGCAAAAAGACAGAAATTTCCCTTATTTTTTGGCAAAAAAACAGTAATTTCTTTTATTTTGGAGCAAAATTGCAGAAATATCACTTATTTTGGGGCAAAATTGCAGAAATTTCACTTATTTCAGGGAAAAAAGCAGAAATTTTTCTTAATTTGGGGCAAAAAGGCAGAAATTCCTAATATTTTGTGGCAAAAATGCAGAAATTCCCCTTATTTTGTGTCAAAAAGGCAGAAATTTCCCTTATCTGGGGGCACAATTGCAGAAATTTCAATTATTTCAGAGCATAATTCAAAAATTGCTTTTATTTTGGGGCAAAAAGACAGAACTTCCATTTCTTTTTGGGTAAAAAGGCAGAAATTTCACATATTTTGAGGTAAAAAGGCAGAAATTCTTCTTATTTTGGGGCAAAAATGAAGAAATTTCCCTTTTTGTGGCAAAAGGTATACATTCCCCTTATTTTTGGGAAAAAAAGCAGAAATTCCCCGTATTTTGTAGCAAAATTGCAGAAATTCCCCTAGTTGTGGGGCAAAAAGGGAGAAATTCCCTATTTGTTGGGGCAAAAAGACAGAAATTCTCCTTATTTTGGGGCAAAACTCAGAAATTCCACTTATTTTGGGGCAAAATTGCAGAAATTTCACTTATTTTGGGGCAAAATTGCAGAAATTTCACTTATTTCAGAGAAAAAAGGCAGAAATTTTCTTTATTTTGGGGAAAAAGGGCAGAAATTCCTAATATTTTGAGGTAAAAAGGCTGAAATTCGCCTTATTTGGTGGCAAAAAGGCAGAAATTTCCCTTATTTTAGGGCAAAAAGACAGAAACTCCCCTTATTTTGTGGCAAAAAGGCAGAAATTTCTTTCATTTTGGAGCAAAATTGCAGAAATTTCACTTATTTCAGGGAAAAAAGCAGAAATTTTCTTATTTTGGGGCAAAAAGCAGAAATTTCTTTCATTTTGGTACAAAATTGCAAAAATTTTTCTTATTTTGGGGCAAAAAGGCAGAAATTTTTCTTATTTTGAGGTAAAAAGGCTGAAATTTCTCTTATTTTGGGGCAAAAAGTCAGAAATTCCGCTTATTTTGGGGCAAAAACAGACATTTCCCTTATTTTGGGGAAAAATTTTAGAAATTTAATTTATTTCAGGGCAAAAAGTCAGAAATTCCCCTTATGTTGGGGCAAAACTCAGAAATTCCACTTATTTTGGGGCTAAATTCCAGAAATTTCCCTTATTTTGGGGCAAAATTGCAGAAATTTCACTTATTTGGGGCAAAATTGCAGAAATTTCACTTAATTCAGGAAAAAAGGCAGAAATTTTCATTATTTTGGGGCAAAAAGGCAGAAATTCCTAATATTTTGTGGCATAAATGCAGAAATTCCCCTTATTTTGTGTCAAAAAGGCAGAAATTTCACTTATTTCAGGGCATAATTCAAAAATTTCTTTTATTTTGGGGCAAAAAGACAGAAATTCCGTTTATTTTGGGGTAAAAAGGCAGAAATTTCACTTATTTTGAGGTAAAAAGGCAGAAATTCCTCTTATTTTGTGGCAAAAATGAAGAAATTTCCCTTCTTTGTGGCAAAAAGTATCCATTTCATTTATTTATGGCAAAATTGCAGAAATTCCCCATATTTTGGAGCAAAATTGCAGAAAATCCCCTAATTGTGGGGCAAAAAGTCAGAAATTCCTTATATGTTGGGGCAAAAACACCGAAATTCTCCTTATTTTGGGGCAAAACTCAGAATTCCACATATTTTGGGGCAAAATTCCAGAAATTTCCTTTATTTTGGGGCAAAATTGTAGAAATTTCACTTATTTTGAGGCAAAATTGCAGAAATTTCACTTATTTCAGGGAAAAAAGACAGAAATTTTCCTTATTTTGGGGCAAAAAGGCAGAAATTCCTAATATTTTGTGGCAAAAATGCAGAAATTTTCCTTATTTTGTGTCGAAAAAGCAGAAATTTCCCTTATTTGGGGGCAAAATTGCAGAAATTTCACTTATTTCAGGGCATATTTCAAAAATTCATTTTATTTTGGGGCAAAAAGACAGAAATTCCGTTTATTTTTTGGTAAAAAGGCAGAAATTTCACTTATTTTGAGGTAAAAAGGCAGAAATTCCTCTTATTTTGGGGCAAAAATAAAGAAATTTCTATTTTTTTGTGGCAAAAGGTATACATTCCCCTTATTTTTGGGGAAAAAAGCAGAAATACCCCATATTTTGGAGCAAAATTGCAGAAATTCCCCTAGTTGTGGGGCAAAAAGGGAGAAATTCACTATTTGTTGGGGCAAAAAGACAGAAATTCTCCTTATATTGGGGCAAAACTCAGAAATTCCACTTATTTTGGGACAAAATTGCAGAAATTTCACTTATTTTGGGGCAAAATTGCAAAAATTTCAATAATTTCAGGGAAAAAGCAGAAATTTTCCTTATTTTGGGGCAAAAAGGCAGAAATTCCTAATACTTTGTGGGAAAAATGGAGAAATTCCCCTTATTTTGTTTCAAAAATGGAAAAATTCCTTTTATTTTGAAGTAAAAAGGCTGAAATTCGCCTTATTTGGGGGCAGAAAGGCAGAAATTTCACTTATTTTAGGGCAAAAAAACAGAAATTCCTCTTATTTTGTGGCAAAAAGGCAGAAATTTCTTTTATTTTGGGGCAAAATTGCAGAAATTTAACTTATTTTGGGGCAAAATTGCAGAAATTTCATTTATTTCAGGAAAAAAAGCAGAAATTTTCTTATTTTGGGGCAAAAAGGCAAAAATTTCTTTTATTTTGGTACAAAATTGCAAAATTTTTATTATTTTGGGGCAAAAATGCAGAAATCTTCCTTATTTTGAGGAAAAATTACAGAAATTTCACTTATTTCAGGGAAAAAACGCAAAAATTTCTCTTATTTTGGGGCAAAAAGGCAGAAATTACTTTTAATTTGCTACAAAATTGCAGAAATTTTCTCTATTTTGGGGCAAAAATACATTATTTCCCCATATTTTAGGGCAAAAAGGCAGAGATTCCCCTTATTATGAGGTAAAAAGGCGGAAATTCCCCTTATTTTGGAGCAAAAAGACAGAAATTCCCCTTATTTTGTGTCAAAAAGGCAGAAATTTCCCTTATTTTGGGGCAAAATTGCAGAAATTTCACTTATTTCAGGGAAAAAAGGCAGAAATTTTCTTTATTTTGGGGCAAAAGTCAGAAATTCCTAATATTTTGTGGCAAAAATGCAGAAATGCTCCTTATTTTGTGTCAAAAAGGCAGAAATTTCCCTTATCTGGGGGCAAAATTGCAGAAATTTCACTTATTTCAGGGCATAATTAAAAAATTGCTTTTATTTTGGGGCAAAAAGACAGAAATTCCGTTTATTTTTGGGTAAAAAGGCAGAAATTTCACTTATTTTGAGGTAAAAAGGCAGAAATTCTTCTTATTTTGGGGCAAAAATGAAAAAATTTCCCTTTTTTGTGGGAAAAGGTATACATTCCCTTTATTTTTGTGAAAAAAAGCAGAAATTCCCCGTATTTTGGAGCAAAATTGCAGAAATTTCCCTAGTTGTGGGGCAAAAAGGGAGAAATTTCCTATTTTTTGGGGCAAAAAGACAGAAATTCTCCTTATTTTGGGGCAAAACTCAGAAATTCCACTTATTTTGGGGCAAAATTGCAGAAATTTCACTTATTTTGGGGCAAAATTGCAGAAATTTCACTTATGTCAGAGAAAAAAGGCAGAAATTTTCTTTATTTTGGGGCAAAAAGGCAGAAATTCCTAATATTTTGAGGTAAAAAGGCTGAAATTCGCCTTATTTGGGGGCAAAAAGGCAGAAATTTCCCTTATTTTAGGGCAAAAAGACAGAAATTTCCCTTATTTTTTGGCAAAAAAACAGTAATTTCTTTTATTTTGGAGCAAAATTGCAGAAATATCACTTATTTTGGGGCAAAATTGCAGAAATTTCACTTATTTCAGGGAAAAAAACAGAAATTTTTCTTAATTTGGGGCAAAAAGGCAGAAATTCCTAATATTTTGTGGCAAAAATGCAGAAATTCCCCTTATTTTGTGTCAAAAAGGCAGAAATTTCCCTTATCTGGGGGCACAATTGCAGAAATTTCAATTATTTCAGAGCATAATTCAAAAATTGCTTTTATTTTGGGGCAAAAAGACAGAACTTCCATTTCTTTTTGGGTAAAAAGGCAGAAATTTCACATATTTTGAGGTAAAAAGGCAGAAATTCTTCTTATTTTGGGGCAAAAATGAAGAAATTTCCCTTTTTGTGGCAAAAGGTATACATTCCCCTTATTTTTGGGAAAAAAAGCAGAAATTCCCCGTATTTTGTAGCAAAATTGCAGAAATTCCCCTAGTTGTGGGGCAAAAAGGGAGAAATTCCCTATTTGTTGGGGCAAAAAGACAGAAATTCTCCTTATTTTGGGGCAAAACTCAGAAATTCCACTTATTTTGGGGCAAAATTGCAGAAATTTCACTTATTTTGGGGCAAAATTGCAGAAATTTCACTTATTTCAGAGAAAAAAGGCAGAAATTTTCTTTATTTTGGGGAAAAAGGGCAGAAATTCCTAATATTTTGAGGTAAAAAGGCTGAAATTCGCCTTATTTGGTGGCAAAAAGGCAGAAATTTCCCTTATTTTAGGGCAAAAAGACAGAAACTCCCCTTATTTTGTGGCAAAAAGGCAGAAATTTCTTTCATTTTGGAGCAAAATTGCAGAAATTTCACTTATTTTGGGGCAAAATTGCAGAAATTTCACTTATTTCAGGGAAAAAAGCAGAAATTTTCTTATTTTGGGGCAAAAAGCAGAAATTTCTTTCATTTTGGTACAAAATTGCAAAAATTTTTCTTATTTTGGGGCAAAAAGGCAGAAATTTTTCTTATTTTGAGGTAAAAAGGCTGAAATTTCTCTTATTTTGGGGCAAAAAGTCAGAAATTCCGCTTATTTTGGGGCAAAAACAGACATTTCCCTTATTTTGGGGAAAAATTTTAGAAATTTAATTTATTTCAGGGCAAAAAGTCAGAAATTCCCCTTATGTTGGGGCAAAACTCAGAAATTCCACTTATTTTGGGGCTAAATTCCAGAAATTTCCCTTATTTTGGGGCAAAATTGCAGAAATTTCACTTATTTGGGGCAAAATTGCAGAAATTTCACTTAATTCAGGAAAAAAGGCAGAAATTTTCATTATTTTGGGGCAAAAAGGCAGAAATTCCTAATATTTTGTGGCATAAATGCAGAAATTCCCCTTATTTTGTGTCAAAAAGGCAGAAATTTCACTTATTTCAGGGCATAATTCAAAAATTTCTTTTATTTTGGGGCAAAAAGACAGAAATTCCGTTTATTTTGGGGTAAAAAGGCAGAAATTTCACTTATTTTGAGGTAAAAAGGCAGAAATTCCTCTTATTTTGTGGCAAAAATGAAGAAATTTCCCTTCTTTGTGGCAAAAAGTATCCATTTCATTTATTTATGGCAAAATTGCAGAAATTCCCCATATTTTGGAGCAAAATTGCAGAAAATCCCCTAATTGTGGGGCAAAAAGTCAGAAATTCCTTATATGTTGGGGCAAAAACACCGAAATTCTCCTTATTTTGGGGCAAAACTCAGAATTCCACATATTTTGGGGCAAAATTCCAGAAATTTCCTTTATTTTGGGGCAAAATTGTAGAAATTTCACTTATTTTGAGGCAAAATTGCAGAAATTTCACTTATTTCAGGGAAAAAAGACAGAAATTTTCCTTATTTTGGGGCAAAAAGGCAGAAATTCCTAATATTTTGTGGCAAAAATGCAGAAATTTTCCTTATTTTGTGTCGAAAAAGCAGAAATTTCCCTTATTTGGGGGCAAAATTGCAGAAATTTCACTTATTTCAGGGCATATTTCAAAAATTCATTTTATTTTGGGGCAAAAAGACAGAAATTCCGTTTATTTTTTGGTAAAAAGGCAGAAATTTCACTTATTTTGAGGTAAAAAGGCAGAAATTCCTCTTATTTTGGGGCAAAAATAAAGAAATTTCTATTTTTTTGTGGCAAAAGGTATACATTCCCCTTATTTTTGGGGAAAAAAGCAGAAATACCCCATATTTTGGAGCAAAATTGCAGAAATTCCCCTAGTTGTGGGGCAAAAAGGGAGAAATTCACTATTTGTTGGGGCAAAAAGACAGAAATTCTCCTTATATTGGGGCAAAACTCAGAAATTCCACTTATTTTGGGACAAAATTGCGGAAATTTCACTTATTTTGGGGCAAAATTGCAAAAATTTCAATAATTTCAGGGAAAAAAGGCAGAAATTTTCCTTATTTTGGGGCAAAAAGGCAGAAATTCCTAATACTTTGTGGAAAAAATGCAGAAATTCCCCTTATTTTGTTTCAAAAATGGAGAAATTCCTGTTATTTTGAGGTAAAAAGGCTGAAATTCGCCTTATTTGGGGGCAGAAAGGCAGAAATTTCACTTATTTTGGGGCAAAAAACCAGAAATTCCTCTTATTTTGTGGCAAAAAGGCAGAAATTTCTTTTATTTTGGGGCAAAATTGCAGAAATTTAACTTATTTTGGGGCAAAATTGCAGAAACTTCATTTATTTCAGGGAAAAAAGCAGAAATTTTCTTATTTTGGGGCAAAAAGGCAAAAATTTCTTTTATTTTGGTACAAAATTGCAAAAATTTTTATTATTTTGGGGCAAAAATGCAGAAATCTTCCTTATTTTGGGGAAAAATTACAGAAATTTCACTTATTTCAGGGAAAAAACGCAAAAATTTCTCTTATTTTGGGGCAAAAAGGCAGAAATTACTTTTAATTTGCTACAAAATTGCAGAAATTTTCTCTATTTTGGGGCAAAAATACAGAATTTCCCCATATTTTAGGGCAAAAAGGCAGAGATTCCCCTTATTATGAGGTAAAAAGGCGGAAATTCCCCTTATTTTGGAGCAAAAAGACAGAAATTCCCCTTATTTTGTGTCAAAAAGGCAGAAATTTCCCTTATTTTGGGGCAAAATTGCAGAAATTTCACTTATTTCAGGGAAAAAAGGCAGAAATTTTCCTTATTTTGGGGCAAAAGTCAGAAATTCCTAATATTTTGTGGCAAAAATGCAGAAATGCCCCTTATTTTGTGTCAAAAAGGCAGAAATTTCCCTTATCTGGGGGCAAAATTGCAGAAATTTCACTTATTTCAGGGCATAATTAAAAAATTGCTTTTATTTTGGGGCAAAAAGACAGAAATTCCGTTTATTTTTGGGTAATAAGGCAGAAATTTCACTTATTTTGAGGTAAAAAGGCAGAAATTCTTCTTATTTTGGGGCAAAAATGAAAAAATTTCCCTTTTTTGTGGGAAAAGGTATACATTTCCTTTATTTTTTTGAAAAAAAGCAGAAATTCCCCGTATTTTGGAGCAAAATTGCAGAAATTTCCCTAGTTGTGGGGCAAAAAGGGAGAAATTTCCTATTTTTTGGGGCAAAAAGACAGAAATTCTCCTTATTTTGGGGCAAAACTCAGAAATTCCACTTATTTTGGGGCAAAATTGCAGAAATTTCACTTATTTTGGGGCAAAATTGCAGAAATTTCACTTATGTCAGAGAAAAAAGGCAGAAATTTTCTTTATTTTGGGGCAAAAAGGCAGAAATTCCTAATATTTTGAGGTAAAAAGGCTGAAATTCGCCTTATTTGGGGGCAAAAAGGCAGAAATTTCCCTTATTTTAGGGCAAAAAGACAGAAATTTCCCTTATTTTGTGGCCAAAAAACAGTAATTTCTTTTATTTTGGAGCAAAATTGCAGAAATATCACTTATTTTGGGGCAAAATTGCAGAAATTTCACTTATTTCAGGGAAAAAAGCAGAAATTTTTCTTAATTTGGGGCAAAAAGGCAGAAATTCCTAATATTTTGTGGCAAAAATGCAGAAATTCCCCTTATTTTGTGTCAAAAAGGCAGAAATTTCCCTTATCTGGGGGCACAATTGCAGAAATTTCAATTATTTCAGAGCATAATTCAAAAATTGCTTTTATTTTGGGGCAAAAAGACAGAACTTCCATTTCTTTTTGGGTAAAAAGGCAGAAATTTCACATATTTTGAGGTAAAAAGGCAGAAATTCTTCTTATTTTGGGGCAAAAATGAAGAAATTTCCCTTTTTGTGGCAAAAGGTATACATTCCCCTTATTTTTGGGAAAAAAAGCAGAAATTCCCCGTATTTTGTAGCAAAATTGCAGAAATTCCCCTAGTTGTGGGGCAAAAAGGGAGAAATTCCCTATTTGTTGGGGCAAAAAGACAGAAATTCTCCTTATTTTGGGGCAAAACTCAGAAATTCCACTTATTTTGGGGCAAAATTGCAGAAATTTCACTTATTTTGGGGCAAAATTGCAGAAATTTCACTTATTTCAGAGAAAAAAGGCAGAAATTTTCTTTATTTTGGGGAAAAAGGGCAGAAATTCCTAATATTTTGAGGTAAAAAGGCTGAAATTCGCCTTATTTGGTGGCAAAAAGGCAGAAATTTCCCTTATTTTAGGGCAAAAAGACAGAAACTCCCCTTATTTTGTGGCAAAAAGGCAGAAATTTCTTTCATTTTGGAGCAAAATTGCAGAAATTTCACTTATTTTGGGGCAAAATTGCAGAAATTTCACTTATTTCAGGGAAAAAAGCAGAAATTTTCTTATTTTGGGGCAAAAAGCAGAAATTTCTTTCATTTTGGTACAAAATTGCAAAAATTTTTCTTATTTTGGGGCAAAAAGGCAGAAATTTTTCTTATTTTGAGGTAAAAAGGCTGAAATTTCTCTTATTTTGGGGCAAAAAGTCAGAAATTCCGCTTATTTTGGGGCAAAAACAGACATTTCCCTTATTTTGGGGAAAAATTTTAGAAATTTAATTTATTTCAGGGCAAAAAGTCAGAAATTCCCCTTATGTTGGGGCAAAACTCAGAAATTCCACTTATTTTGGGGCTAAATTCCAGAAATTTCCCTTATTTTGGGGCAAAATTGCAGAAATTTCACTTATTTGGGGCAAAATTGCAGAAATTTCACTTAATTCAGGAAAAAAGGCAGAAATTTTCATTATTTTGGGGCAAAAAGGCAGAAATTCCTAATATTTTGTGGCATAAATGCAGAAATTCCCCTTATTTTGTGTCAAAAAGGCAGAAATTTCACTTATTTCAGGGCATAATTCAAAAATTTCTTTTATTTTGGGGCAAAAAGACAGAAATTCCGTTTATTTTGGGGTAAAAAGGCAGAAATTTCACTTATTTTGAGGTAAAAAGGCAGAAATTCCTCTTATTTTGTGGCAAAAATGAAGAAATTTCCCTTCTTTGTGGCAAAAAGTATCCATTTCATTTATTTATGGCAAAATTGCAGAAATTCCCCATATTTTGGAGCAAAATTGCAGAAAATCCCCTAATTGTGGGGCAAAAAGTCAGAAATTCCTTATATGTTGGGGCAAAAACACCGAAATTCTCCTTATTTTGGGGCAAAACTCAGAATTCCACATATTTTGGGGCAAAATTCCAGAAATTTCCTTTATTTTGGGGCAAAATTGTAGAAATTTCACTTATTTTGAGGCAAAATTGCAGAAATTTCACTTATTTCAGGGAAAAAAGACAGAAATTTTCCTTATTTTGGGGCAAAAAGGCAGAAATTCCTAATATTTTGTGGCAAAAATGCAGAAATTTTCCTTATTTTGTGTCGAAAAAGCAGAAATTTCCCTTATTTGGGGGCAAAATTGCAGAAATTTCACTTATTTCAGGGCATATTTCAAAAATTCATTTTATTTTGGGGCAAAAAGACAGAAATTCCGTTTATTTTTTGGTAAAAAGGCAGAAATTTCACTTATTTTGAGGTAAAAAGGCAGAAATTCCTCTTATTTTGGGGCAAAAATAAAGAAATTTCTATTTTTTTGTGGCAAAAGGTATACATTCCCCTTATTTTTGGGGAAAAAAGCAGAAATACCCCATATTTTGGAGCAAAATTGCAGAAATTCCCCTAGTTGTGGGGCAAAAAGGGAGAAATTCACTATTTGTTGGGGCAAAAAGACAGAAATTCTCCTTATATTGGGGCAAAACTCAGAAATTCCACTTATTTTGGGACAAAATTGCAGAAATTTCACTTATTTTGGGGCAAAATTGCAAAAATTTCAATAATTTCAGGGAAAAAGCAGAAATTTTCCTTATTTTGGGGCAAAAAGGCAGAAATTCCTAATACTTTGTGGGAAAAATGGAGAAATTCCCCTTATTTTGTTTCAAAAATGGAAAAATTCCTTTTATTTTGAAGTAAAAAGGCTGAAATTCGCCTTATTTGGGGGCAGAAAGGCAGAAATTTCACTTATTTTAGGGCAAAAAAACAGAAATTCCTCTTATTTTGTGGCAAAAAGGCAGAAATTTCTTTTATTTTGGGGCAAAATTGCAGAAATTTAACTTATTTTGGGGCAAAATTGCAGAAATTTCATTTATTTCAGGAAAAAAAGCAGAAATTTTCTTATTTTGGGGCAAAAAGGCAAAAATTTCTTTTATTTTGGTACAAAATTGCAAAATTTTTATTATTTTGGGGCAAAAATGCAGAAATCTTCCTTATTTTGGGGAAAAATTACAGAAATTTCACTTATTTCAGGGAAAAAACGCAAAAATTTCTCTTATTTTGGGGCAAAAAGGCAGAAATTACTTTTAATTTGCTACAAAATTGCAGAAATTTTCTCTATTTTGGGGCAAAAATACATTATTTCCCCATATTTTAGGGCAAAAAGGCAGAGATTCCCCTTATTATGAGGTAAAAAGGCGGAAATTCCCCTTATTTTGGAGCAAAAAGACAGAAATTCCCCTTATTTTGTGTCAAAAAGGCAGAAATTTCCCTTATTTTGGGGCAAAATTGCAGAAATTTCACTTATTTCAGGGAAAAAAGGCAGAAATTTTCTTTATTTTGGGGCAAAAGTCAGAAATTCCTAATATTTTGTGGCAAAAATGCAGAAATGCTCCTTATTTTGTGTCAAAAAGGCAGAAATTTCCCTTATCTGGGGGCAAAATTGCAGAAATTTCACTTATTTCAGGGCATAATTAAAAAATTGCTTTTATTTTGGGGCAAAAAGACAGAAATTCCGTTTATTTTTGGGTAAAAAGGCAGAAATTTCACTTATTTTGAGGTCAAAAGGCAGAAATTCTTCTTATTTTGGGGCAAAAATGAAAAAATTTCCCTTTTTTGTGGGAAAAGGTATACATTCCCTTTATTTTTGTGAAAAAAAGCAGAAATTCCCCGTATTTTGGAGCAAAATTGCAGAAATTCCCCTAGTTGTGGGGCAAAAAGGGAGAAATTTCCTATTTGTTGGGGCAAAAAGACAGAAATTCTCCTTATATTGGGGCAAAACTCAGAAATTCCACTTATTTTGGGGCAAAATTGCAGAAATTTCACTTATTTTGGGGCAAAATTGCAAAAATTTCAATAATTTCAGGGAAAAAAGGCAGAAATTTTCCTTATTTTGGGGCAAAAAGGCAGAAATTCCTAATTCTTTGTGGAAAAAATGCAGAAATTCCCCTTATTTTGTTTCAAAAATGGAGAAATTCCTCTTATTTTGAGGTAAAAAGGCTGAAATTCGCCTTATTTGGGGACAGAAAGGCAGAAATTTCACTTATTTTGGGGCAAAAAAACAGAAATTCCTCTTATTTTGTGGCAAAAAGGCAGAAATTTCTGTTATTTTGGGGCAAAATTGCAGAAATTTAACTTATTTTGGGGCAAAATTGCAGAAATTTCATTTATTTTAGGGAAAAAAGCAGAAATTTTCTTATTTTGGGGCAAAAAGGCAAAAATTTCTTTTATTTTGGTACAAAATTGCAAAAATTTTTATTATTTTGGGGCAAAAATGCAGAAATTTCCCATATTTTGGGGCAAAAATGAAGAAATTCCCCTTATTTTGAGGTGAAAAGGCTGAAATTCCTCTTATTTTGGGACAAAAAGTCAGAAATTCCCCTTATTTTGGGGCAAAAAGCAGAGATTACCCTTATTTTGGGGAAAAATTTTAGAAATTTAACTTATTTCAGGGCAAAAAGTCAGAAATTCCCCTTATTTTGGGGCAAAAAGGCAGAAATTCCGTTTATTTTTGAGGAAAAGTCAGAAATTGCACTTCTTTTGAGCCAAAAAGCGAAAAATCCCCTTATTTTGGGGTAAAAATGAAGAAATTTCCCTTTTTTATGGCAAAAAGGTATACCTTCCCTTTATTTTCGGGCAAAAAGGCAGAAATTCCCCGTATTTTGAAGCAAAATTGCAGAAATTCCCCTAATTTTGGGGCAAAATCGCAGAACTTCCCCTTATTTTGGGGTAAAACTGCAGAAATTTCACTTATTTGGCGGCAAAATGGCAGAAATTCCCTTTATTTTCGGTGAAAAAGGCAGAAAATCCCCGTATTTTGGAGCAAAATTGCAGATATTCACCTAATTTTGGGGTAAAACATGCAGTAATTTTCTTTATTTTGGGGTAAAAAGGCAGAAATTCCTTTTATTTGGGGCAAAAGTCAGAAATTCCCCTTAATTTATGGTAAATTGCAGAAATTTCCCTTATTTTGGGACAAAAAACAGAAATTCCTTTTATTTTGGGGCAAAATTGCAGAAAATTCCTTTATTATGGGGAAAAATTGCAGAAATTTCTTTTATTTTAAGGCAAAATTGCAGAAATTTCACTTATTTCAGAGAAAAAAACTAAAATTTTTCTTATTTTAGGGCAAAATGCAGAAATTCCCATTATTTTGGGGCAAAACGGCAGAAATTCACCTTATTTTGGTGTAAAATTGCAGACATTTCACATATTTCATGGCAAAAAGGCAGAAATTCCCCTTATTTGGGGGCAAAAAGGCGGAAATTCCCCTTATTTTGGGATAAAATTGCAGAAATTTCCCTTGTTTGGGGGCAAAAAGGCAGAAAATCCCCTTAATTTCAGGCAAAAAGGCAGAAATTCCCCGTATTTTGGAGCAAAATTGCAGAAATTCCCCTAATATTGGGGCAAAAATGCAGAAATTCCCTTTATTTGGGGCAAATCGGCAGAAGATCCCCTTATTTTCAGGAAAAGAGGCAGAAATTCCCTGCATTTTGAAGCAAAATTGCAGAAACTCCCCTAATTTGAGGCAAAAAGGCAGAAATTCCCTTTATTTTGGGGCAAAAAAACAGAAATTCTCCTTATTTCGGGGCAAAAATCAGAAATTTCCCTTATTTTGGGGCAAAATTTTAGAAATTTCTTTTATTTTGGTACAGAATTGCAGAAATTTTTCTTATTTTGTGGCAAAAAGGCAGAAATTTTCCATACTTTGGTGCAAAAGGCTGAAATTTTTCTTTTTTGAGGTAAAATGCTGAAATTCCCCATATTTTGGGGCAAAAAGGCACAAATTTTCCTTATTTTCGGGCCAAATTGCAGAAATTTCATTTATTTCAGGGCAAAAAGTCAGGAATTACTTTTATTTGGGGGTAAAAATCAGAAATTTCTTTTATTTTGGTACAAAATTGAAGAAATTTTTCTTATTTTGGAACAAAAAGTCAGAAATTCCCCATATTTTGGGCAAAAGGCAGAAATTCCCCTTATTTTGAGGTAAAAAGGCTGAAATTCCCGTTATTTTGGTTCAAAAAGACAGAAATTCCCTTTACTTTGTGGCAAAAAGGCAGAAATTCTCGTTAATTGGGGCAGAAAAGCAAAAATTTTCCTTATTTGGGGGCAATAAGGCAGAAATTTCCCATATTTTGTGGCAAAAAGGCAGAAACTGCTTTTATTTGGAGGTAAAATGCTGAAATTCCCCTTATTTTGGCAAAAAGGCAGAAATTCCCCTTATTTTGGGGCAAAATTGCAGAAATTTCACTTATTTCAAGGCAAAAAGTCAGAAAATTGCCTTATTTTGGGGCAAAAAGTAGAAATTCTCCTAATTTTGGGGTCAAAAACAGAAATTCCCCTCATTTTGGGGTAAAATTGTGGAAATTTCAAATATTTCAGGGCAAAAAGGGAGAAGTTCCACTTTATTTCAGGCAATAAGGGAGAAATTCCCTGTATTTTGGAGCAAAATTTCAGAAATTCCCCTTATATTGGAGCAAAAATGCAGAAATTCCCATTATTTTGATGCAATAAGGCAGAAATTCCCCGTATTTTGAAGCAAAATTGCACATATTCCCTTAATTTTGAGGGAAAATGCAGAAATTCACATTATTTTGGGGCAAAAAGAAAGAAATTCTTCTTATTTCAGGGCAAAAAGTCAGAAATTCCCATTATTTTGGGGCAAAATTCCAGAAATTTCCTTTATTTTGGGGCAAAATTGCAGAAATCTACCTTATTTTGGGGAAAAATTACAGAAATTTCACTTATTTCAGGGAAAAAACGCAGAAATTTCTCTTATTTTAGGGCAAAAACGCAGAAATTACTTTTAATTTGGTACAAAATTGCAGAAATTTTCTTTATTTTGGGGCAAAAATATAGAATTTCCCCATATTTTAGGGCAAAAAGGCAGAGATTCCTGTTATTATGAGGCAAAAAGGCGGAAATTCCCCTTATTTTGGAGCAAAAAGACAGAAATTCCCCTTATGTTGTGTCAAAAAGGCAGAAATTTCCCTTATTTTGGGGCAAAATTGCAGAAATTTCACTTATTTCAGGGAAAAAAGGCAGAAATTTTCCTTCTTTTGGGGCAAAAAGGCAGAAATTCCTAATATTTTGTGGCAAAAATGCAGAAATTCCCCTTATTCTGTGGAAAAAAGGCAGAAATTTTTCTTATTTTGGAGCAAAATTGCAGAAATTTCATTTATTTCAGGGCATAATTCAAAAATTGCTTTTATTTTGGGGCAAAAAGACAGAAATTCCGTTTATTTTTGCGTAAAAAGTCAGAAATTGCACTTATTTTGAGCCAAAAGGCGAAAAATCCCCTTATTTTGGGGTAAAAATGAAGAAATTTTTCTTTTTTATGGCAAAACGTATACATTCCCTTTATTTTCAGGCAAAAAGGCAGAAATTTCCCGTATTTTGGAGCAAAATTGCAGAAATTCCCTTAATTTTGGGGCAAAACGCAGAACTTCCCCTTATTTTGGGGTAAAACTGCAGAAATTTCACTTATTTCGCGGCAAAATGGCAGAAATTCCCTTTATTTTCGGCGAAAAAGGCAGAAAATCCCCGTATTTTGGAGCAAAATTGCAGAAATTCACCTAATTTTGGGGTAAAACATGCAGTAATTTTCTTTATTTTGGGGCAAAAATACAGAAATTCTTCATATTTTAGGGCAAAAAAGCAGAGATTCTTCTTATTATGAGGTAAAAAGGCTGAAATTCCCCTTATTTTGGGGCAAAAAGTCAGAAATTCCCCTTATTTTGGGGCAAAAAGGCAGAAATTCCGTTTATTTTTGGGGAAAAGTCAGAAATTGCACTTATTTTGAGCCAAAAGGTGAAAAATCCCCTTATTTTGGGGTAAAAATGAAGAAATTTCCCTTTTTTATGGCAAAAAGGTATACATTCCCTTTATTTTCGGGCAAAAAGGCAGAAATTCCCCGTATTTTGGAGCAAAATTGCAGAAATTCCCTTAATTTTGGGGCAAAATGCAGAACTTCCCCTTATTTTGGGGTAAAACTGCAGAAATTTCACTTATTTCGCGGCAAAATGGCAGAAATTCCCTTTATTTTCGGCGAAAAAGGCAGAAAATCCCCGTATTTTGGAGCAAAATTGCAGAAATTCACCTAATTTTGGGATAAAACATGCAGTAATTTTCTTTATTTTGGGGTAAAAAGGTAGAAATTTAACTTATTTTGAGGTAAAAGGGCAGAAATTCTCTTTATTTTGGGGCAAAGATGAAGAAATTTCCCTTTTTTGTGGCAAAAGGTATACATTCTCCTCATTTTTGGGAAAAAAAAGCAGAAATTCCCCATATTTTGGAGCAAAATTGCAGAAATTTCCCTACTTGTGGGGCAAAAAGGGAGAAATTCCCTATTTGTTGGGGCAAAAAGACAAAAACTCTCCTTATTTTGGGGCAAAACTCAGAAATTCCACTTATTTTGGGGCAAAATTGCAGAAATTTCACTTATTTTGGGGTAAAATTGCAGAAATTTCACTTATTTCAGAGAAAAAAGGAAGAAATTTTCTTTATTTTGGGAAAAAGGCAGAAATTCCTAATATTTTGAGGTAAAAAGGCTGAAATTGGCCTTATTTGGGGGCAAAAAGGCAGAAATTTCCCTTATTTTAGGGCAAAAAGACAGAAATTCCCCTTATTTTGTGGCAAAAAGGCAGAAATTTCTTTTATTTTGGAGCAAAATTGCAGAAATTTCACTTATTTTGGGGCAAAATTGCAGAAATTACTTATTTAAGGGAAAAAAAGCAGAAATTTTCTTATTTTGGGGCAAAAAGCAGAAATTTCTTTCATTTTGGTACAAAATTGCAAAAATTTTTCTTATTTTGGGGCCAAAAGGCAGAAATTTCTCATATTTTGGGGCAAAAATGAAGAAATTTCCATTATTTTGAGGTAAAAAGGCTGAAATTCCTCCTATTTTGGGGCAAAAAGTCAGAAATTCCACTTCTTTTGGGGCAAAAACAGACATTTCCCTTATTTTGGGGAAAAATTTTAGAAATTTAATTTATTTCAGGGCAAAAAGTCAGAAATTCCCCTTATTTTGGGGCAAAACTCAGAAATTCCACTTATTTTGGGGCAAAATTGCAGAAATTTCACTTATTTGGGGCAAAATTGCAGAAATTTCACTTAATTCAGGAAAAAAGGCAGAAATTTTCATTATTTTGGGGCAAAAAGGCAGAAATTCCTAATATTTTGTGGCAAAATTGCAGAAATTCCCCTTATTTTGAGGTAAAAAGGCTGAAATTCCTCCTCTTTTGGGGCAAAAAGTCAGAAATTCCACTTATTTTGGGGCAAAAACTGACATTTCCCTTATTTTGGGGAAAAATTTTAGAAATTTAATTTATTTCAGGGCAAAAAGTCAGAAATTCCCCTTATTTTGGGGCAAAACTCAGAAATTCCACTTATTTTGAGGCAAAATTCCAGAAATTTTCCTTATTTTGGGGCAAAATTGCAGAAATTTCACTTATTTGGGGCAAAATTGCAGAAATTTAAGTTAATTCAGGAAAAAAGGCAGAAATTTTCATTATTTTGGGTTAAAAAGGCAGAAATTCCTAATATTTTGTGGCAAAATTGCAGAAATTCCCCTTATTTTGAGGTTAAAAGGTTGAAATTCCCGTTATTTTGGGGCAAAAAGGCAGAAATTCTCTTTACTTTGTGGCAAAAAGGCAGAAATTCCCGTTAATTGGGGCAGAAAAGCAAAAATTTTCCTTATTTGGGGGCAATAAGGCAGAAATTCCCCATATTTTGTGGCAAAATGTCAGAAATTCCCCTTATTTTGCGGCGAAATTTCAAAAATTTCCTTTATTTGGGGGCAAAATTGCAAAAATCTCCCTTATTTTGGGGCAAAATTGCAGAAATTTCACTTATTTCAAAGAAAAAACGCAGAAATTTCTCTTTTTTTGGGACAAAAATGCAGAAAATACTTGTATTTTGGTACAAAATTGCAGAAATTTTCTTGATTTTGGGGCAAAAATACAGAAATTCCCCATATTTTAGGGCAAAAAGGAAGAGATTCCCATTATTATGAGGTTAAAATGCTGAAATTTCCTTTTTTTGAAGGCAAAAAGACAGAAATTGCCCTTATTTTGTGGCAAAAAGGCAGAAATTTTCCTTATTTTGGGGCCAAATTGCAGAAATTTCACTTATTTCAGGGTAATAAGTCAGAAATTTCTTTTATTTTGGAGCAAAAATGATTAAATTTCCCTTTTTTATGGCCAAAAGCTATACATTCCCTTTATTTTCGGGCAAAAAGGAAGAAATTCACCGTATTTTGGAGCAAAATTGCAGAAATTCCCTTATTTTGGGGCAAAACGCAGAACTTCCCCTCATTTTGGGGTAAAACTGCAGAAATTTCACTTATTTCGCGGCAAAATTGCAGAAATTCCCTTTATTTTCGGCGAAAAAGGCAGAAAATCCCTGTATTTTAGAGCAAAATTGCAGAAATTCACCTAATTTTGGGGTAAAACATGCAGTAATTTTCTTTATTTTGGGGCAAAAAGGCAGAAATTCCCCTTATTTTGGGGCAAAAGGCAGAAATTCTCATTATTTTAGGGCAAAATTGCAGAAATTTCCCTTATTTGGGGACAAAAACAGAAATTCCCTTTATTTTGGGGCAAAATTGCAGAAAATTCCTTTATTATGGGGAAAAATTGCAGAAATTTCTTTTATTTTAAGGCAAAAGTGCAGAAATTTCACTTATTTCAGAGAAAAAAAGCAAAAATTTTTCTGATTTTTGAGCAAAAAGGCAGAAATTCTCATTATTTTGGGGCAAAAAGGCAGAAATTCACCTTATTTTGGGATAAAATTGCAGACATTTCACACATTTCAGGGCAAAAAGGCAGATATTACCCTTATTTGTGGGCAAAAAGGCATAAATTCCCCTTATTTTGGGATAAAATTGCAGAAATTTCCCTTGTTTGGGGGCAAAAACACAGAAAATCCCCTTAATTTCGGGCAAAAAGGCAGAAATTCCCCGTATTTTGGAGCAAAATTGCAGAAATTCCCCTAATATTAGGGCAAAAATGCAGAAATTCCCTTTATTTGGGGCAAATCGGCAGAAGTTCCCCTTATTTTCTGAAAAGAGGCAGAAATTCCCTGTATTTTGAAGCAAAATTGCAGAAACTCCTCTAATTTTGAGGCAAAAAGGCAGAAATTCCCTTTATTTTGGGGCAAAAATACAGAATTTCTCTTTATTTCGGGTCAAAAATCAGAAATTTCCCTTATTTTGGGACAAAATTTTAGAAATTTCTTTTATTTTGGTACAGAATTGCAGAAATTTTTCTTATTTTGTGGCAAAAAGGCAGAAATTTTCCATATTTTGGTGCAAAAAGGCTAAAATTCCTCTTATTTTGAGGTAAAATGCTGAAATTCCCCATATTTTGGGGTTAAAAGGCAGAAATTCCCCTCATTTTGGGGCAAAAAGGAACAAATTTTTCTTATTTTCGGGCCAAATTGCAGAAATTTCATTTATTTCAGGGCAAAAAGTCAGAAATTACTTTTATTTTGGGGCAAAAAGCAGAAATTTTCTTTATATTGGTAAAAAATTGAAGAAATTTTTCTTATTTTGGAACAAAAAGTCAGAAATTCCCCATATTTTGGGCAAAAGGCAGAAATTCCCCTTATTTTGAGGTGAAATGGCTGAAATTCCCGTTATTTTGGGGCAAAAAGGCAGAAATTCCTTTTTCTTTGTGGTAAAAAGGCAGAAATTCCCGTTAATTGGGGCAGAAAAGCAAAAATTTTCCTTATTTGGGGGCAATAAGGCAGAAATTTCCCATATTTTGTGGAAAAAAGGCAGAAACTGCTTTTATTTGGAGGTAAAATGCTGAAATTCCCCTTATTTTGGCAAAAAGGCATAAATTCCCCTTATTTTGAAGCAAAATTGCAGAAATTTCACATATTTCAGAGCAAAAAGTCAGAAAATTGCCTTATTTTGGGGCAAAAACAGAAATTCTTCTAATTTTGGGGTCAAAAACAGAAATTCTCCTTATTTTGGGGTAAAATTGTGGAAATTTCAAATATTTCAGGGCAAAAAGGCAGAAATTCCACTTTATTTCGGGCAGTAAGGCAGAAATTCCCCGTATTTTGGTGGAAAATTTCAGAAATTCTCCTTATATTGGTGCAAAAATGAAGAAATTCCCATTATTTTGGTGCAATAAGGCAGAAGATCCCTGTATTTTGAAGCAAAATTGCACATATACCCCTAATTTTGAGGGAAAATGCAGAAATTCACATTATTCTGGGGAAAAAAGACAGAAATTCTCCTTATTTCAGGGCAAAAAGTCAGAAATTCCTCTTATTTTTGGGCAAAATTCCACAAATTTCCATTATTTTGGGGCAAAATTGTAGAAATCTCCCTTATTTTGGAAAAAATTACAGAAATTTCACTTATTTTAGAGAAAAAAGGAAGAAATTTCTCTTATTTTAGGGCAAAAAGGCAGAAATTACTTTTAATTTGGTACAAAATTGCAGAAATTTTCTTTATTTTGGGGCAAAAATAAAGAAATTCCCCATATTTTAGGGCAAAAAGGCAGAGATTCCCCTTATTATGAGGTAAAAAGGCTGAAATTCCCCTTATTTTGGGGCAAAAAGACAGAAATTCCCCTTATTTTGTGGCAAAAAGGCAGAAATTTTCATTATTTTGGGGCAAAATTGTAAAAATTTCACTTATTTCAGGGCAAAATTCAAAAATTCCTTTTATTTTGGGGCAAAAAGACAGAAATTCCGTTTATTTTTGGGTAAAAAGGCAGAAATTTCACTTATTTTGAGGTAAAAAGGCAGAAATTCCTTTTATTTTGAGGCAAAAATGAAGAAATTTCCCTTTTTTTGGCAAAAGGTATACATTCCCTTTATTTTCGGGAAAAAAAGCAGAAATTCCTTGTATTTTGGGCAAAATTGCAGAAAATCCCCTAATTGTGGGGCAAAAAGGCAAAAATTCCCTATATGTTGGGGCAAAAAGACAGAAATTCTTCTTATTTTGGGGCAAAACTCAGAAATTCCACTTATTTTGGGGCAAAATTGCAGAAATTTCCTTTATTTTTTGGCAAAATTGCAGAAATTTCACTTATTTTGGGGCAAAATTGCAGAAATTTCACTTATTTCAGGGAAAAAAGGCAGAAATTTTCTGATTTTGGGGCAAAAAGGCAGAAAGTCCTAATATTTTGTGGCAAAAATGCAAAAATTCCCCTTATTTTGTGTCAAAAAGCAGAAATTTCCCTTATTTGGGGGCAAAATTGCAGAAATTTCACTTATTTCAGGGCATATTTCAAAAATTTCTTTTATTTTGTGGCAAAAAGACAGAAATTTTGTTTATTTTTGGGTAAAAAGGCATAAATTTCACTTATTTTGAGGTAAAAAGGCAGAAATTCTTCTTATTTTGGGGTAAAAATGAAGAAATTTCTCTTTTTTGTGGCAAAAGGTATACATTCCACTTATTTTTGAAAAAAAAAGCAGAAATTCCTTGTATTTTGGAGCAAAATTGCAGAAATTCCCCTAGTTGTGGGGCAAAAAGGGAGAAATTCCCTATTTGTTGGGGCAAAAATACAGAAATTCTCTTTATTTTGGGGCAAAACTCATAAATTCCACTTATTTTGTGGCAAAATTGCAGAAATTTCACTTATTTTGGGGCAAAATTTCAGAAATTTCACTTATTTCAGAGAATAAAGGCAGAAATTTTCCTTATTTTAGGGCCAAAAGTCCGAAATTCCTAATATTTTGTGGCAAAAATTCAGGAATTCCCCTTATTTTGTGTCAAAAATGCAGAAATTCTCCTTATTTTGAGGTAAAAATGCTGAAATTTCCCTTATTTGGAGGCAAAAAGGCAGAAATTTCCCTTATTTTAGGGCGAAAAGACAGAAATTCCCCTTATTTTGTGGCAAAAACGCAGAAATTTCTTTTATTTTGGAGCAAAATTGCAGAAATTTCACTTATTTTGGGGCAAAATTGCAGAAATTTCACTTATTACAATGAAAAAAAGCATAAAAATTTTTATTTTGGGGCAAAATGGCAGAACTTTCTTTTATTTTGGTACAAAATAGCAAAATTTTTTTTTATTTTGAAGCAAAAAGGCAGAAATTTCCCATATTTTGGGGCAAAAATGAAGAAATTCATCTTATTTTGAGGTAAAAAGGCTGAAATTCTTCTTATTTTGGGGCAAAAATCAGAAATTCCTCTTATTATCGGGCAAAAAGCAGACATTTCCCTTATTTTGGGAAAAAATTTTAGAAATTTAACTTATTTCAGGGCAAAAAGTCAGAAATTCCCCTTATTTTCTGGCAAAAATCAGAAATTCCACTTATTTAGGTGTAAAATTCGAGAAATTTCACTTATTTTGGGGCAAAATTGCAGAAATTTCACTTATTTTGGGGCAAAATTGCAGATTTTTAACTAAATTAAGGAAAAAAAGGCAAAATTTTTCCTTATTTTGGGGCAAAAAGGCAGAAATTCCTAATATTTCGTGGCAAAAATGAAGAAATTTTCCTTATTTTGTGTCAAAAATGCAGAAATTCCTTTTATTTTGAGGTAAAAAGGCTGAAATTCACCTTATTTGGAGGCAAAAAGGCAGAAATTTCCCTTATTTTGGGGCAAAAAGTCAGAAATTCCCCTAATTGTTGGGCAAAAATGCAGAAATTCCCTAAATGTTGGGGCAAAAAGACATTAATTCTTTTTATTTTGGGTCAAAATTCAGAAATTCCAATTATTTTGAGGTAAAAAGGCTGAAATTAACCTTATTTAGAGTCAAAAAATAGAAATTTTCCTTATTTTGGAGCAAAAAGATAGAAATTCCCCTTATTTTGAGGCAAAAGCAGAAATTTCTTTTATTTTGGGGCAAAATAGCAGAAATTTCACTTATTTTGGTGCAAAACTGTAGAAATTTCACTTATTTCAGGGAAAAAAAGCAGAAATTTTTTATTTTGGGGGAAAATGGCAGAAATTTTCCATATTTTGGGGCAAAAATGCAGAAATTCCCCTTATTTTGAGGTAAAAAGGCTGAAATTCCCCTTATTTTGGGGCAAAAAGTCAGAAATTCCCCTTATTTTTGGGCAAAAAGCAGACATTTCCCTTATTTTGGGAAAAAATTTTAGAAATTTAACTTATTTCAGTGCAAAAAGTCAGAAATTCCCATTATTTTGGGGCAAAACTCAGAAATTCCACTTATTTAGGGGCAAAATTCCAGTAATTTCCCTTATTTTGGGGCAAAATTGCAGAAATTTCACTTATTTTGGGGCAAAATTGCAGAAATTTCACTTAATTCAAGAAAAAAAGGCAGAAATTTTCCTTATTTTGGGGTAAAAAGGCAGAAATTCCACTTATTTTGGGGCAAAAATGCAGAAATTCCCCTTATTTTGTGTCAAAAAGGCAGAAATTTCACTTATTTCAGGGCATAATTCAAAAATTCCTTTTTTTGGGATAAAAAGACAGAAATTCCGTTTATTTTGGGGTAAAAAGGCAGAAATTTCACTTATTTTGAGGTAAAAAGGCAGAAATTCCTCTTATTTTGTGGCAAACATGAAGAAATTTCCCTTTTTTGTGGCAAAAGGTATACATTCCCCTTATTTTCGGCAAAAAAGCAGAAATTCCCCATATTTTGGAGCAAAATTGCAGAAAATCTTCTAATTGTGGGGCAAAAAGGCAGAAATTCCCTATATGTTGGGGCAAAAAGACAGGAATTCTTCTTATTTTGGGGCAAAACTCAGAAATTCCACTTATTTTGGGGCAAAATTCCAGAAATTTCCCTTATTTTGGGGCAAAATTGCAGAATTTTACTTATTTTGGGGCAAAATTCCAGAAATTTCACTTATTTCAGGGAAAAAAGGCAGAAATTTTCCTTATTTTAGGGCAAAAAGGCAGAAATTCCTAATATTTTGTGGCAAAAAAGCAGAAATTCCCCTTATTTTGTGTCAAAAAGGCAGAAATTTTCATTATTTTGGGGCAAAATTGCAGAAATTTCCCTTATTTTGGAACAAAACTCAGAAATTCCACTTATTTTGGGGCAAAATTGCAGAAATTTTACTTATTTTGGGGCAGAATTGCAGAAATTACACTTATTTCAGGGAAAAAGGAAGAAATTTTCCTTATTTTGGGGCAAAAAAGCAGAAATTCCTATTATTTTGTGGCATAAATGCAGAAATTCCTTTTATTTTTGTGTCAAAAAGGCAGAAATTTCCCTTATTTGGGGGCAAAATTGCAAAAATTTCACTTATTTCAGGGCATAATTCAAAAATTCCTTTTATTTTGCGGCAAAAAGACAGAAATTCCGTTTATTTTTGAGTAAAAAGGCAGAAATTTCACTTATTTTGAGGTAAAAAGGCAGAAATTCCTCTTATTTTGGGGCAAAAATGAAGATATTTCCCTCTTTTGGGCAAAAGGTATACATTCCCCTTATTTTTGGGAAAAAAAGCAGAAATTCCCCGTATTTTGGAGCAAAATTGCAGAAATTTCACTTATTTTGGGGCAAAATTGCAGAACTTTCACTTATTTCAGAGAAAAAAGTCAGAAATTTTCCTTATTTTGTGGCAAAAAAGAAGAAATTCCTAATATTTTGTGGTAAAAATGCAGAAATTCCCCTTATTTTGTATCAAAAATGGAGAAATTCCTCTTATTTTGAGGTAAAAAGGCTTAAATTCGCCTTATTTTGGAGCAAAAAGGCAGACATTTCCCTTATTTATGGCAAAAAGACAGAAACTCCCCTCATTTTGTGGCAAAAAGGCAGAAATTTCTTTTATTTTGGGGAGAATTGCAGAAATTTCACTTATTTTGGGGCAAAATTGCAGAAATTTCACTTATTTCAGGGAAAAAAGCAGAAATTTTCTTATTCTGTGGCAAAAAGGAAGAAATTTCTTTTATTTTGGTACAAAATTGCAAAATTTTTTCTTATTTTGGGGCAAAAGAGCAAAAATTTCCCATGTTTGGGGCAAAAATGAAGAAATTCCCCTTATTTTGATGTAAAAAGGCTGAAATTCCCCTTATTTTGGGGCAAAAAGTCAGAAATTCCCCTAATTGTTGGGCAAAAATGCAAAAATTCCCTAAATGTTGGGGCGAAAAAACAGAAATTCTTTTTATTTTCGGGCAAAACTCAGAAATTCCACTTATTTTGATGTAAAAAGGCTGAAATTCCCCTTATTTTTGGTCAAATAGGCAGAAATTTCCCTTATTTTGGGGCAAAAAGACAGCAATACCTCTTATTTTGTGGCAAAAAGGCAGAAATTTCTTTTATTTTGGGGCAAAATTGCAGAAATTTCACTTATTTTGGTGCAAAATTCAAGAAATTTCACTTATTTCAGGGAAAAAAAGGAGAAATTTTCTTATTTTGGGGAAAAAAGCAGAAATTTCTTCTATTTTGGTACAAAATTGCAGAAATTTCACTTATTTTGGGGCAAAAAGCAGAAATTTCTTTTATTTTGGTACAAAATTGCAAAAATTTTTCTTATTTTGGGGCAAAAAGTCAGAAATTTCTCATATTTTGGGGCAAAAATGAAGAAATTCCTCTTATTTTGAGGTAAAAAGGCTGAAATTCCCCTTATTTTGGGGCAAAAAGTCAGAAATTCTTCTAATTGTGGGGCAAAAATGCAGAAATTCCCTAAATGTTGGGGTAAAAAGACAGAAATTCTTTTTATTTTGGGGCAAAACTCAGAAATTCCACTTATTTTGAGGTAAAAAGGCTGAAATTCCCCTTATTTTTGGTCAAATAGGCAGAAATTTCCCTTATTTTGGGGCAAAAAGACAGCAATACCTCTTATTTTGTGGCAAAAAGGCAGAAATTTCTTTTATTTTGGGGCAAAATTGCAGAAATTTCACTTATTTTGGTGCAAAATTCAAGAAATTTCACTTATTTCAGGGAAAAAAAGGAGAAATTTTCTTATTTTGGGGAAAAAAGCAGAAATTTCTTCTATTTTGGTACAAAATTGCAGAAATTTCACTTATTTTGGGGCAAAAAGCAGAAATTTCTTTTATTTTGGTACAAAATTGCAAAAATTTTTCTTATTTTGGGGCAAAAAGTCAGAAATTTCTCATATTTTGGGGCAAAAATGAAGAAATTCCTCTTATTTTGAGGTAAAAAGGCTGAAATTCCCCTTATTTTGGGGCAAAAAGTCAGAAATTCTTCTAATTGTGGGGCAAAAATGCAGAAATTCCCTAAATGTTGGGGTAAAAAGACAGAAATTCTTTTTATTTTGGGGCAAAACTCAGAAATTCCACTTATTTTGAGGTAAAAAGGCTGAAATTCCCCTTATTTTTGGTCAAATAGGCAGAAATTTCCCTTATTTTGGGGCAAAAAGACAGCAATACCTCTTATTTTGTGGCAAAAAGGCAGAAATTTCTTTTATTTTGGGGCAAAATTGCAGAAATTTCACTTATTTTGGGGCAAAATTCAAGAAATTTCACTTATTTCAGGGAAAAAAAGGAGAAATTTTCTTATTTTGGGGAAAAAAGCAGAAATTTCTTCTATTTTGGTACAAAATTGCAGAAATTTCACTTATTTTGGGGCAAAAAGCAGAAATTTCTTTTATTTTGGTACAAAATTGCAAAAATTTTTCTTATTTTGGGGCAAAAAGTCAGAAATTTCTCATATTTTGGGGCAAAAATGAAGAAATTCCTCTTATTTTGAGGTAAAAAGGCTGAAATTCCCCTTATTTTGGGGCAAAAAGTCAGAAATTCTTCTAATTGTGGGGCAAAAATGCAGAAATTCCCTAAATGTTGGGGTAAAAAGACAGAAATTCTTTTTATTTTGGGGCAAAACTCAGAAATTCCACTTATTTTGACGTAAAAAGGCTGAAATTCCCCTTATTTGAGGTCCAAAAGGCAGAAATTTCCCTTATTTTGGGGCAAAATGACAGAAATTCCCCTTATTTTGTGGCAAAAAGGCAGAAATTTCTTTTATTTTGGGGCAAAATAGCAGAAATTTCACTTATTTTGGTGCAAAATTGCAGAAATTTCACTTATTTCAGGGAAAAAATGCAGAAATTTTTTTTTTATTTTGGGGCAAAAAGGCAGAAATTTGTTTTATTTTGGTAAAAAATTGCAAAACTTTTTTCTTATTTTGGGGCAAAAAGGCAGAAATTTTCCATATTTTGGGGCAAAAATGCAGAAATTCCCCCTTATTTTGAGGTAAAAAGGCTAAAATTCCCCTTATTTGGGGCAAAAAGTCAGAAATTCCCATTATTTTGGGGCAAAAGCAGACATTTCCCTTATTTTGGGGAAAAATTTTAGAAATTTAACTTATTTTAGGGCAAAAATCAGAAATTCCCCTTATGTTGGGGAAAAACTCAGAAATTCCAATTATTTTTGGCAAAATTCCAGAAATTTCCCTTATTTTGGGACAAAATTGCAGAAATTTCACTTATTTGGGGCAAAATTGCAGAAATTTCACTTTATTCAGGAAAAAAAGGCAGAAATTTTCCTTATTTTGGAGCAAAAAGGCAGAAATTCCACTTCTTTTGGGGCAAAAATGCAGAAATTCCCCTTATTTTGTGTCAAAAAGGCAGAAATTTGACTTATTTCAGGGCATAATTCAAAAATTCATTTTATTTTGGGGCCAAAAGATAGAAATTTCGTTTATTTTGGTGTAAAAATGTAGAAATTTCACTTATTTTGAGGTAAAAGGACAGAAATTCCTCTTATTTTGTGTCAAAAATGAAGAAATTTCCTTTTTTGTGGCAAAAGGTATACATTCCCCTTATTTTCGGGCAAAAAGGCAGAAATTCCTCATATTTTGGAGCAAAATTGCAGAAATTCCCCTAATTGTGGGGCAAAAAGGCAGAAATTCCCTATATGTTGGGGCAAAAGACAGGAATTCTTCCTATTTTGGGGTAAAACTCAGAAATTCCACTTATTTTGGGGCAAAATTCCAGAAATTTCTCTTATTTTGGGGCAAAATTGGAGAAATTTCACTTATTTTGGGGCAAAATTGCAGAAATTTTACTTATTTCAGGGAAAAAAGAAGAAATTTTCTTATTTTGGGGCAAAAAGGCAGAAATTTCTTTTATTTTGGTACAAAATTGCAGAAATTTTTTTTATTTTTGGGCAAAAAGGCAGAAATTTCCCATATTTTGGGGCAAAAATGCTGAATTTCCCTTATTTTGAGGTAAAAAGGCTGAAATTCCCCTTATTTTGGGGAAAAAGTCAGAAATTCCCCTTATTTTCAGGCAAAAAGCAGACATTTTCCTTATTTTGGGAAAAAATTTTAGAAATTTAACTTATTTCAGCGCAAAAAGTCAGAAATTCCTCTTATTTTGGGGCAAAAAGACAGAAATTCCGTTTATTTTTGGGAAAAAGTCAGAAATCGCACTTATTTTGAGTCAAAAAGACGAAAAATCCCCTTATTTTGGGGTAAAAATGAAGAAATTTCCCTTTTTTATGGCAAAAAGGTATACATTCCCTTTATTTTCGGGCAAAAAGGCAGAAATTCCCCGTATTTTGGAGCAAAATTGCAGAAATTCCCCTAATTTTGGGGCAAAAACGCAGAACTTCCCCTTATTTTGGGGTAAAACTGCAGAAATTTCACTTATTTCGCGGCAAAAAGGCAGAAATTGCCTTTATTTTCAGTAAAAAAGGCAAAAAATCCCGGTATTTTGGAGGAAAATTGCAGAAATTCACCTAATTTTGGGGTAAAACATGCAGTAATTTTTTTTATTTGGGGCAAAAAGGCAGAAATTCCCCTTATTTTGTGGCAAAAGGCAGAAATTCCCCTTATTTTAGGGCAAAATTGCAGAAATTTCCCTTATTTGGGGACAAAAAACAGAAATTCCCTTCTTTTAGGGCAAAATTGCAGAAAATTCCTTTATTATTGGGAAAAATTGAAGAAATTTCTTTATTTTAAGGAAAAATTTTAGAAATTTCACTTATTTCAGAGAAAAAAAAATAAAATTTTTTTTATTATATGGCAAAAAGGCAGAAATTTCCCTTATTTGGGGGCAAAAAGGCATAAATTCCCATAATTTTTGGATAAAATTGCAGAAATTTCCCTTGTTTGGGGGCAAAAAGGCAGAAAATCCCCTTAATTTCGGGCAAAAAGGCAGAAATTAACCGTATTTTGGAGCAAAATTGCAGAAATTCCCCTAATATTGGGCCAAAAATGCAGAAATTCCCTTTATTTGGGGCAAATCGGCAGAAGTTCCCCTTATTTTCGGATAAAGAGGCAGAAATTCCCTGTATTTTGAAGCAAAATTGCAGAAACTCCCCTAATTTTGGGGCAAAAAGGCAGAAATTCCCTTTATTTTCGGGCAAAAATACAGAAATTCTCCTTATTTTGGGGCAAAAATCAGAAATTTCCCTTATTTTGGGGCAAAATTTTAGAAATTTCTTTTATTTTGGTACAGAATTGCAGAAATTTTTTTTTATTTTGTGGCAAAAAGGCAGAAATTTTCCATATTTTGGTGCAAAAAAGCTGAAATTCCCCTTATTTGGAGGTAAAATGCTGAAATTCCCCATATTTTGGGCAAAAGGCAAAAATTCCCCTTATTTTGAGGTAAAAACGCTGAAATTCCCGTTATTTTGAGGCAAAAAGGCAGAAATTCCTTTTACTTAGTGGCAAAAAGGCAGAAATTCCCCTTATTTTGGGGCAAAATTGTAGAAATTTCACTTATTTCAGGGCAAAAAGTCAGAAATTTGCCTTATTTTGTGGCAAAAAGCAGAAATCCTCCTAATTTAGAGGCCAAAACCAGAAATACCCCTTATTTTGGGGTAAAATTGTGGAAATTTCAAATATTTTAGGGCAAAAAGGCAGAAATTCCCTTTATTTTGGTGCAATAATGCAGAAATTCCCCATATTTTGAAGCAAAATTGCACATACTCCCCTAATTTTGAGGGAAAGTGCACAAATTCACATTATTTTGGGGCAAAAAGACAGAAATTCTCCTTATTTCAGGGCAAAAATTCAGAAATTCCCCATATTTTGTGGCAAAATTCCAGAAATTTTTTTTTATTTTGGGGCAAAATTGCAGAAATCTCCCTTATTTTGGGGGAAAATTACAGAAATTTCACTTATTTCAGGGAAAAAACACAGAAATTTCTCTTATTTTGGGGCAAAAAGGAAGAAATTACTTTTCTTTTGGTACAAAATTGCAGAAATTTTCTTTATTTTGGGGCAAAAATACAGAAATTCCCCATATTTTAGGGCAAAAAGAAGAGATTCCCCTTATTATGATGTAAAAAGGCTGAAATTCCCCTTATTTTGGGGCAAAAAGAAAGAAATTCCCCTTATTTTGTGGCAAAAAGGCAGAAATTTCTCTTATTTTGGGGCAAAATTGCAGAAATTTCACTTATTTCAGGGCAAAATTCAAAAATTCCTTTTATTTCGGGGCAAAAAGACAGAAATTCCATTTATTTTTGGGTAAAAAGGCAGAAATTTCACTTATTTTGTGGTATAAAGGCAGAAATTCTTTTTATTTTGGGGCAAAAATCAAGAAATTTCCCTTTTTTTGTGGCAAAAGGTATACATTCCCCTTATTTTCGGGCTAAAAAGCAGAAATTCCCCGTACTTTGGAGCAAAACTGCAGAAATTCCTCTATTTGTGGGGCAAAAAGGCAGAAATTCCCTATATGTTGGGGCAAAAAAGACAGAAATTCTTTTTATTTTGGGGCAAAACTCAGAAATTCCAATTATTTTGGGGCAAAATTCAGGAAATTTCCCATATTTTGGGGCATAATTGCAGAAATTTCACTTATTTCAGAGCATAATTCAAAAATTCCTTTTATTTTGGGGTAAAAAGACAGAAATACCATTTATTTTTGGGTAAAAAAGCAGAAATTTCACTTATTTTGAGGTAAAAAGGCAGAAATTCCTCTTATTTTAGGGCAAAAATGAAGAAATTTCCCTTTTTTGTGGCAAAAAGTATACATTCCCCTTATTTTTGGGAAAAAAAAGCAGAAATTCCATATATTTTGGAGCAAAATTGCAGAAATTCCCCTGGTTGTGGGGCAAAAAAGAAGAAATTCCCTATTTCTTGGGGCAAAAAGACAGAAATTCTTCTTATTTTGGGGCAATACTCAGAAATTCCACTTGTTTTGGGTCAAAATTCCAGAAATTTCCCTTATTTTGGGGCAAAATTGCAGAAATTTAACTTATTTTGGGGCAAAATTGCAAAAATTTCACTTATTTCAGGGAAAAAATGCAGAAATTTTCCGTATTTTGGAGCAAAAAAGCAGAAATTCCTAATATTTTGTGGCAAAAATGAAGAAATTCCCCTAATTGTGGAGCAAAAAGGCAGAAAATCCCTATATGTTGGGGCAAAAAGACAGAAATTCTCCTTATTTTGGGGCAAAACTCAGAAATTCCACTTATTTTGGGGCAAAATTCCAGAAATTTCTCTTATTTTGGGGTAAAATTGTAGAAATTTCACTTATTTTGGGGCAAAATTACAGAAATTTCACTTATTTCAGGGAAAAAAAGCAGAAATTTTCTTATTTTGAGGCAAAAAGGCAGAAATTTCTTTTATTTTGGTACAAAATTGTGAAATTTTTCTTATTTTGTGGCAAAAAGGCAGAAATTTCCCATATTTTGGGGCAAAAATTCAGATATTCCCCTTATTTTGAGGTAAAAAGGCTGAAATTCCCCTTATTTTGGGGCAAAAAGTCAGAAATTCCTCTTATTTTCGGGCAAAAAGCAGACATTTCCCTTATTTTGGGGAAAAATTTTAGAAATTTAAATTATTTCAGGGTAAAAAGTCAGAAAATCCCCTTATTTTGGGGCAAAAAGACAGAAATTGCGTTTATTTTTGGGAAAAAGTCAGAAA
Source organism: Micromys minutus (assembly GCF_963924665.1). NCBI lineage: Eukaryota > Metazoa > Chordata > Mammalia > Rodentia > Muridae > Micromys > Micromys minutus. The sequence continues at coordinate 212,178 of NW_027667932.1, forward strand.
TCGCACTTATTTTGAGTCAAAAAGGCGGAAAATCCCCTTATTTTGGGGTAAAAATAAAGTAATTTTTTTTATGGCAAAAAGTTATACATTCCCTCTATTTTCGGGCAAAAAGGCAGAAATTCCCCGTATTTTGGAGCAAAATTGCAGAAATTCCCCTAATTTGGGGGAAAAAACGCAGAACTTCCTCTTATTTTGGGGTAAAACTGCAGAAATTTCACTTATTTCGCGGCAAAATGACAGAAATTCCCTTTATTTTCGGCCAAAAAGGCAGAAAATCCCTGTATTTTGGAGCAAAATTGCAGAAATTCACCTAATTTTGTGGTAAAACATGCAGTAATTTTCTTTATTTTGGGGCAAAAAGGCAGAAATTCCCCTTATTTGGGGGCAAAAAGCAGACATTTCCCTTATTTTGGGGAAAAATTTTAGAAATTTAACTTATTTCAGGGCAAAAAGTCAGAAATAACCCTTATTTTGGGGCAAAAAGACAGAAATTCCGTTTATTTTTGGGGAAAAGTCAGATATCGCACTTATTTTGAGTCAAAAAGGCAGAAAATCCCCTTATTTTGGGGTAAAAATGAAGAAATTTCCCTTTTTTATGGCAAAAAGGCATACATTCCCTTTATTTTCGGGCAAAAAGGCAGAAATTCCCCGTATTTTGGAGCAAAATTACAGAAATTCCTCTAAATTTGGGGCAAAAACACAGAACTTCCTTTTATTTTGGGGTAAAACTGAAGAAATTTCACTTATTTCGCGGCGAAATCGCAGAAATTCCCTTTATTTTCAGCGAAAAAGGCAAAAAATCCCCGTATTTTGGAGCAAAATTGCAAAAATTCACCTAATTTTGGGGTAAAACATGCAGTAATTTTCTTTATTTTGGGGCAAAAAGGCAGAAATTCCCCTTATTTTGGGGCAAAAGGCAGAAATTCCCCTTATTTTAGGGCAAAATTGCACAAATTTCCCTTATTTGGGGACAAAAAACAGAAATTCCCTTTATTTTGGGGCAAAATTGCAGAAAATTCCTTTATTATTGGGAAAAATTGAAGAAATTTCTTTATTTTAAGGCAAAATTTAAGAAATTTCACTTATTTCAGAGAAAAAAAATAAATTTTTTTTTATTATATGGCAAAAAGGCAGAAATTTCCCTTATTTGGGGTCAAAAAGGCATAAATTCCCATAATTTTTGGATAAAATTGCAGAAATTTCCCTTGTTTGGGGGCAAAAAGGCAGAAAATCCCCTTAATTTCGGGCAAAAAGGCAGAAATTCCCCTTATTGTGGGATAAAATTGCAGAAATTTCCCTTGTTTGGGGGCAAAAAGGCAGAAAATCCCCTTAATTTCGGGCAAAAAGGCAGAAATTCCCCGTATTTTGGAGCAAAATTGCAGAAATTCCCCTAATATTGGGGCAAAAATGCAGAAATTCCCTTTATTTGGGGCAAATCGGCAGAAGTTCCCCTTATTTTCGGGAAAAGAGGCAGAAATTCCCTGTATTTTGAAGCAAACTTGCAGAAACTCCCCTAATTTTGGGGCAAAATTACAGAAATTCTTCTTATTTCGGGGCAAAAATCAGAAATTTCCCTTATTTAGGGGTAAAATTTAGAAATTTCTTTTATTTTGGTACAGAATTGCAGAAATTTTTCTTATTTTGGTGCAACAATTTGAAATTCCCCTTATTTTGAGGTAAAATGCTGAAATTCCCCATATTTTGGGGCAAAAAGGCAGAAATTCCCCTTATTGTGGGATAAAATTACAGAAATTAGACTTATTTCAAAGAAAAAATGCAGAAATTTCTCTTATTTTGGGGCAAAAATGCAGAAATTTTCCATATTTTGGTGCAAAAAGGCTGAAATTCCCCTTATTTTGAGGTAAAATGCAGAAATTCCCCATATTTTGAGGCAAAAAGGCACAAATTTCACTTATTTTTGGGCAAAATTGCAGAAATTTCATTTATTTCAGGGCAAAAAGTCAGAAATTACTTTTATTTGGGGGTAAAAAGGAGAAATTTCTTTTATTTTGGTACAAAATTGAAGAAATTTTCCTTATTTTGGAACAAAAAGTCAGAAATTCTCCATATTTTGGGCAAAAGGAATAAATTCCCCTTATTTTGAGATGAAAAGGCTGAAATTCCCGTTATATTGGAGCAAAAAGGCAGAAATTCCCTTTACTTTGTGGCAAAAAGGCAGAAATTCCCCTTATTTGGAGGTAAAATGCTGAAATTCCCCTTATTTTGGCAAAAAGGCAGAAATTCCCCTTATTTTGGGGCAAAATTGCAGAAATTTCACTTATTTCAGGGCAAAAAGTCAGAAATTTGCCTCATTTTGGGGCAAAAATAGAAATTCTCCTAATTTTGGGGCCAAAAACAGAAATTCCCCTTATTTTGGGGTAAAATTGTGGAAATTTCAAATATTTATGGGCAAAAAGGCAGAAATTCCACTTTATTTCGGGCAATAAGGCAGAAATTCCCCGCATTTTGGAGCAAAATTTCAGAAATTCCCCTTATGTTGGTGCAAAAATGCAGAAATTCTTTTTATTTTGGTGCAATAAGGCAGAAATTCTTCGTATTTTGAAGCAAAATTGCACATATTCCCCTAATTTTGAGGGAAAATGCAGAAATTCACATTATTTTGGGGCAAAAAGACAGACATTCTCTTTATTTCAGGGCAAAAAGTCAGAAATTCCCCTTATTTTGGGGCAAAATTCCAGAAATTTCCTTTATTTTGGGGCAAAATTGGAGAAATCTCCCTTATTTTGTGATAAAATTACAGAAATTAGACTTATTTCAAAGAAAAAATGCAGAAATTACTCTTATTTTGGGGCAAAAATGCAGAAATTCCCCATATTTGGGGGCAAAAAGCAGAGATTCCCCTTATTATGAGGTAAAATGCTAAAATTCCCCTTATTTTGGGGCAAAAAGACAGAAATTCCCCTTATTTTGTAGCAAAAAGGCAGAAATTTCTCTTATTTTTGGGCAAAATTGCAGAAATTTCACTTATTTCAGGGCAAAATTCAAAAATTCCAGTTATTTTGGGGCAAAAAACAAAAATTCCGTTTATTTTTGGGTAAAAAGGCAGAAATTTCACTTATTTTGAGGTAAAAAGGAAGAAATTCCTCTTATTTGGGGGCAAAAATGAAGAAATTTTACTTTTTTGTGGCAAAAGGTATGCATTCCCCTTATTTTCTGGCAGAAATTCCCCGTATTTTGGAGCAAAATTGCAGAAAATCCCCTAATTGTGGGGCAAAAAGGCAGAAATTCCCTATTTGTTGGGGCAAAAAAACAGGAATTCTCTTTATTTTGGGGAAAAACTCAGAAATTCCACTTATTTTGGGGCAAATTTCTAGAAATTTCCCTTATTTTAGGGCAAAATTGCAGAAATTTCACTGATTTCAGGGCAAAATTCAAAAATTCCTTTTATTTTGGGGCAAAAAGACAGAAATTCCGTTTATTTTTGGGTATAAAGGCAGAAATTTAATTTATTTTGAAATAAAAAAAAAAAATTCCTCTTATTTTGGGGCAAAAATAAAAAAATTTCACGTTTTTGTGGCAAAAGGTATACATTCCCCTTATTTTCGGGCAAAAAAGCAGAAATTCCCATATTTTGGAGCAAAATTGCAGAAAATCCCCTAATTGTGGGGCAAAAAGGCAGAAATTCCCTATATGTTGGGGCAAAAAGACAGAAATTCTCCTTATTTTGGGGAAAAACTCAGAAATTCCACTTATTTTGGGGAAAAATTCCAAAAATTTCCCTTCTTTTGGGGCAAAATTGCAGAAATTTCACTTATTTCAGGGACAAAAGGTGGAAATTTTCTTATTTTGGGGCAAAAAGTCAGAAATTCCAGATATTTTGTGGCATAAATTCAGAAATTCCCCTTATTTTGTGTCAAAAAGGCAGAAATTTCCCTTATTTTGGGGCAAAATAACAGAAATTTCACTTATTTCAGGGCAAAATTCAAAAATTCCTTTTATTTTGGGGAAAAAGACAGAAATTCCATTTATTTTGGGTAAAAAGGCAGAAATTTCACTTATTTTGAGGTAAAAAGGCTGAAATTCCTCTTATTTTGGGGCAAAAATGAAGAAATTTCCCTTTTTGTGGCAAAAGTTATACATTCCCCTTATTTTTGGGAAAAAAAGCAGAAATTCCCTGTATTTTGGAGCAAAATTGCAGAAATTCCCCTAGTTCTGGGGCAAAAACGCAGAACTTACCCTTATTTTGTGGTAAAACTGCAGAAATTTCACTTATTTCGCGGCAAAATGGCAGAAATTTCCTTTATTTTCGGCGAAAAAGGCAGAAAATCCCCGTATTTTGGAGCAAAATTGCAGAAATTCACCTAATTTTGGGGTAAAACATGCAGTAATTTTCTTTATTATGGGGCAAAAAGGCAGAAATTCCCCTTATTTTGGGGCAAAAAACAGACATTTCCCTTATTCAGGGGAAAACTTTTAGAAATTTAACTTATTTCAGGGCAAAAATTCAGAAATAACCCTTATTTTGGGGCAAAAAGACAGAAATTCCGTTTATTTTTGGGTAAAAAGGCAGAAATTTAACTTATTTTGAAATAAAAAGAAAGAAATTCCTCTTATTTTGGGGCAAAAATGAAAAAATTTCACGTTTTTGTGGCAAAACGTATACATTCTCCTTATTTTCGGGCAAAAAAGCAGAAATTCCCATATTTTGGAGCAAAATTGCAGAAAATCCCCTAATTGTGGGGCAAAAAGGCAGAAATTCCCTATATGTTGGGGCAAAAAGACAGAAATTCTCCTTATTTTGGGGAAAACTCAGAAATTCCACTTATTTTGGGGAAAAATTCCAAAAATTTCCCTTATTTTGGGGCAAAATTACAGAAATTTCACTTATTTCAGGGAAAAAAGGCAGAAATTTTCTTATTTTGGGGCAAAAAGTCAGAAATTCCTAATATTTTGTGGCAAAAATTCAGAAATTCCCCTTATTTTGTATCAAAAAGGCAGAAATTTCCCTTATTTTGGGGCAAAATAACAGAAATTTCACTTATTTCAGGGCAAAATTCAAAAATTCCTTTTATTTTGGGGCAAAAAGACAGAAATTCCATTTATTTTTGGGTAAAAAAGCAGAAATTTCACTTATTTTGAGGTAAAAAGGCAGAAATTCCTCTTATTTTGGGGCAAAAATGAAGAAATTTCCCTTTTTGTGGCAAAAGGTATACATTCTTCTTATTTTTGGGAAAAAAAGCAGAAATTCCCCGTATTTTGGAGCAAAATTGCAGAAATTCCCCTAGTTGTGGGGCAAAAACGCAGAACTTACCCTTATTTTGAGGTAAAACTGCAAAAATTTCACTTATTTCGCGGCAAAATGGCAGAAATTCCCTTTATTTTCGGCGAAAAAGGCAGAAAATCCCCGTATTTTGGAGCAAAATTGCAGAAATTCACCTAATTTTGGGGTAAAACATGCAGTAGTTTTCTTTATTTTGGGGCAAAAAGGCACAAATTTCTTTTATTTTGGGGCAAAAAGGAGACATTTCCCTTATTTAGGGGAAAAATTTTAGAAATTTAACTTATTTCAGTGCAAAAGTCAGAAATTCCCCTTATTTTGGGGCAAAAAGTCAGAAATTCAGTTTATTTTTCGGGAAAAGTCAGAAATCGCACTAATTTTGAGTCAAAAAGGCGGAAAATCCCCTTATTTTGGGGTAAAAATGAAGAAATTTCCCTTTTTTATGGCAAAAAGTCATACATTCCCTTTATTTTCGGGCAAAAAGGCAGAAATTCCCCGTATTTTGGAGCAAAATTGCAGAAATTTCCCTAATTTTGGGGCAAAAACGCAGAACTTCCCCTTATTTTTGGGTAAAACTGCAGACATTTCACTTATTTCGTGGCAAAATGGCAGAAATTCCCTTTATTTTCGGCGAAAAAGGCAGAAAATCCCCGTATTTTGGAGCAAAATTGCAGAAATTCACTTAATTTTGGGGTAAAACATGTAGTAATTTTCTTTATTTTGGGGCAAAAAGGCAGAAATTCCCCTTATTTTGGGTCAAAAAGCAGACATTTCCCTTATTTTGGGGAAAAATTTTAGAAATTTATCTTATTTCAGGGCAAAAAGTCAGAAATAACCCTTATTTTGGAGCAAAAAGACAGAAATTCCGTTTATTTTTAGGGAAAAGTCAGAAATCGCACATATTTTGAGTCAAAAAGGCGGAAAATCCCCTTATTTTGGGGTAAAAATGAAGAAATTTCCCTTTTTTTATGGCAAAAAGTCATACATTCCCTTTATTTTCGGGCAAAAAGGCAGAAATTCTCAGTATTTTGGAGCAAAATTGCAGAAATTTCCCTAATTTTGTGGCAAAAATGCTAAACTTCCCCTTATTTTGGGGTAAAACTGCAGAAATTTCATTTATTTCGCGGCAAAATGGCAGAAATTCCCTTTATTTTCGGCGAAAAAGGCAGAAAATCCCCGTATTTTGGAGCAAAATTGCAGAAATTCACCGAATTTTGGGGTAAAATATGCAGTAATTTTCTTTATTTTGGGGCAAAATGCAGAAATTCCCCTTATTTTTGGGCAAAAGGCAGAAATTCCCTTTATTTTAGGGCAAAATTGCAGAAATTTCCCTTGTTTAGTGACAAAAAACAGAAATTCCCTTTATTTTGGGGCAAAATTGCAGAAAATTCCTTTATTATGGGGAAAAATTGCAGAAATTTTTTTTATTTTAAGGCAAAATTGCAGAAATTTCACTTATTTCAGAAAAAAAAAGCAAAAATTTTTCTAATTTCAGGGCAAAAAGGCAGAAATTCCCATTATTTTGGGGCAAAAAGGCAGAAATTCACCTTAATTTGGGGTAAAATTGCAGACATTTTACATTTTTCAGGGCAAAAAGCCAGAAATTCTTCTTATTTGGGGACAAAAAGGCAGAAATTCCCCTTATTGAGGGATAAAATTGCAGAAATTTCCCTTGTTTGGGGGCAAAAAGGAAGAAAATATCCTTAATTTCGGGCAAAAAGGCAAAAATTCCCCGTATTTTGGAGCAAAATTGCAGAAATTCCCCTAATATTGGGGCAAAAATTCAGAAATTCCCTTTATTTGGGGCAAATCGGCAGAAGTTCCCCTTATTTTCGGGAAAAGAGGCAGAAATTCCCTGTATTTTGAAGCAAACTTGCAGAAACTCCCCTAATTTTGGGGGAAAAAGCAGAAATTCCCTTTATTTTGGGGCAAAAACACAGAAATTCTCTTTATTTCTGGGCAAAAATCAGAAATTTCCCTTATTTTGGGACAAAATTTTAGAAATTTCTTTTATTTTGGTACAGAATTGCAGAAATTTTTCTTATTTTGTGGCAAAAAGGCAGAAATTTTCCATATTTTGGTGCAAAAAGGCTGCAATTCCCCTTATTTTGAGGTAAAATGCTGAAATTCCCCATATTTTAGGGCAAAAAGGCAGAAATTCCCCACGTTTTGGAGCAAAAAGGCACAAATTTCCCTTATTTTCGGGCAAAATTGCAGAAATTCCATTTATTTCAGGGCAAAAAGTCAGAAATTACTTTTATTTTGGGGTATAAAGCAGAAATTTCTTTTATTTTGGTACAAAATTGAAGAAATTTTCCTTATTTTGGAAAGAAAAGTCAGAAATTCTCCATATTTTGGGCAAAAGGAATAAATTCCCCTTATTTTGAGATAAAAAGGCTGAAATTCCCGTTATTTTGGGGCAATAAGGAAAAAATTCCCCTTATTTGGAGGTAAAATGCTGAAATTCTCCTTATTTTGGCAAAAAGGAAGAAATTCCCCTTATTTTGGGGCAAAATTGCAGAAATTTCACTTATTTCAGGGCAAAAAGTCAGAAATTTGCCTCATTTTGGGGCAAAAAGCAGAAATTCTTCTAATTTTGGGGCCAAAAACAGAAATTCCCCTTATTTTGTGGTAAAATTGTGGAAATTTCAAATATTTCAGGGCAAAAAGGTAGAAATTCTACTTTATTTCGGGCAATAAAGCAGAAATTCGCTGTGTTTTGGAGCAAAATTTCAGAAATTCCCCTTATGTTGGTGCAACAATGCAGAAATTCTTTTTATTTTGGTGCAATAAGGCAGAAATTCTCCATATTTTGAAGCAAAATTGCACATATTCCCCTAATTTTGAGGGAAAATGCAGAAATTCACATTATTTTGGGGCAAAAAGACAGACATTCTCCTTATTTCAGGGCAAAAAGTCAGAAATTCCCCTTATTTTGGGGCAAAATTCCAGAAATTTCCTTTATTTGGAGGCAAAATTGCAGAAATCTCCGTTATTTTGTGATAAAATTACAGAAATTTCACTTATTTCAAAGAAAAAATGAAGAAATTTCTCTTATTTTGGGGCAAAAATGCAGAAATTCCCCATATTTGGGGGGAAAAAAGCAGAGATTCCCCTTATTATGAGGTAAAATGCTAAAATTCCCCTTATTTTGGGGCAAAAAGACAGAAATTCCCCTTATTTTGTGGCAAAAAGGCAGAAATTTCTCTTATTTTTGGGCAAAATTGCAGAAATTTCACTTATTTCAGGGCAAAATTAAAAAATTCCCCTTATTTTGGAGCAAAAATACAGAAATTCCGTTTATTTTTGGGTAAAAAGGCAGAAATTTCACTTATTTTGAGGTAAAAAGAAAGAAATTCCTCTTATTTTGGAACAAAAATGAAGAAATTTTACTTTTTTGTGGCAAAAGGTATACATTTCCCTTATTTTCTGGCAAAAAAGCAGAAATTCCCAATATTTTGGAGCAAAATTGAAGAAAATCCCCTAATTGTGGGGCAAAAAGGCAGAAATTCCCTATATGTTGGGGCAAAAAGACAGAAATTCTCCTTATTTTGGGGAAAAACTCAGAAATTCCACTTGTTTTGGGGCAAAATTCCAGAAATTTCCCTTATTTTAGGGCAAAATTGCAGAAATTTCACTTATTTCAGGGCAAAATTCAAAAATTCCTTTTATTTTGGGGCAAAAAGAAAGAAATTCCGTTTATTTTTGGGTAAAAAGACAGAAATTTCACTTATTTTGAAATAAAAAGGAAGAAATTCCTCTTATTTTGGGGCAAAAATGAAAAAATTTCACTTTTTTGTGGCAAAAGGTATACATCCCCCTTATTTTCAGGCAAAAAAGCAGAAATTCCCATATTTTGGAGCAAAATTGCAGAAAATCCCCTAATTGTGGGGCAAAAAGGCAGAAATTCCCTATATGTTGGGGCAAAAAGACAGAAATTCTCCTTATTTTGGAGAAAAACTCAAAAATTCCAATTATTTTGGGGCAAAATTCCAGAAATTTCCCTTATTTGGGAGCAAAATTGCAGAAATTTCACTTATTTCAGGGAAAAAAGGCAGAAATTTTCTTATTTTGGGGCAAAAATTCAGAAATTCCCCTTATTTTGTGTCAAAAAAGCAGAAATTTCCTTTATTTTGGGGCAAAATAACAGAAATTTCACTTATTTCAGGGCAAAATTCAAAAATTCCTTTTATTTTGGTGCAAAAAGACAGAAATTCCGTTTATTTTTGGGTAAAAAGGCAGAAATTTCACTTATTTTGAGGTAAAAAGGCTGAAATTCCTCTTATTTTGGGGCAAAAATGAAGAAATTTCCCTTTTTGTGGCAAAAGTTATACATTCCCCTTATTTTTGGGAAAAAAAGCAGAAATTCTCCGTATTTTGGAGCAAAATTGCAGAAATTCCCCTAGTTGTGGGGCAAAAACGCAGAACTTACCCTTATTTTGTGGTAAAACTGCAGAAATTTCAATTATTTCGCGGCAAAATGGCAGAAATTCCCTTTATTTTCGGCGAAAAAGGCAGAAAATCCCCGTATTTTGGAGCAAAATTGCAGAAATTCACCTAATTTTGGGGTAAAACATGCAGTAATTTTCTTTATTTTGGGGCAAAAAGGCAGAAATTCCCCTTATTTTGGGGCAAAAAACAGACATTTCCCTTATTTAGGGAAAAAATTTTAGAAATTTAACTTATTTCAGAGCAAAAAGTCAGAAATTCCCCTTATTTTGGGGCAAAAAGACAGTAATTCCGTTTATTTTTCGGAAAAAATCAGAAATCGCATTTATTTTGAGTCAAAAAGGCGGAAAATAACCTTATTTTGGGGTAAAAATTAAGAAATTTACCTTTTTTATGGCAAAAAGTCATACATTCCCTTTATTTTCGGGCAAAAAGGCAGAAATTCCCCGTATTTTGGAGCAAAATTGCAGAAATTTCCCTAATTTTGGGGCAAAAATGCAGAACTTCCTCTTATTTGGGGGTAAAACTGCAGACATTTCACTTATTTCGCGGCAAAATGGCAGAAATTCCCTTTATTTTCGGTGAAAAAGGCAGAAAATCCCCGTATTTTGGAGCAAAATTGCAGAAATTCACCTAATTTTGGGGTAAAATATGCAGTAATTTTCTTTATTTTGGGGCAAAAAAGCAAAAATTCCCCTTATTTTGGGGCAAAAGGCAGAAATTCTTTTTATTTTAGGGAAAAATTGCAGAAATTTCCCTTATTTGGGGACAAAAAACAGAAATTCCCTTTATTTTGGGGCAAAATTGAAGAAAATTCCTTTATTATGGGGAAAATTGCAGAAATTTCTTTTATTTTAAGGCAAATTTGCAGAAATTTCACTTATGTCAGAGAAAAAAAGCAAAAATTTTTCTTATTTCAAGGCAAAAAACCAGAAATTCCCATGATTTTGGGGCAAAAAGGCAGAAATTCACCTTATTTTGGGGTAAAATTGCAGACATTTTACATATTTCAAGGCAAAAAGCCAGAAATTCTTCTTATTTGGGGGCAAAAAGGCAGAAATTCCCCTTATTGTGGAATAAAATTGCAGAAATTTGCCTTGTTTGAGGGCAAAAAGGCAGAAATTCCCCGTATTTTGGAGCAAAATTTCAGAAATTCCCCTAATATTGGGCCAAAAATGCAGAAATTCTCTTTATTTGGGGCAAATCGGCAGAAGTTCCCCTTATTTTCGGGAAAAGAGGCAGAAATTCCCTGTATTTTGAAGCAAACTTGCAGAAACTCCCCTAATTTTGGGGGAAAAAGCAGAAATTCCCTTTATTTTGGGGCAAAAATACAGAAATTCTCTTTATTTCGGGGCAAAAATCAGAAATTTCCTTTATTTTGGGGCAAAATTTTAGAAATCTATTTTATTTTGGTACAGAATTGCAGAAATTTTTCTTATTTTGTGGCAAAAAGGCAGAAATTTTCCATATTTTGGTGCAAAAAGGCTGCAATTCCCCTTATTTTGAGGTAAAATGCTGAAATTCCCCATATTTTGGGGCAAAAGGGCAGAAATTCCCCACATTTTGGGGCAAAAAGGCACAAATTTCCCTTATTTTCGGGCAAAATTGCAGAAATTACATTTATTTAAGGGCAAAAAGTTAGAAATTACTTTTATTTTGGGGTACAAAGCAGAAATTTCTTTTATTTTGGTACAAAATTGAAGAAATTTTCCTTATTTTGGAACAAAAAGTCAGAAATTCTCCATATTTTGGGCAAAAGGAAAAAATTTTCATTATTTTGAGATAAAAACGCTGAAATTCCCATTATTTTGAGGCAATAAGGCAGAAATTCCCCTTATTTGGAGGTAAAATGCTGAAATTCCCCTTATTTTGGCAAAAAGGCAGAAATTCCCCTTATTTTGGGGCAAAATTGCAGAAATTTCACTTATTTCAGGGCAAAAAGTCAGAAATTTGCCTCATTTTGGGGCAAAAAGCAGAAATTCTCCTAATTTTGGGGCCAAAAACAGAAATTCCCCTTATTTTGGGGTAAAATTGTGGAAATTTCAAATATTTCAGGGCAAAAAGGCAGAAATTCCACTTTATTTCGGGCAATAAGGCAGAAATTCCCCGTATTTTGGAGCAAAATTTCAGAAATTCCCCTTATGTTGGTGCAAAAATGCAGAAATTCTTTTTATTTTGGTGCAATAAGGCAGAAATTCTCCGTATTTTGAAGCAAAATTGCACATATTCCCCTAATTTTGAGGGAAAATGCAGAAATTCACATTATTTTGGGGAAAAAAGACAGACATTCTCTTTATTTCAGGGCAAAAAGTCAGAAATTCCCCTTATTTTGGGGCAAAATTCCAGAAATTTCCTTTATTTGGGGGCAAAATTGTAGAAATCTCCCTTATTTTGTGGTAAAATTACAGAAATTTCACTTATTTCAAAGAAAAAATGCAGAAATTTCTATTATTTTGGGGCAAAAATGCAGAAATTCTCTATACTTGGGGGCGAAAAAGGAGAGATTCCCCTTATTATGAGGTAAAATGCTAAAATTCCCCTTATTTTGGGGCAAGAAGACAGAAATTCCCCTTATTTTGTGGCAAAAAGGCATAAATTTCTCTTCTTTTTGGGCAAAATTGCAGAAATTTCACTTATTTCAGGGCAAAATTCAAAAATTCCCCTTATTTTGGGGCAAAAATACAGAAATTCCGTTTATTTTGGGGTAAAAAGGCAGAAATTTCACTTATTTTGAGGTAAAAAGGAAGAAATTCCTCTTATTTTGGGGCAAAAATGAAGAAATTTTACTTTTTTGTGGCAAAAGGTATACATTCCACTTATGTTCGGGCAAAAAGCAGAAATTTCCCGTATTTTGGAGCAGAATTGCAGACAATCCCCTAATTGTGGGGCAAAAAGGCAGAAATTCCCTATATGTTGGGTCAAAAAGACAGATTCTCCTTATTTTGAGGAAAAACTCAGAAATTCCACTTTTTTGGGGCAAAATTCCAGAAATTTCACTTATTTCAGGGAAAAAAGGCAGAAATTTTCTTATTTTGGGGCAAAAAGTCAGAAATTCCTAATATTTTGTGGCAAAAATTCAGAAATTCCACTTATTTTGTGTCAAAAGGCAGAATTTCACTTATTTTGGGGCAAAATTACAGAAATTTCACTTATTTCAGGGCTAAATTCAAAAATTCCATTTATTTTGGGGCAAAAAGACAGAAATTCCTTTTATATTTGGGTAAAAAGGCAGAAATTTCACTTATTTTGAAGTAAAAAGGAAGAAATTCCTATTATTTTGGGACAAAAATGAAGAAATTTCCCTTTTTTGTGGCAAAAGGTATACATTCCCTTTATTTTTGGGAAAAAAAGCAGAAATTACCTGTATTTTGGAGCAAAATTGAAGAAATTTTCCTAGTTGTGGGGCAAAAAGGGAGAAATTCCCTATTTGTTGGGGCAAAAAGACAGAAAATCTCCTTATTTTCTGGCAAGATTCAGAAATTCCACGTATTTTGGGGCAAAATTGCAGAAATTTCACTTATTTTGGGGCAAAATTGCAGAAAATTCCCTTATTTCAGGAAAGAAAGACAGAAATTTTCCTTATTTTGGGGCAAAAAGGAAGAAATTCCTAATATTTTGTGCCAAAAATACAGAAATTCCCTTTATTTTGTGTCAAAAAGTCAGAAATTTTCCTTATTTTGGGGGAAAATTGAAGAAATTTCACTTATTTCAGTGCAAAATACAAAAATTCCCCTTATTTTGGTCCAAAAATACAGAAATTTCGTTTATTTCTGGGTAAAAAGGCAGAAATTTCACTTAATTTGAGGTAAAAAGGCAGAAATTCCTCTTATTTTGGGGCAAAAATGAAGAAATTTCCCTTTCTGTGGAAAAAGGTATTCATACCCCTTATTTTCGGGCAAAAAAGCAGAAATTGCCCGCATTTTGGAGCAAAATTGCAGAAAATCCCCTAATTGTGGGGCAAAAAGGCAGAAATTTCCTATATGTTGGGGCAAAAAGACAGAAATTCTCCTTATTTGGGGGAAAAACTCAGAAATTCCACTTATTTTGGGGCAAAATTCCAGAAATTTCCCTTATTTTGGGGCAAAATTGCAGAAATTTCACTTATTTCAGGGCAAAATTCAAAAATTCCTTTTATTTTGGGGCAAAAAGACAGAAATTCCATATATTTTTGGGTAAAAAGGCAGAAATTTCACTTATTTTGATGTAAAAAGGAAGAAATTCTTTTTATTTTGGGGCAAAAATGAAGAAATTTCCCTTTTTTGTGGCAAAAGGTATACATTAACCTTATTTTCAGGCAAAAAAGCAGAAATTCCTAGTATTTTGCAGCAAAATTGCAGAAAATCCCCTAATTGTGGGGCAAAAAGTGAGAAATTCACTATATGTTGGGGCAAAAAGACAGAAATTCTCCTTATTTTGGGGAAAAACTCAGAAATTCAACTTATTTTGGGTCAAAATTCCAAAAATTTCCCTTATTTTCTGTCAAAATTGCAGAAATTTCACTTATTTCAAGGAAAAAAAGCAGAAATTTTCTTATTTTGGGGTAAAAAGTCAGAAATTCCTAATATTTTGTGGCAAAATGCAGAAATTCCCCTTATTTTGTGTCAAAAAGGGAGAAATTTCCCTTATTTTGGGGCAAAATTGCAGATATTTCACTTATTTCAGAGAAAAAAGGCAGAAATTTTCTTATTTTGGGGCAAAAAGTCAGAAATTCCTAATATTTTGTGGCAAAAAGGCAGAAATTCCTTTTATTTTGTGTCAAAAAGGCAGAAATTTCTTTTATGTTGGGGCAAAATTGCAGAAATTTCCCTTATTTCAGGGAAAAATTCAAAAATTCCTTTTATTTTGAGGCAAAAAGACAGAAATTCCATTTATTTTTGGGTAAAAAGGCAGAAATTTCACTTATTTTGATGTAAAAAGGCAAAAATTCCTCTTATTTTGGAGCAAAAATGAAGAAATTTCCCCTTTTTGTGGCAAAAATTATACATTCCCCTTATTTTTGGTAAAAAGCAGAAATTCCCTGTATTTTGGAGCAAAATTGCAGAAATTCCCCTAGTTGTGGGGCAAAAAGGGAGAAATTCCCTATTTGTTGGGGCAAAAAGACAGAAATTCTCCTTATTTTGGGGCAAAACTCTGAAATTCCACTTATTTTGGGGCAAAATTGCAGAAATTTCACTTATTTTGGGGCAAAATTGCAGAAATTTCCTTTATTTCAGGGAAGAAAGACAGAAATTTTCCTTATTTTGGGGCAAAAAGGCAGAAATTTCTAATATTTTGTGGCAAAAATGCAGAAATTCCCCTTATTTTGTGTCAAAAAGTCAGAAATTTTCCTTATTTTGGGGCAAAATAACAGAAATTTCACTTATTTCAGGACATAATTCAAAAATTCCTTTTATTTTGGGGCAAAAAGACCGAAATTCCGTTTATTTTTGGGTAAAAAAGGCAGAAATTTCACTTATTTTGAGGTAAAAAGGCAGAAATTCCTCTTATTTTGGGGCAAAAATGAAGAAATTTTCCTTTTTTGTGGCATAAGGTATACATTCCCCTTATTTTCGGGCTAAAAAGCAGAAATTTCCCGTATTTTGGAGCAAAATTGCAGAAATTCTCCTAATTGTAGGGCAAAAATGCAGAAATTCCCTATATGTGGGGGTAAAAAGACAGAAATTCTATTTATTTTGGGGCAAAACTCAGAAATTCCACTTATTTGGGCAAAATTCCAGAAATTTCCCTTATTTTTGGTCAAAATTGCAGAAATTTTACTTATTTTGGGGCAAAATTGCAGAAATTTCACTTATTTTGGGGCAAAATTGCAGAAATTTCACTTATTTCAGGGAAAAAATGCAGAAATTTTCCTTATTTTGGGGGAAAAAGGCAGAAATTCTTAATATTTTTTGGTAAAAATGCAGAAATTTCCCTTATTTTGTGTCAAAAAGGCAGAAATTTCCCTTATTTTGGGGCAAAATTGCAGAAATTTCACTTATTTCAGGGAATAATTCAAAAAATCCTTTTATTTTGGGGCAAAAAGACAGAAATTCCGTTTATTTTGGGTAAAAAGGCAGAAATTTCACATATTTTGAGGTAAAAATGCAGAAATTCCTCTTATTTTGTGGCAAAAATGAAGAAATTTCCATTTTTTGTGGCAAAATGTATACATTCCCTTTATTTTCGGGCAAAAAAGCAGAAATTCCCGTATTTTGGTGCAAAATTGCAGAAATTCCCCTAGTTGTGGGGCAACAAGGCAGAAATTCCCCATATGTTGAGGCAAAAAGACAAAAATTCTCCACATTTTTGGGCAAAACTCAGAAATTCCACTTATTCTGGGGCAAAATTCCAGAAATTTCCCTTATTTTGGGGCAAAATTGCAGAAATTTCCCTTATTTTATGGCAAAATTGCAGAAATTTCACTTATTTCATGGAAAAAAGGCAGAAATTTTCTTTATTTTGGAGCAAAAAGGCAGAAATTCCAAATATTTTGTGGCAAAAATGCAGAAATTACCATTATTTTGAGGTAAAAATGCTGAAATTACCCTTATTTGGGGGCAAAAAAATATAAATTTCCCTTATTTTGCTTCAAAAAGACAGAAATTCTTGTTATTTTGTGGCAAAAAGGCAGAAATTTCTTTTATTTTGGAGAAAAATTGCAGAAATATCACTTATTTCAGGGCATAATTCAAAAATTCCTTTTATTTTGGGGCAAAAAGACAAAAATTCTGTTTATTTTTGGGTAAAAAGGCAGAAATTTCACTTATTTTGAGGTAAAAATGCAGAAATTCCTCTTATTTTGGGGCAAAAATGAAGAAATTTCTTTTTTTTGTGGCAAAAGGTATACATTATTTTTATTTTCGGGCTAAAAGCAGAAATTCCCCGTATTTTGGAGCAAAATTGCAGAAATTCCCCTAGTTGTGGGACAAAAAGGAGAAATTCCCTATTTGTTGGGGCAAAAAGACAGAAATTCTCCTTATTTTGGGACAAAACTCAGAAATTCCACTTATTTTGGGGCAAAATTGCAGAAATTTCACTTATTTTGGGGCAAAATTGCAGAAATTTCCTTTATTTCAGGGAAGAAAGACAGAAATTTTCCTTATTTTGGGGCAAAAAGGCAGAAATTCCTAATATTTTGTGGCAAAAATGCAGAAATTCCCCTTATTTTGTATCAAAAAGTCAGAAATTTTCTTTATTTTGGGGCAAAATTGAAGAAATTTCACTTATTTCAGGGCAAATTCAAAAATTCCTTTTATTTTGGGGCAAAAAGACAGAAATTCCGATTATTTTTGGGTAAAAAAGGCAGAAATTTCACTTATTTTGAGGTAAAAAGGCAGAAATTCCTCTTATTTTGGAGCAAAAATGAAGAAATTTCCCTTTTTGTGGCAAAAGGTATACATTCCCCTTGTTTTCGGGCTAAAAAGCAGAAATTCCCCGTATTTTGGAGCAAAATTGCAGAAATTCTCCTAATTGTGGGGCAAAAATGGAGAAATTCCATATATGTGGGGGTAAAAAGAAAGAAATTCTTTTTATTTTGAATCAAAACTCAGAAATTCCACTTATTATGGGGCAAATTCCAGAAATTTCCCTTATTTTTGGGCAAAATTGCAGAAATTTTACTTATTTTGGGGCAAAATTGCAGAAATTTCACTTATTTTGGGGCAAAATTGCAGAAATTTCACTTATTTCAGGGAAAAAATGCAGAAATTTTCCTTATTTTGGGGCAAAAAGGCAGAAATTCTTAATATTTTTTGGTAAAAATGCAGAAATTTTTTTTATTTTGTTTCAAAAAGGCAGAAATTTCCCTTATTTTGAGGCAAAATTGCAGAAATTTCACATGTTTCAGAGCATAATTAAAAAATTCCTTTTATTTTGGGGAAAAAGACAGAAATTCCCTTTATTTTGGGTAAAAAGCTAGAAATTTCACTTATTTTGAGGTAAAAATGCAGAAATTCCTCTTATTTTGGGGCAAAAATGAAGAAATTTCCATTTTTTTGTGGCAAAAGGTATACATTCCCCTCATTTTCGGGCAAAAAAGCAGAAATTCCCATATTTTGGAGCAAAATTGCAGAAATTTCCCTAATTGTGGGAAAAAAAGGCAGAAATTCCCTATATGTTGAGGCAAAAAGACAAAAATTCTTCACAATTTTGGGCAAACTCAGAAATTCCACTTATTCTGGGGCAAAATTTCAGAAATTTCCCTTATTTTGGGGCAAAATTGCAGAAATTTCCCTTATTTTAGGGCAAAATTGCAGAAATTTCACTTATTTCACGGATAAAAGGCAGAAATTTTCCTTATTTTGGAGCAAAAAGGCAGAAATTCCTAATATTTTGTGGCAAAAATGCAGAAATTCCTCTTATTTTGAGGAAAAAAGTTTGAAATTCCCCTTATTTGGGGGCAAAAAGGCATAAATTTCCCTTATTTTGGGGCAAAAAGACAGAAATTGCCCTTATTTTGTGGCAAAAAGGCAGAAATTTCTTTTATTTTGGAGAAAAATTGCAAAAATATCACTTATTTCAGGGCATAATTCAGAAATTTCTTTTATTTTGGGACAAAAAGACAGAAATTCTGTTTATTTTTGGGTAAATGGCAGAAATTTCACTTATTTTGAGGTAAAAATGCAGAAATTCCTCTTATTTTGGGGCAAAAATGAAGAAATTTCTTTTTTTGTGGCAAAAGGTATACATTATTTTTATTTTCGGGCTAAAAAGAAGAAATTCCCAGTATTTTGGAGCAAAATTGCAGAAATTCCTCTAATTGTGGGGCAAAAATGCAGAAATTCCCTATATGTTTGGGCAAAAAGACAGAAATTCTTTTTATTTCGGGGCAAAACTCAGAAATTCCATTTATTTTGGGGAAAATTCCAGAAATTTCTATTATTTTGGGGCAAAATTGCAGAAATTTCACTTATTTTGGGGCAACATTGCAGAAATTTCACTTATTTCAGGGAAAAAAGGCAGAAATTTTTGATATTTTGGAACAAAATGGCAGAAATTCTCAATATTTTTTGGCAAAAATGCAGAAATCCCCTATTTTGAGGTAAAAAGGCTGAAATTCCCCTTATTTTGGAACAAAAAGGCAGAAATTTCCCTTATTTTGGGGCAAAATTGCAGAAATTTCACTTATTTCAGGGAAAAAGGCAGAAATTTTCTTATTTTGGGGCAAAAAGTCAGAAATTCCTAATATTTTGTGGCAAAAATGCAGAAATTCCCTTTATTTTGTGTCAAAAAGGCAGAAATTTCTTTTATGTTGGGGCAAAATTGCAGAAATTTCCCTTATTTCAGGGCAAAATTCAAAAATTACTTTTATTTTGGGGCAAAAAGACAGAAATTCCGTTTATTTTTGGGTTTAAAGTCAGAAATTTCACTTATTTCGAGGTAAAAAGGCAGAAATTCCCATTATTTTGGGGCAAAAATGAAGAAATTTCCCTTTTTTGTGGCAAAAGGTATACATTCCCCTTATTTTTGGGAAAAAAAGCAGAAATTCCCTGTATTTTGGAGCAAAATTGCAGAAATTCCCCTAGTTGTGGGGCAAAAAGTGAGAAATTCCCTATTTGTTGGGGCAAAAAGACAGAAATTCTTCTAATTTTGGAGAAAAACTCAGAAATTCCACTTATTTTGGGGCAAAATTGCAGAAATTTCACTTATTTTGGGGCAAAATTGCAGAAATTTCCTTTATTTCAGGGAAGAAACACAGAAATTTTTCTTATTTTGGAGCAAAAAGGCAGAAATTCCAAATATTTTGTGGCAAAAATGCAGAAATTCCCCTTATTTTGAGGTAAAAAGGCTGAAATTCCCCCTAATTTGGGGGAAAAAGGCAGAAATTTCCCTTATTTTGGGGCAAAATTGCAGAAATTTCACTTACTTCAGGGTAACAAGTCAGAAATTTTCCTTATTTTGGGGCAAAAAATACAGAAATTCCCTTTGTATTGGGGGAAAAAGACAGAAATTCCACTTATTAAGAGTCAAAAAAGCAGAAATTCCCCTTATTTTGGAGCAAAAATGAAAAAATTTCCCTTTTTTATGGCAAAAGGTATGCATTCTTCTTATTTTTGGGCAAAAAGGCAGAAATTCCCCGTATTTTAGAGCAAAATTGCAGCAATTCCCCTAATTCTGGGGCAAAAAGGCAGAAATTCCCTATATGTTGGGGCAGAAAGACAGAAATTCTCCTTATTTTGGGGCAAAACTCAGAAATTTCACATATTTTGGGGCAAAATTGCAGAAATTTCCCTTATTTTGGGGCAAAATTGCAGAAATTTCACATATTTTGGGGCAAAATTGCAGAAATTTCACTTATTTCAGAAAAAAAAGCAGAAATTTTCTTATTTTGGGGCAAAAAGGCAGAAATTTCTTTTATTTTGGTACAAAATTGCAGAATTTGTTCTTATTTTGGGGCAAAAAAGCAGAAATTTCCCATATTTTGGGGCAAAAATGCAGAAATTCCCCTTATTTTGAGGTAAAAAGGCTGATATTTTTCTTATTTGGGGGCAAAAAGGCAGAAATTTCCCTCATTTTGGGGCAAAATTGCAGAAATTTCACTTATTTCAGGGTAATAAGTCAGAAATTTTCCTTATTTTGGGGCAAAAAAGACAGAAATTCCCTTTGTTTTGGGGGAAAATGACAGAAATTCCACTTATTTAGAGGCAAAAAAGCAGAAATTCCCCTTATTTTGGAGCAAAAATAAAGAAATTTCTATTTTTTATGGCAAAAAGGTATGCATTCTTCTTGTTTTCGGGCAAAAAGGCAGAAATTCCTTCTGTTTTGGAGCAAAATTGCAGAAATTCCCCTAATTGTGGGACAAAAAGGCAGAAATTCCCTATATGTTGGGGCAAAAAGACAGAAATTCTCCTTATTTTGAGGCAACACTCAGAAATTTCACTTACTTTGGGGCAAAATTGCAAAAATTTCACTTATTTCAGAAAAAAAGCAGAAATTTTCTTATTTTGGGGCAAAAAGGCAGAAATTTCTTTTATTTTGGTACAAAATTGCAGAAATTTTTCTTATTTTGGGAAAAAGGCAGAAATTTCTCATATTTTGGGGCTTAAATGCAGAAATTCCCCTTATTTTAAAGTTAAAAATGCTGAACTTCTTATTTGGGGGCAAAAAAGCAGAAATTTCCCTTATTTTGGGGCAAAACTTAGAAATTTCAATTATTTTGGGGCAAAATTGCAGAAATTTCACTTATTTCCGAAAAAAAAGCAGAAATTTTCTAATTTTGGGGCAAAAGGGCAGATATTTCTTTTATTTTGGTACAAAATTGCAGAAATTTTCCTTATTTTGGGGCAAAAAGGCAGACATTTCCCATATTTTGGGGCAAAAATGCAGAAATTCCCCTTATTTTGAGGTAAAAAGGCTGAAATTCCCCTTATTTGGGGGCAAAAAATGCAGAAATTTCCCTTATTTTGGGGCAAAATTGCAGAAATTTCACTTATTTCAGAATAATAAGTCAGAAATTATCTTTATTTTGGTGCAAAAAGACAGAAATTCCCTTTGTTTTGGGAAAAAAAGACAGAAATTCCACTTATTTAGAGGCAAAAAGCAGAAATTCCTCTTATTTTGGAGCAAAAATGAAGAAATTTCCCTTTTCTATGGCAAAAAGGTATGCATTCTTCTTATTTTCGGGCAAAAAGACAGAATTCCCCGTTTTTTGGAGCAAAATTGCAGAAATCCCCCTAATTGTGGGGCAAAAAGGCAGAAATTCCCTATATGTTGGGGCAAAAAGACAGAAATTCTCCTTATTTTGGGGCAAAACTCAGAAATTTCACTTATTTTAGGGCAAAATTGCAGAAATTTCACTTATTTCAGAAAAAAAGCAGAAATTTTCTTATTTTGGGGCAAAAAGGCAGAAATTTCTTTTATTTTGGTACAAAATTGCAGAAATTGTTCTTATTTTGGGGCAAAAAGGCAGAAATTTCCCATATTTTGGGGCAAAAATGCAGCAATTCCTATTATTTTGAGATAAAAAGGCTGAAATTCCCCTTATTTAAGGGCAAAAAGGCAGAAATTTTCCTCATTTTGGGGCACAATTGCAGAAATTTCACGTATTTCAGGGTAATAAGTAAGAAATTTTCCTTATTTTGGGGCAAAAAAGACAGAAATTCCCTTTGTTTTGGGGGAAAAAAACAAATTCTACATATTTAGAGCCAAAAAAGCAGAAATTCCCCTTATTTTGGAGCAAAAATGAAGAAATTTCCCTTTTTTATGACAAAAAGATATGCATTCTTCTTATTTTCAGGCAAAAAGGCAGAAAATCCCCGTATTTTGGAGCAAAATTGCAGAAATTCCCCTAATTGTGGGGCAAAAAGGCAGAAACTCCCTATATGTTGGGGTAAAAGCAGAAATTCCTCTTATTTTGGGGCAAAACTCAGAAATTTCACTTATTTTGTGGCAAAATTGCAGAAATTTCCCTTATTTTGGGGCAAAATTGCAGAAATTTCTCATATTTTGGGGCAAAAATTCAGAAATATCTCTTATTTTGAGGTAAAAAGGCTGATATTTTCCTTATTTGGGGGCAAAAAGGCAGAAATTTCCCTCATTTTGGGGCAAAATTGCAGAAATTTCACTAACTTCAGGGTAATAAGTCAGAAATTTTCCATATTTTGGGGCAAAAAAGACAGAAATTCCCTTTGTTTGGGGGGAAAAAGACAGAAATTCCACTTATTAAGAGGCAAAAAAGCAGAAATTCCCCTTATTTTGGAGCAAAAATGAAGAAATTTCCCTTTTTTATGGCAAAAAGGTATGCATTCTTCTTATTTTCGGGCAAAAAGGCAGAAATTCCCCGTATTTAGAGCAAAATTGCAGAAATTCCCCTAATTGTGGGGCAAAAAGGCAGAAATTCCCTATATGTTGGGGCACAAACAGAAATTCTTCTTATTTAGGGGCAAAACTCAGAAATTTCACTTATTTTGGGGCAAAATTGCAGAAATTTTTCTTATTTTGGGGCAAAATTGCAGAAATTTCACATATTTTGGGGCAAAATTGCAGAAATTTCACTTATTTCAGAAGAAAATAACAGAAATTTTCTTTTATGGGTCAAAAAGTCAGAAATTTCTTTTATTTAGGTACAAAATTGCAGAATTTGTTTTTATTTTGGGGCAAAAAGGCAGAAATTTCCCATATTTTGGGGCAAAATTGCAAAAATTCCCCTTATTTTGAGGTAAAAATGCTAAAATTTCCCTTATTTGGGGACAAAAATCCAGAAATTCCCCTTATTTTGGGGCAAAACTCAGAAATTTCAATTATTTTGGAGCGAAATTGCAGAAATTTCACTTATTTCAGGGTAATAAGTCTGAAATTTTTTTTATTTTGGGGCAAAAAAGACAGAAATTCACTTTGTTTTGGGGGAAAAAGACAGTAATTCCACTTATTTAGAGGCAAAAAATCAGAAATTTCCCTTATTTTTGAGAAAAATGAAGAAATTTCCCTTTTTTATGGCAAAAAGGTATTCATCTTTTATTTTCGGGCAAAAAGGTAGAAATTCCCTGAATTTTGAAGCAAAATTGCAGAAATTCCCCTAATTGTGGGGCAAAAAGGCAAAATTCCCTTTATGTTAGGGTAAAAAGACAGAAATTCTCTTTATTTTGGGGCAAAATTCAGAAATTCCACTTGTTATAGGGCAAAATTCCAGAAATTTCCCTTATTTTGGGGCAAAATTGCAGAAATTTCACTTATTTTGGGGCAAAATTGCAGAAATTTCACTTATTTTAAGGCAAAATTGCAGAAATTTTACTTATTTCAGGAAAAAAGGCAGAAGTTTTCCTTATTTTGGGGCAAAAAGGCAGAAATTCCAAATATTTTGTGGCAAAAATGGAGAAATTCCCCTTATTTTGAGGTAAAAGGTCTGAAATTCCCCTTATTTGGGGGCAAAAAGTCAGAAATTTCTTTTATTTTGGTACAAAATTGCAGAATTTGTTCTTA
Source organism: Micromys minutus (assembly GCF_963924665.1). Lineage (NCBI taxonomy): Eukaryota > Metazoa > Chordata > Mammalia > Rodentia > Muridae > Micromys > Micromys minutus. Next base: position 235,762 of record NW_027667932.1, read on the forward strand.
TTTTGGGGCAAAAAGGCAGAAATTTCTCATATTTTGGGGCAAAAATGCAGAAATTTCCCTTATTTTGAGATAAAAAGGCTGATATTTTTCTTATTTGGGGGCAAAAAGGCCGAAATTTCCCTCATTTTGGGGCAAAATTGCAGAAATTTCACTTATTTCAGGGTAATAAGTCAGAAATTTTCCTTATTATGTGGCAAAAAAGACAGAAATTCCCTTTTTTGGGGGGGAAAAAGACAGAAATTCCACTTATTTAGAGGCAAAAAAGCAGAAATTCCCCTTATTTTGGAGCAAAAATTAAGAAATTTCTATTTTTTATGGCAAAAAGGTATGCATTCTTCTTGTTTTCGAGCAAAAAGGCAGAAATTCCTTCTGTTTTGGAGCAAAATTGCAGAAATTCCCCTAATTGTGGGGCAAAAAGGCAGAAATTCCCTATATGTTGGGGCAAAAGGACAGAAATTCTTCTTATTTTGGGGCAAAACTCAGAAATTTCACTTATTTTGGGGCAAAAATGAAGAAATTTCTCTTTTCTATGGCAAAAAGGTATGCATTCTTCTTATTTTCGGGCAAAAAAACAGAAATTCCCCGTTTTTTGGAGCAAAATTGCAGAAATCCCCCTAATTGTGGGCCAAAAAGGCAGAAATTCCCTATATGTTGGGGCAAAAAAACAGAAATTCTCCTTATTTTGGGGCAAAACTCAGAAATTTCAGTTATTTTAGGGCAAAATTGCAGAAATTTCACTTATTTCAGAAAAAAAGCAGAAATTTTCTTCTTTTGGGGCAAAAAGGCAGAAATTTCTTTTATTTTGACCAAATTGCAGAAATTGTTCTTATTTTGGGGCAAAAAGGCAGAAATTTCCTATATTTTGGGGCAAAAATGCAGAAATTCCTATTATTTTGAGATAAAAAGGCTGAAATTCCCCTTATTTGGGGGCAAAAAGGCAGAAATTTTCCTTATTTTGGGGCAAAATTGCAGAAATTTCACTTATTTCAGGGTAATAAGTCATAAATTTTCTTTATTTTGGGGCAAAAAAGACAGAAATTCCCTTTGTTTTGGGGGAAAAAACAAATTCTACATATTTAGAGCCAAAAAAGCAGAAATTCCCCTTATTTTGGAGCAAAAATGAAGAAATTTCCCTTTTTTATGACAAAAAGATATGCATGCTTCTTATTTTCGGTCAAAAAGGCAGAAAATCCCCGTATTTTGGAGCAAAATTGCAGAAATTTCCCTAATTGTGGGGCAAAAAGACAGAAATTCCCCGTTTTTTGGAGCAAAATTGCAGAAATCCCCCTAATTGTGGGCCAAAAAGGCAGAAATTCCCTATATGTTGGGGCAAAAAAACAGAAATTCTCCTTATTTTGGGGCAAAACTCAGAAATTTCACTTATTTTAGGGCAAAATTGCAGAAATTTCACTTATTTCAAAAAAAAAGCAGAAATTTTCTTATTTTGGGGCAAAAAGGCTGAAATTTCTTTTATTTTGGTACAAAATTGCAGAAATTGTTCTTATTTTGGGGCAAAAAGGCAGAAATTTCCCATATTTTGGGGCAAAATTGCAGAAATTCCTATTATTTTGAGATAAAAAGGCTGAAATTCCCCTTATTTGGGGGCAAAAAGGCAGAAATTTTCCTCATTTTGGGGCAAAATTGCAGAAATTTCACTTATTTCAGGGTAATAAGTCATAAATTTTCTTTATTTTGGGGCAAAAAAGACAGAAATTCCCTTTGTTTTGGGGGAAAAAAACAAATTCTACATATTTAGAGCCAAAAAAGCAGAAATTCCCCTTATTTTGGAGCAAAAATGAAGAAATTTCCCTTTTTTATGACAAAAAGATATGCATTCTTCTTATTTTCGGGCAAAAAGGCAGAAAATCCACGTATTTTGGAGCAAAATTGCAGAAATTTCCCTATGTGGGGCAAAAAGGCAGAAATTCCCTATATGTTGGGGCAAAAACAGAAATTCCTCTTATTTTGGGGCAAAACTCAGAAATTTCACTTATTTTGTGGCAAAATTGCAAAAATTTCCTTTATTTAAGGGCAAAATTGCAGAAATTTCCCATATTTTGGGGCAAAAATGCAGAAATATTCTTTATTTTGAGGTAAAAAGGCTGATATTTTCCTTATTTGGGGGCAAAAATCAGAAATTTCCCTCATTTTGGGCAAAATTGCAGAAATTTCACTAACTTCAGGGTAATAAGTCAGAAATTTTCCGTATTTTGGGGCAAAAAAGACAGAAATTTCCTTTGTTTTGGGGGAAAAGACAGAAATTCCACTTATTAAGAGGCAAAAAAGCAGAAATTCCCCTTATTTTGGAGCAAAAATGAAGAAATTTCCCTTTTTTATGGCAAAAAGGTATGCATTCTTCTTATTTTCGGGCAAAAAGGCAGAAATTCCCCGTATTTTGGAGCAAAATTGCAGAAATTCCCCTAATTGTGGGGCAAAAAGGCAGAAATTCCCTATAAGTTGGGGCAAAAATAGAAATTCTCCTTATTTAGGGGCAAAACTCAGAAATTTCATTTATTTTGGGGCAAAATTGCAGAAATTTTTCTTATTTTGGGGCAAAATTGCAGAAATTTCACATATTTTGGGGCAAAATTGCAGAAATTTCACTTATTTTAAAGCAAAATTGCAGAAATTTTACTTATTTCAGGAAAAAAGGCAGAAGTTTTCCTTATTTTGGGGCAAAAAGGCAGAAATTCCAAATATTTTGTGGCAAAAATGCAGAAATTCCCCTTATTTTGAGGTAAAAAGGCTGAAATTCCCCTTATTTGGGGGCAAAAAGTCAGAAATTTCTTTTATTTTGGTACAAAATTGCAGAATTTGTTCTTATTTTGGGGCAAAAAGGCAGAAATTTCCCATATTTTGGGTCAAAAATGCAGAAATTTCCCTTATTTTGAGATAAAAAGGCTGATATTTTTCTTATTTGGGGGCAAAAAGGCAGAAATTTCCCTCATTTTGGGGCAAAATTGCAGAAATTTCACTTATTTCAGGGTAATAAGTCAGAAATTTTTATTATTTTGGAGCAAAAAAGACAGAAATTCCCTTTGTTTTGGGGGAAAAAGACAGAAATTCCACTTATTTAGAGGCAAAAAAGCAGAAATTCCCCTTATTTTGGAGCAAAAATGAAGAAATTTCTATTTTTATGGCAAAAAGGTATGCATTCTTCTTGTTTTCGGGCAAAAAGGCAGAAATTCCTTCTGTTTTGGAGCAAAATTGCAGAAATCTCCTAATTGTGGGGCAAAAAGGCAGAAATTCCCTATATGTTGGGGCAAATGGACAGAAATTCTCCTTATTTTGGGGCAAAACTCAGAAATTTCACTTATTTTGGGGCAAAATTGCAGAAATTTCACTGATATCAGAAAAAAAAGCAGAAATTTTCTTATTTTGGGGCAAAAAGGCAGAAATTTCTTTTATTTTGGTACAAAATTGCAGAAATTTTTTTTATTTTGGGAAAAAGGCAGAAATTTCTCATATTTTGGGGCAAAAATGCAGAAATTCCCCTTATTTTAAGGTAAAAATGCTGAACTTCTTATTTGGGGGCAAAAAAGCAGAAATTTCCCTTATTTTGGGGCAAAACTTAGAAATTTCAATTATTTTGGGGCAAAATTGCAGAAATTTCACTTATTTCCAAAAAAAAAAGCAGAAATTTTCTAATTTTGGGGCAAAAAGGCAGATATTTCTTTTATTTTGGTACAAAATTGCAGAAATTTTCCTTATTTTGGGGCAAAAAGGCAGACATTTCCCATATTTTGGGGCAAAAATGCGGAAATTCTTATTATTTTGAGATAAAACAGGCTGAAATTCCCCTTATTTGGGGGCAAAAAGGTAGAAATTTTCCTCATTTTGGGGCAAAATTGCAGAAATATCACTTATTTCAGGGTAATAAGTCAGAAATTTTCCTTATTTTGGGGCAAAAAAGACAGAAATTCCTTTTGTTTTGGGGGAAAATAACAGAAATTCCACATATTTAGAGCCAAAAAAGCAGAAATTCCCCTTATTTTGGAGCAAAAATGAAGAAATTTCCCTTTTTTATGGCAAAAAGATATGCATTCTTCTTATTTTCGGGCAATAAGGCAGAAAATCCCCGTATTTTGGAGCAAAATTGCAGATATTTCCCTAATTGTGGGGCAAAAAGGCAGAAATTCCCTATATGTTGGGGCAAAAACAGAAATTCCTCTTATTTTGTGGCAAAACTCAGACATTTCACTTATTTTGTGGCAAAATTGCAAAAATTTCCATTATTTTGGGGCAAAATTGCAGAAATTTCACATATTTTGGGGCAAAATTGCAGAAATTTCACTTATTTCAGGAAAAAAAAGCAGAAATTTGCTTTTGGGGGCAAAAAGTCAGAAATTTCTTTTATTTTTGTACAAAATTGCAGAATTTGTTCTTATTTTGGGGCAAAAAGGCAGAAATTTCCCATATTTTGGGGCAAAAATGCAGAAATTTCCCTTATTTTGAGGTAAAAAGGCTGATATTTTCCTTATTTGGGGGCAAAAAGGCAGAAATTACCCTCATTTTGTGGCAAAATTGAAGAAATTTCACTTACTTCAGGGTAATAAGTCAGAAATTTTTTGTATTTTGGGGCAAAAAAGACAGAAATTCCCTTTGTTTTGGGGGAAAAAGACAGAAATTCCACTTATTAAGAGGCAAAAAAAGCAGTAATTCCTCTTATTTTGGAGCAAAAATTAAGAAATTTCCCCTTTTTATGGCAAAAAGGTATGCATTCTTCCTGTTATCGTTCAAAAAGGCAGAAATTCCCCCTGTTTTGGAGCAAAATTGCAGAAATTCCCCTAATTGTGGGGCAAAAAGACAGAAATTCCCTATATGTTGGGGCAAAAAGACAGAAATTCTCTTTATTTTGGGGCAAAACTCAGAAATTTCACTTACTTTTGGGCAAAATTGCAGAAATTTCACTTATTTCAGAAAAAAAAGCAGAAATTTTCTTTTTGGGGCAAAAAGTCAGAAATTTCTTTTATTTTTGTACAAAATTGCAGACTTTGTTCTTATTTTGGGGCAAAAAGGCAGAAATTTCCCATATTTTGGGGCAAAATTGCAGAAATTCCCCTTATTTTGAGGTAAAAATGCTGAAATTCCCCTTATTTGGGGACAAAAATCCAGAAATTCCTCTTATTTTGGGGCAAAACTCAGAAATTTCAATTATTTTGGAGCAAAATTGCAGAAATTTCACTTATTTCATTGTAATAAGTCTGAAATTTTCCTTATTTTGGGGCAAAAAAGACAGAAATTCCCTTTGTTTTGGGGGAAAAAGACAAAAATTCCACTTATTTAGAGGCAAAAAATCAGAAATTCCACTTATTTTGGAGAAAAATGAAGAAATTTCCCTTTTTTATGGCAAAAAGGTATTCATCTTCTTATTTTTGGTCAAAAAGGCAGAAATTCCCTAAATTTTGAAGCAAAATTGCAGAAATTCCCCGAATTGTGGGGCAAAAAGGCAGAAATTCCCTGTATGTTAGGGCAAAAAGACAGAAATTCTTCTTATTTTGGGGCAAAACTCAGAAATTCCACTTGTTTTAAGGCAAAATTCCAGAAATTTCCCTTATTTTGGGGCAAAATTGCAGAAATTTCACTTATTTTGGGGCAAAATTGCAGAAATTTCACTTATGTCAGTAAAAAAAGCAGAACTTTTCTTTTTTGGGGCAAAAAGTCAGAAATTTCTTTTATTTTGGTACAAAATTGCAGAAATTGTTCTTATTTTGGGGCAAAAACGCCGAAATTTCCCATATTTTGGGGCAAAAATGCAGAAATTCCTCTTATTTTGTGGTATAAAAGCTGAAATTCCTTTTATTTGGGGGCAAAAAGGCAGAAATTTTCCTCATTTTGGGGCAAAATTGCAGAAATTTCACTTATTTCAGGGTAATAAGCCAGAAATTTTTCTTATTTTGGGGCAAAAAAGACAGTAATTCCCTTCTTTTGGGGGAAAAAGAGAGATATTCCACTTATTTAGAGGCCAAAAAGCAGAAATTCCCCTTATTTTGGAGCAAAAATGAAGAAATTTTCCTTTTTTATGGCAAAAAGGTATGCATTTTTCTTTTTTTCGGGCAAAAAGGCAGAAATTCCCCGTATTTTGGATCAAAATTGCAGAAATTCCTTTAATTGTAGCACAAAAAGGCAGAAATTCCCTATATATTGTGGCAAAAATACAGAAATTCTCCTTATTTTGGGGCAAAACTCAGAAATTTCACTTATTTTGGGGTAAAATTGCAGAAATTTCACTTATTTCAGAAAAAAAGCAGAAATTTTCTTATTTTGGGGCAAAAAGGCAGAAATTTCTTTTATTTTGGTACAAAATTGCAAAAATTTTTCTTATTTTGGGCAAATAGGCAGAAATTTCCAATATTTTGGGGCAAAAATGCAGAAATTCCCCTTATTTTGAGGTAAAAATGCTGAAATTCCCCTTATTTGGGGGCAAAAAGGCAGAAATTCCCCTTATTTTGGGGCAAAACTCAGAAATTTCAATTATTTTGGGGCAAAATTCCAGAAATTTCCCTTATTTTGGGCCAAATTTCAGAAATTTCACTTATTTTGGGACAAAATTGCAGAAATTTCACTTATTTTGGGGCAAAATTGCAGAAATTTCACTTATTTCAGGAAAAAAGGCAGAAGTTTTTCTTATTTTGGAGCAAAAAGGCAGAAATTCCAAATATTTTGTGGCAAAAATGCAGAAATTCCCCTTATTTTGAGGTAAAAATGCTGAAATTCCCCTTATTTGGGGGTAAAAAGGCATAAATTTTCCTTATTTTGGGGCAAAATTGCAGAAATTTCACTTACATCAGGGTAATAAGTCAGAAATTTTCCTTATTTTGAGGCAAAAAAGATGGAGATTCCCTTTGTTTTGGGGGAAAAAGACAGAAATTCCACTTATTAAGAGGCAAAAGAGCAGAAAGTCCCCTTATTTTGGAGGAAAAATGAAGAAATTTTCTTTTTTTATGGCAAAAAGGTATGCATTCTTCTTGTTTTCGGGCAAAAAGGCAGAAATTCCTCGTATTTTGGAGCACAATTGCAGAAATTCCCCTAATTGTGGGGCAAAAAGACAGAAATTCCCTATATGTTGGGGCGAAAAGACAGAAATTCTCCTTATTTTGGGGCAAAACTCAGAATTTTCACTTATTTTGGGGCAAAATTGCAGAAATTTCACTTATTTCAGAAAAAAAAGCAGAAATTTCACTTATTTTGGGGCAAAAAGTCAGAAATTTCCCTTATTTTGGTGCAAAATTGCAGAAATTTTTCTTATTTTGGGAAAAAGGCAGAAATTTCTCATATTTTGGGGCAAAAATGCAGAAATTCCCTTTCTTTTAAGGTAAAAAGGCTGAACTTCCCCTTTTATGGGGGCAAAAAAGCAGAAATTTCCCTTATTTTGGGGCAAAACTTAGAAATTTCAATTATTTTGGGGCAAAATTGCAGAAATTTCACTTATTTCCAAAAAAAAAACAGAAATTTTCTAATTTGGGGGCAAAAAGGCAGATATTTCTTTTATTTTGGTACAAAATTGCAGAAATTTTCCTTATTTTGGGGCAAAAAGGCAGACATTTCCCATATTTTGGGGCAAAAATGCAGAAATTCCCCTTATTTTGAGGTAAAAAGTCTGAAATTCCCCTTACTTGGGGGCAAAAAATGCAGAAATTTCCCTTATCTTGGGGCAAAATTGCAGAAATTTCACTTATTTCAGAATAATAAGTCAGAAATTATCTTTATTTTGGTGCAAAAAGACAGAAATTCCCTTTGTTTTGGGGGAAAAAGACAGAAATTCCACTTATTTAGAGGCAAAAAAGCAGAAATTCCCCTTATTTTGGAGCAAAAATGAAGAAATTTCCCTTTTCTATGGCAAAAAGGTATGCATTCTTCATATTTTCGGGCAAAAAGACAGAAATTCCCCGTTTCTTGGAGCAAAATTGCAGAAATCCCTTTAATTGTGGGGCAAAAAGGCAGAAATTCCCTATATGTTGGGGCGAAAAGACAGAAATTCTCCTTATTTTGGGGCAAAACTCAGAAATTTCACTTATTTTACGGCAAAATTGCAGAAATTTCACTTATTTCAGAATAAAAGCAGAAATTTTCTTATTTTGGGGCAAAAAGGCAGAAATTTCTTTTATTTTGGTACAAAATTGCAGAAATTGTTCTTATTTTGGGGCAAAAAGGTAGAAATTTCCCATATTTTGGGACAAAAATGCAGAAATTCCTATTATTTTGAGTTAAAAAGGCTGAAATTCCCCTTATTTGGGGGCAAAAAGGGAGAAAATTTCCTCCTTTTGGGGCAAAATTGCAGAAATTTCACTTATTTCAGGGTAATAAGTCAGAAATTTTCCTTCTTCTGGGGCAAAAAAGACAGAAATTCCCTTTGTTTTGAAGGAAAAAAACAGAAATTACACTTATTTAGAGCAAAAAAAGCACAAATTCCCCTTATTTTGGAGCAAAAATGAAGAAATTTCCCTTTTTTATGGCAAAAAGATATGCATTCTTATTATTTTTGGGCAAAAAGGCAGAAAATCCCCGTATTTTGGAGCAAAATTGCAGAAATTCCTTTAATTGTGGGGCAAAAAGGCAGAAATTCCCTATATATTGGGGCAAAAATACAGAAATTCCTCTTATTTGGGGGCAAAACTCAGAATTTTCACTTATTTTGGGGCAAAATTGCAGAAATTTCACTTATTTCAGAAAAAAAGCAGAAATTTTCTTATTTTGGCGCAAAAAGGCAGAAATTTCCCATATTTTGGGGCAAAAATGCAGAAATTCCCCTTATTTTGAGGTAAAAAGGCTGAAATTCCCTTTATTTGGGGGCAAAAAGGCAGAAATTTCCCTTATTTAGGGGCAAAATTGCAGAAATTTTACTTATTCAGGGTAATAAGTCAGAAATTTTCCTTATTTTGGGGCAAAAAGACAGAAATTCCCTTTGTTTGGGGGAAAAAACAGAAATTCCACTTATTTAGAGGCAAAAAAAAAGAAATTCCCCTTATTTTGGAGCAAAAATAAAGAAATTTCCCTCTTTTATGGCAAAAAGGTATGCATCCTTATTGTTTTCGGGCAAAAAGGCAGAAATTCCCCAAATTTTGGAGCAATATTGAAGAAATTCCCTTAATTGTGGGGCAAAAAGGCCGAAATTCCCTATATGTTGGGGCAAAAAGACAGAAATTCTCCTTATTTTGGGGCAAAACTTAGATATTTCCCTTATTTTGGGGCAAAATTGCAGAAAATTCACATATTTTGGGGCAAAATTACAAAAATTTCACTTATTTCAGAAAAAAAAAGCAGAAATTATCTATTTGGGGCAAAAAGTCAGAAATTTCTTTTATTTAGGTACAAAATTGCAGAATTTGTTCTTATTTTGGGGCAAAAGGGCAGAAATTTCCCATATTTTGGGGCAAAAATGCAGAAATTTCCCTTATTTTGAGGTAAAAATGCTGATATTTTCTTATTTGGGGGCAAAAAGGCAGAAATTTTCCTCATTTTGGGGCAAAATTGCAGAAATTTCACTTATTTCAGGGTAATAAGTCAGAAATTTTCCATATTTTGGGACAAAAAAGACAGAAATTCCATTTGTTTTGGGGGAAAAAAACAGAAATTCCACTTATTTAGAGGCAAAAAAGCAGAAATTCACCTTATTTTGGAGCAAAAATGAAGAAATTCCTCTTTTTTATGGCAAAAAGGTATGCATTCTTCTTGTTTTCGGGCAAAAAGGCAGAAATTCCCCGAATTTTGGAGCAAAATTGAAGAAATTCCCCTACTTGTGGGGCAAAAAGGCAGAAATTTCACTTATTTTGAAATAAAAAGGAAGAAATTCCTCTTATTTTGGGGCAAAAATGAAAAAATTTCACTTTTTTGTGGCAAAAGGTATACATCCCCCTTATTTTCAGGCAAAAAAGCAGAAATTCCCATATTTTGGAGCAAAATTACAGAAAATCCCCTAATTGTGGGGCAAAAAGGCAGAAATTCCCTATATGTTGGGGCAAAAAGACAGAAATTCTCGTTATTTTGGAGAAAAACTCAAAAATTCCAATTATTTTGGGGCAAAATTCCAGAAATTTCCCTTATTTGGGAGCAAAATTGCAGAAATTTCACTTATTTCAGGGAAAAAAGGCAGAAATTTTCTTATTTTGGGGCAAAAATTCAGAAATTCCCCTTATTTTGTGTCAAAAAAGCAGAAATTTCCTTTATTTTGGGGCAAAATAACAGAAATTTCACTTATTTCAGGGCAAAATTCAAAAATTCCTTTTATTTTGGTGCAAAAAGACAGAAATTCCGTTTATTTTTGGGTAAAAAGGCAGAAATTTCACTTATTTTGAGGTAAAAAGGCTGAAATTCCTCTTATTTTGGGGCAAAAATGAAGAAATTTCCCTTTTTGTGGCCAAAGTTATACATTCCCCTTATTTTTGGGAAAAAAAGCAGAAATTCTCCGTATTTTGGAGCAAAATTGCAGAAATTCCCCTAGTTGTGGGGCAAAAACGCAGAACTTACCCTTATTTTGTGGTAAAACTGCAGAAATTTCACTTATTTCGCGGCAAAATGGCAGAAATTCCCTTTATTTTCGGCGAAAAAGGCAGAAAATCTTCGTATTTTGGAGCAAAATTGCAGAAATTCACCTAATTTTGGGGTAAAACATGCAGTAATTTTCTTTATTTTGGGGCAAAAAGGCAGAAATTCCCCTTATTTTGGGGCAAAAAACAGACATTTCCCTTATTTAGGGAAAAAATTTTAGAAATTTAACTTATTTCAGAGCAAAAAGTCAGAAATTCCCCTTATTTTGGGGCAAAAAGACAGAAATTCCGTTTATTTTTCGGGAAAAGTATGAAATCGCATTTATTTTGAGTCAAAAAGGCGGAAAATAGCCTTATTTTGGGGTAAAAATTAAGAAATTTACCTTTTTTATGGCAAAAAGTCATACATTCCCTTTATTTTCGGGCAAAAAGGCAGAAATTCCCCGTATTTTGGAGCAAAATTGCAGAAATTTCCCTAATTTTGGGGCAAAAATGCAGAACTTCCTCTTATTTGGGGGTAAAACTGCAGACATTTCACTTATTTCGCAGCAAAATGGCAGAAATTCCCTTTATTTTCGGTGAAAAAGGCAGAAAATCCCCGTATTTTGGAGCAAAATTGCAGAAATTCACCTAATTTTGGGGTAAAATATGCAGTAATTTTCTTTATTTTGGGGCAAAAAAGCAAAAATTCCCCTTATTTTGGGGCAAAAGGCAGAAATTCTTTTTATTTTAGGGAAAAATTGCAGAAATTTCCCTTATTTGGGGACAAAAAACAGAAATTCCCTTTATTTTGGGGCAAAATTGAAGAAAATTCCTTTATTATGGGGAAAATTGCAGAAATTTCTTTTATTTTAAGGCAAATTTGCAGAAATTTCACTTATGTCAGAGAAAAAAAGCAAAAATTTTTCTTATTTCAAGGCAAAAAAACAGAAATTCCCATGATTTTGGGGCAAAAAGGCAGAAATTCACCTTATTTTGGGGTAAAATTGCAGACATTTTACATATTTCAAGGCAAAAAGCCAGAAATTCTTCTTATTTGGGGGCAAAAAGGCAGAAATTCCCCTTATTGTGAAATAAAATTGCAGAAATTTCCCTTGTTTGAGGGCAAAAAGGCAGAAATTCCCCGTATTTTGGAGCAAAATTTCAGAAATTCCCCTAATATTGGGCCAAAAATGCAGAAATTCTCTTTATTTGGGGCAAATCGGCAGAAGTTCCCCTTATTTTCGGGAAAAGAGGCAGAAATTCCCTGTATTTTGAAGCAAACTTGCAGAAACTCCCCTAATTTTGGGGGAAAAAGCAGAAATTCCCTTTATTTTGTGGCAAAAATACAGAAATTCTCTTTATTTCGGGGCAAAAATCAGAAATTTCCCTTATTTTGGGGCAAAATTTTAGAAATCTATTTTATTTTGGTACAGAATTGCAGAAATTTTTCTTATTTTGTGGCAAAAAGGCAGAAATTTTCCATATTTTGGTGCAAAAAGGCTGCAATTCCCCTTATTTTGAGGTAAAATGCTGAAATTCCCCATATTTTGGGGCAAAAGGGCAGAAATTCCCCACATTTTGGGGCAAAAGGGCACAAATTTCCCTTATTTTCGGGCAAAATTGCAGAAATTACATTTATTTAAGGGCAAAAAGTTAGAAATTACTTTTATTTTGGGGTACAAAGCAGAAATTTCTTTTATTTTGGTACAAAATTGAAGAAATTTTCCTTATTTTGGAACAAAAAGTCAGAAATTCTCCATATTTTGGGCAAAAGGAAAAAATTTTCATTATTTTGAGATAAAAAGGCTGAAATTCCCATTATTTTGAGGCAATAAGGCAGAAATTCCCCTTATTTGGAGGTAAAATGCTGAAATTCCCCTTATTTTGGCAAAAAGGCAGAAATTCCCCTTATTTTGGGGCAAAATTGCAGAAATTTCACTTATTTCAGGGCAAAAAGTCAGAAATTTGCCTCATTTTGGGGCAAAAAGCAGAAATTCTCCTAATTTTGGGGCCAAAAACAGAAATTCCCCTTATTTTGGGGTAAAATTGTGGAAATTTCAAATATTTCAGGGCAAAAAGGCAGAAATTCCACTTTATTTCGGGCAATAAGGCAGAAATTCCCCGTATTTTGGAGCAAAATTTCAGAAATTCCCCTTATGTTGGTGCAAAAATGCAGAAATTCTTTTTATTTTGGTGCAATAAGGCAGAAATTCTCCGTATTTTGAAGCAAAATTGCACATATTCGCCTAATTTTGAGGAAAAATGCAGAAATTCACATTATTTTGGGGAAAAAAGACAGACATTCTCTTTATTTCAGGGCAAAAAGTCAGAAATTCCCCTTATTTTGGGGCAAAATTCCAGAAATTTCCTTTATTTGGGGGCAAAATTGTAGAAATCTCCCTTATTTTGTGGTAAAATTACAGAAATTTCATTATTTCAAAGAAAAAATGCAGAAATTTCTCTTATTTTGGGGCAAAAATGCAGAAATTCTCTATACTTGGGGGCGAAAAAGGAGAGATTCCCCTTATTATGAGGTAAAATGCTAAAATTCCCCTTATTTTGGGGCAAGAAGACAGAAATTCCCCTTATTTTGTGGCAAAAAGGCATAAATTTCTATTCTTTTTGGGCAAAATTGCAGAAATTTCACTTATTTCAGGGCAAAATTCAAAAATTCCCCTTATTTTGGGGCAAAAATACAGAAATTCCGTTTATTTTGGGGTAAAAAGGCAGAAATTTCACTTATTTTGAGGTAAAAAGGAAGAAATTCCTCTTATTTTGGGGCAAAAATGAAGAAATTTTACTTTTTTGTGGCAAAAGGTATACATTCCACTTATGTTCGGGCAAAAAGCAGAAATTTCCCGTATTTTGGAGCAGAATTGCAGACAATCCCCTAATTGTGGGGCAAAAAGGCAGAAATTCCCTATATGTTGGGTCAAAAAGACAGATTCTCCTTATTTTGAGGAAAAACTCGGAAATTCCACTTTTTTGGGGCAAAATTCCAGAAATTTCACTTATTTCAGGGAAAAAAGGCAGAAATTTTCGTATTTTGGGGCAAAAAGTCAGAAATTCCTAATATTTTGTGGCAAAAATTCAGAAATTCCACTTATTTTGTGTCAAAAGGCAGAATTTCACTTATTTTGGGGCAAAATTACAGAAATTTCACTTATATCAGGGCAAAATTCAAAAATTCCATTTATTTTGGGGCAAAAAGACAGAAATTCCGTTTATATTTGGGTATAAAGGCAGAAATTTCACTTATTTTGAAGTAAAGAGGAAGAAATTCCTATTATTTTGGGACAAAAATGAAGAAATTTCCCTTTTTTGTGGCAAAAGGTATACATTCCCTTTATTTTTGGGAAAAAAAGCAGAAATTACCTGTATTTTGGAGCAAAATTGCAGAAATTTTCCTAGTTGTGGGGCAAAAAGGGAGAAATTCCCTATTTGTTGGGGCAAAAAGACAGAAAATCTCCTTATTTTCTGGCAAGATTCAGAAATTCCATGTATTTTGGGGCAAAATTGCAGAAATTTCACTTATTTTGGGGCAAAATTGCAGAAAATTCCCTTATTTCAGGAAAGAAAGACAGAAATTTTCCTTATTTTGGGGCAAAAAGGCAGAAATTCCTAATATTTTGTGCCAAAAATACAGAAATTCCCTTTATTTTGTGTCAAAAATCAGAAATTTTCCTTATTTTGGGGGAAAATTGAAGAAATTTCACTTATTTCAGTGCAAAATTCAAAAATTCCCCTTATTTTGGTCCAAAAATACAGAAATTCCGTTTATTTCTGGGTAAAAAGGCAGAAATTTCACTTAATTTGAGGTAAAAAGGCAGAAATTCCTCTTATTTTGGGGCAAAAATGAAGAAATTTCCCTTTTTGTGGAAAAAGGTATTCATACCCCTTATTTTCGGGCAAAAAAGCAGAAATTGCCCGCATTTTGGAGCAAAATTGCAGAAAATCCCCTAATTGTGGGGCAAAAAGGCAGAAATTTCCTATATGTTGGGGCAAAAATACAGAAATTCTCCTTATTTGGGGGAAAAACTCAGAAATTCCACTTATTTTGGGGCAAAATTCCAGAAATTTCCCTTATTTTGGGGCAAAATTGCAGAAATTTCACTTATTTCAGGGCAAAATTCAAAAATTCCTTTTATTTTGGGGCAAAAAGACAGAAATTCCGTGTATTTTTGGGTAAAAAGTCAGAAATTTCACTTATTTTGAGGTAAAAAGGAAGAAATTCCTCTTATTTTGGGGCAAAAATGAAGAAATTTTTCTTTTTTGTGGCAAAAGGTATACATTCCCCTTATTTTCCGGCAAAAAAGCAGAAATTCCTCATATTTTGGAACAAAATTGCAGAAAATCCCCTAATTGTGGGGCAAAGAGGCAGAAATTTTCTATATGTTGGGACAAAAAGGCAGAAATTCTCCTTATTTTGGAGAAAAACTAAGAAATTCCACTTATTTTGGGGCAAAATTCCTAAAATTTCCCCTATTTTCTGTCAAAATTGCAGAAATTTCACTTATTTCAAAGAAATAAAGCAGAAATTTTCGTATTTTGGGGCAAAAAGTCAGAAATTCCTAATATTTTGTGGCAAAAATGCAGAAATTCCCCTTATTTTGAGGTAAAAGGCTGAAATTCCACTTATTTGGGGGCAGAAAGGCAGAAATTTCCCTTATTTTGGGGCAAAATTGCAGAAAATCCCCTAATTGTGGGGCAAAAAGGCAGAAATTCCCTATATGTTGGGGCAAAAAGACAGAAATTCTCCTTATTTTGAAAAAAAACTCAGAAATCCCACTTATTTTGAGGCAAAATTCCAGAAATTTCCCTTATTTTGGGGCAAAATTGCAGAAATTTAACATATTTCAGGGCAAAATTCAAAAATTTCTTTTATTTTGGGGCAAAAAGACAGAAATTCCATATATTTTTGGGTAAAAAGTCAGAAATTTCACTTATTTTGATGTAAAAAGGAAGAAATTCTTTTTATTTTGGGGCAAAAATGAAGAAATTTCCCTTTTTTGTGGCAAAAGGTATACATTAACCTTATTTTCAGGCAAAAAAGCAGATATTCCTTGTATTTTGCAGCAAAATTGCAGAAAATCCCCTAATTGTGGGGCAAAAAGTGAGAAATTCACTATATGTTGGTTCAAAAAGACAGAAATTCTCCTTATTTTGGGGAAAAACTCAGAAATTCAACTTATTTTGGGTCAAAATTCCAAAAATTTCCCTTATTTTCTGTCAAAATTGCAGAAATTTCACTTATTTCAAGGAAAAAAAGCAGAAATTTTCTTATTTTGGGGTAAAAAGTCAGAAATTCCTAATATTTTGTGGCAAAAATGCAGAAATTCCCCTTATTTTGTGTCAAAAAGGGAGAAATTTCCCTTATTTTGGGGCAAAATTGCAGATATTTCACTTATTTCAGAGAAAAAAGGCAGAAATTTTCTTATTTTGGGGCAAAAAGTCAGAAATTCCTAATATTTTGTGGCAAAAATGCAGAAATTCCTTTTATTTTGTGTCAAAAAGGCAGAAATTTCTTTTATGTTGGGGCAAAATTGCAGAAATTTCCCTTATTTCAGGGAAAAATTCAAAAATTCCTTTTATTTTGAGGCAAAAAGACAGAAATTCCATTTATTTTTGGGTAAAAAGGCAGAAATTTCACTTATTTTGATGTAAAAAGGCAAAAATTCCTCTTATTTTGGAGCAAAAATGAAGAAATTTCCCCTTTTTGTGGCAAAAATTATACATTCCCCTTATTTTTGGTAAAAAGCAGAAATTCCCTGTATTTTGGAGCAAAATTGCAGAAATTCCCCTAGTTGTGGGGCAAAAAGGGAGAAATTCCCTATTTGTTGGGGCAAAAAGACAGAAATTCTCCTTATTTTGGGGCAAAACTCTGAAATTCCACTTATTTTGGGGCAAAATTGCAGAAATTTCACTTATTTTGGGGCAAAATTGCAGAAATTTCCTTTATTTCAGGGAAGAAAGACAGAAATTTTCCTTATTTTGGGGCAAAAAGGCAGAAATTTCTAATATTTTGTGGCAAAAATGCAGAAATTCCCCTTATTTTGTGTCAAAAAGTCAGAAATTTTCCTTATTTTGGGGCAAAATAACAGAAATTTCACTTATTTCAGGACATAATTCAAAAATTCCTTTTATTTTGGGGCAAAAAGACCGAAATTCCGTTTATTTTTGGGTAAAAAAGGCAGAAATTTCACTTATTTTGAGGTAAAAAGGCAGAAATTCCTCTTATTTTGGGGCAAAAATGAAGAAATTTTCCTTTTTTGTGGCATAAGGTATACATTCCCCTTATTTTCGGGCTAAAAAGCAGAAATTTCCCGTATTTTGGAGCAAAATTGCAGAAATTCTCCTAATTGTAGGGCAAAAATGCAGAAATTCCCTATATGTGGGGGTAAAAAGACAGAAATTCTATTTATTTTGGGGCAAAACTCAGAAATTCCACTTATTTGGGCAAAATTCCAGAAATTTCCCTTATTTTTGGGCAAAATTGCAGAAATTTTACTTATTTTGGGGCAAAATTGCAGAAATTTCACTTATTTTGGGGCAAAATTGCAGAAATTTCACTTATTTCAGGGAAAAAATGCAGAAATTTTCCTTATTTTGGGGGAAAAAGGCAGAAATTCTTAATATTTTTTGGTAAAAATGCAGAAATTTCCCTTATTTTGTGTCAAAAAGGCAGAAATTTCCCTTATTTTGGGGCAAAATTGCAGAAATTTCACTTATTTCAGGGAATAATTCAAAAAATCCTTTTATTTTGGGGCAAAAAGACAGAAATTCCGTTTATTTTGGGTAAAAAGGCAGAAATTTCACATATTTTGAGGTAAAAATGCAGAAATTCCTCTTATTTTGTGGCAAAAATGAAGAAATTTCCATTTTTTGTGGCAAAATGTATACATTCCCTTTATTTTCGGGCAAAAAAGCAGAAATTCCCGTATTTTGGTGCAAAATTGCAGAAATTCCCCTAGTTGTGGGGCAACAAGGCAGAAATTCCCCATATGTTGAGGCAAAAAGACAAAAATTCTCCACATTTTTGGGCAAAACTCAGAAATTCCACTTATTCTGGGGCAAAATTCCAGAAATTTCCCTTATTTTGGGGCAAAATTGCAGAAATTTCCCTTATTTTATGGCAAAATTGCAGAAATTTCACTTATTTCATGGAAAAAAGGCAGAAATTTTCTTTATTTTGGAGCAAAAAGGCAGAAATTCCAAATATTTTGTGGCAAAAATGCAGAAATTACCATTATTTTGAGGTAAAAATGCTGAAATTACCTATATTTGGGGGCAAAAAAATATAAATTTCCCTTATTTTGCTTCAAAAAGACAGAAATTCTTGTTATTTTGTGGCAAAAAGGCAGAAATTTCTTTTATTTTGGAGAAAAAATTGCAGAAATATCACTTATTTCAGGGCATAATTCAAAAATTCCTTTTATTTTGGGGCAAAAAGACAAAAATTCTGTTTATTTTTGGGTAAAAAGGCAGAAATTCCTTCTGTTTTGGAGCAAAATTGCAGAAATTCCCCTAGTTGTGGGACAAAAAGGAGAAATTCCCTATTTGTTGGGGCAAAAAGACAGAAATTCTCCTTATTTTGGGACAAAACTCAGAAATTCCACTTATTTTGGGGCAAAATTGCAGAAATTTCACTTATTTTGGGGCAAAATTGCAGAAATTTCCTATATTTCAGGGAAGAAAGACAGAAATTTTCCTTATTTTGGGGCAAAAAGGCAGAAATTCCTAATATTTTGTGGCAAAAATGCAGAAATTCCCCTTATTTTGTATCAAAAAGTCAGAAATTTTCTTTATTTTGGGGCAAAATTGAAGAAATTTCACTTATTTCAGGGCAAATTCAAAAATTCCTTTTATTTTGGGGCAAAAAGACAGAAATTCCGTTTATTTTTGGGTAAAAAAGGCAGAAATTTCACTTATTTTGAGGTAAAAAGGCAGAAATTCCTCTTATTTTGGAGCAAAAATGAAGAAATTTCCCTTTTTGTGGCAAAAGGTATACATTCCCCTTGTTTTCGGGCTAAAAAGCAGAAATTCCCCGTATTTTGGAGCAAAATTGCAGAAATTCTCCTAATTGTGGGGCAAAAATGGAGAAATTCCATATATGTGGGGGTAAAAAGAAAGAAATTCTTTTTATTTTGGGTCAAAACTCAGAAATTCCACTTATTATGGGGCAAATTCCAGAAATTTCCCTTATTTTTGGGCAAAATTGCAGAAATTTTACTTATTTTGGGGCAAAATTGCAGAAATTTCACTTATTTTGGAGCAAAATTTCAGAAATTTCACTTATTTCAGGGAAAAAATGCAGAAATTTTCCTTATTTTGGGGCAAAAAGGCAGAAATTCTTAATATTTTTTGGTAAAAATGCAGAAATTTTTTTTATTGTGTGTCAAAAAGGCAGAAATTTCCCTTATTTTGAGGCAAAATTGCAGAAATTTCACATGTTTCAGGGCATAATTTAAAAATTCCTTTTATTTTGGGGCAAAAAGACAGAAATTCCCTTTATTTTGGGTAAAAAGGTAGAAATTTCACTTATTTTGAGGTAAAAATGCAGAAATTCCTCTTATTTTGGGGCAAAAATGAAGAAATTTCCATTTTTTTGTGGCAAAAGGTATACATTCCCCTCATTTTCGGGCAAAAAAGCAGAAATTCCCATATTTTGGAGCAAAATTGCAGAAATTTCCCTAATTGTGGGAAAAAAAGGCAGAAATTCCCTATATGTTGGAGCAAAAAGACAAAAATTCTTCACATTTTTGGGCAAACTCAGAAATTCCACTTATTCTGGGGCAAAATTTCAGAAATTTCCCTTATTTTGGGGCAAAATTGCAGAAATTTCCCTTATTTTAGGGCAAAATTGCAGAAATTTCACTTATTTCACGGAAAAAAGGCAGAAATTTTCCTTATTTTGGAGCAAAAAGGCAGAAATTCCTAATATTTTGTGGCAAAAATGCAGAAATTCCTCTTATTTTGAGGGAAAAAGTTTGAAATTCCCCTTATTTGGGGGCAAAAAGGCATAAATTTCCCTTATTTTGGGGCAAAAAGACAGAAATTGCCCTTATTTTGTGGCAAAAAGGCAGAAATTTCTTTTATTTTGGAGAAAAATTGCAGAAATATCACTTATTTCAGGGCATAATTCAGAAATTTCTTTTATTTTGGGACAAAAAGACAGAAATTCTGTTTATTTTTGGGTAAATGGCAGAAATTTCACTTATTTTGAGGTAAAAATGCAGAAATTCCTCTTATTTTGGGGCAAAAATGAAGAAATTTCTTTTTTTGTGGCAAAAGGTATACATTATTTTTATTTTCGGGCTAAAAAGAAGAAATTCCCTGTATTTTGGAGCAAAATTGCAGAAATTCCTCTAATTGTGGGGCAAAAATGCAGAAATTCCTTATATGTTTGGGCAAAAAGACAAAAATTCTTTTTATTTCGGGGCAAAACTCAGAAATTCCATTTATTTTGGGGAAAATTCCAGAAATTTCCCTTATTTTGGGGCAAAATTGCAGAAATTTCACTTATTTTGGGGCAACATTGCAGAAATTTCACTTATTTCAGGGAAAAAAGGCAGAAATTTTTGATATTTTGGAGCAAAATGGCAGAAATTCTCAATATTTTTTGGCAAAAATGCAGAAATCCCCTATTTTGAGGTAAAAAGGCTGAAATTCCCCTTATTTCGGAACAAAAAGGCAGAAATTTCTCTTATTTTGGGGCAAAATTGCAGAAATTTCACTTATTTCAGGGAAAAAGGCAGGAATTTTCTTATTTTGGGGCAAAAAGTCAGAAATTCCTAATATTTTGTGGCAAAAATGCAGAAATTCCCTTTATTTTGTGTCAAAAAGGCAGAAATTTCTTTTATGTTGGGGCAAAATTGCAGAAATTTCCCTTATTTCAGGGCAAAATTCAAAAATTACTTTTATTTTGGGGCAAAAAGACAGAAATTCCGTTTATTTTTGGGTTTAAAGTCAGAAATTTCACTTATTTTGAGGTAAAAAGGCAGAAATTCCCATTATTTTGGGGCAAAAATGAAGAAATTTCCCTTTTTTGTGGCAAAAGGTATACATTCCCCTTATTTTTGGGAAAAAAAGCAGAAATTCCCTGTATTTTGGAGCAAAATTGCAGAAATTCCCCTAGTTGTGGGGCAAAAAGTGAGAAATTCCCTATTTGTTGGGGCAAAAAGACAGAAATTCTTCTAATTTTGGAGAAAAACTCAGAAATTCCACTTATTTTGGGGCAAAATTGCAGAAATTTCACTTATTTTGGGGCAAAATTGCAGAAATTTCCTTTATTTCAGGGAAGAAACACAGAAATTTTTCTTATTTTGGAGCAAAAAGGCAGAAATTCCAAATATTTTGTGGCAAAAATGCAGAAATTCCCCTTATTTTGAGGTAAAAAGGCTGAAATTCCCCCTAATTTGGGGGAAAAAGGCAGAAATTTCCCTTATTTTGGGGCAAAATTGCAGAAATTTCACTTACTTCAGGGTAACAAGTCAGAAATTTTCCTTATTTTGGGGCAAAAAATACAGAAATTCCCTTTGTATTGGGGGAAAAAGACAGAAATTCCACTTATTAAGAGTCAAAAAAGCAGAAATTCCCCTTATTTTGGAGCAAAAATGAAAAAATTTCCCTTTTTTATGGCAAAAGGTATGCATTCTTCTTATTTTTGGGCAAAAAGGCAGAAATTCCCCGTATTTTAGAGCAAAATTGCAGCAATTCCCCTAATTCTGGGGCAAAAAGGCAGAAATTCCCTATATGTTGGGGCAGAAAGACAGAAATTCTCCTTATTTTGGGGCAAAACTCAGAAATTTCACATATTTTGGGGCAAAATTGCAGAAATTTCCCTTATTTTGGGGCAAAATTGCAGAAATTTCACATATTTTGGGGCAAAATTGCAGAAATTTCACTTATTTCAGAAAAAAAAGCAGAAATTTTCTTATTTTGGGGCAAAAAGGCAGAAATTTCTTTTATTTTGGTACAAAATTGCAGAATTTGTTCTTATTTTGGGGCAAAAAAGCAGAAATTTCCCATATTTTGGGGCAAAAATGCAGAAATTCCCCTTATTTTGAGGTAAAAAGGCTGATATTTTTCTTATTTGGGGGCAAAAAGGCAGAAATTTCCCTCATTTTGGGGCAAAATTGCAGAAATTTCACTTATTTCAGGGTAATAAGTCAGAAATTTTCCTTATTTTGGGGCAAAAAAGACAGAAATTCCCTTTGTTTTGGGGGAAAATGACAGAAATTCCACTTATTTAGAGGCAAAAAAGCAGAAATTCCCCTTATTTTGGAGCAAAAATAAAGAAATTTCTATTTTTTATGGCAAAAAGGTATGCATTCTTCTTGTTTTCGGGCAAAAAGGCAGAAATTCCTTCTGTTTTGGAGCAAAATTGCAGAAATTCCCCTAATTGTGGGACAAAAAGGCAGAAATTCCCTATATGTTGGGGCAAAAAGACAGAAATTCTCCTTATTTTGAGGCAACACTCAGAAATTTCACTTTCTTTGGGGCAAAATTGCAAAAATTTCACTTATTTCAGAAAAAAAGCAGAAATTTTCTTATTTTGGGGCAAAAAGGCAGAAATTTCTTTTATTTTGGTACAAAATTGCAGAAATTTTTCTTATTTTGGGAAAAAGGCAGAAATTTCTCATATTTTGGGGCTTAAATGCAGAAATTTCCCTTATTTTAAGGTTAAAAATGCTGAACTTCTTATTTGGCGGCAAAAAAGCAGAAATTTCCCTTATTTTGGGGCAAAACTTAGAAATTTCAATTATTTTGGGGCAAAATTGCAGAAATTTCACTTATTTCCGAAAAAAAAGCAGAAATTTTCTAATTTTGGGGCAAAAAGGCAGATATTTCTTTTATTTTGGTACAAAATTGCAGAAATTTTCCTTATTTTGGGGCAAAAAGGCAGACATTTCCCATATTTTGGGGCAAAAATGCAGAAATTCCCCTTATTTTGAGGTAAAAAGGCTGAAATTCCCCTTATTTGGGGGCAAAAAATGCAGAAATTTCCCTTATTTTGGGGCAAAATTGCAGAAATTTCACTTATTTCAGAATAATAAGTCAGAAATTATCTTTATTTTGGTGCAAAAAGACAGAAATTCCCTTTGTTTTGGGAAAAAAAGACAGAAATTCCACTTATTTAGAGGCAAAAAGCAGAAATTCCCCTTATTTTGGAGCAAAAATGAAGAAATTTCCCTTTTCTATGGCAAAAAGGTATGCATTCTTCTTATTTTCGGGCAAAAAGACAGAATTCCCCGTTTTTTGGAGCAAAATTGCAGAAATCCCCCTAATTGTGGGGCAAAAAGGCAGAAATTCCCTATATGTTGGGGCAAAAAGACAGAAATTCTCCTTATTTTGGGGCAAAACTCAGAAATTTCACTTATTTTAGGGCAAAATTGCAGAAATTTCACTTATTTCAGAAAAAAAGCAGAAATTTTCTTATTTTGGGGCAAAAAGGCAGAAATTTCTTTTATTTTGGTACAAAATTGCAGAAATTGTTCTTATTTTGGGGCAAAAAGGCAGAAATTTCCCATATTTTGTGGCAAAAATGCAGCAATTCCTATTATTTTGAGATAAAAAGGCTGAAATTCCCCTTATTTAAGGGCAAAAAGGCAGAAATTTTCCTCATTTTGGGGCAAAATTGCAGAAATTTCACTTATTTCAGGGTAATAATTAAGAAATTTTCCTTATTTTGGGGCAAAAAAGACAGAAATTCCCTTTGTTTTGGGGGAAAAAAACAAATTCTACATATTTAGAGCCAAAAAAGCAGAAATTCCCCTTATTTTGGAGCAAAAATGAAGAAATTTCCCTTTTTTATCACAAAAAGATATGCATTCTTCTTATTTTCGGGCAAAAAGGCAGAAAATCCCCGTATTTTGGAGCAAAATTGCAGAAATTCCCCTAATTGTGGGGCAAAAAGGCAGAAATTTCCTATATGTTGGGGTAAAAGCAGAAATTCCTCTTATTTTGGGGCAAAACTCAGAAATTTCACTTATTTTGTGGCAAAATTGCAGAAATTTCCCTTATTTTGGGGCAAAATTGCAGAAATTTCTCATATTTTGGGGCAAAAATGCAGAAATATCTCTTATTTTGAGGTAAAAAGGCTGATATTTTCTTTATTTGGGGGCAAAAAGGCAGAAATTTCCCTCATTTTGGGGCAAAATTGCAGAAATTTCACTAACTTCAGGGTAATAAGTCAGAAATTTTCCATATTTTGGGGCAAAAAAGACAGAAATTCCCTTTGTTTGGGGGGAAAAAGACAGAAATTCCACTTATTAAGAGGCAAAAAAGCAGAAATTCCCCTTATTTTGGAGCAAAAATGAAGAAATTTCCCTTTTTTATGGCAAAAAGGTATGCATTCTTCTTATTTTCGGGCAAAAAGGCAGAAATTCCCCGTATTTAGAGCAAAATTGCAGAAATTCCCCTAATTGTGGGGCAAAAAGGCAGAAATTCCCTATATGTTGGGGCACAAACAGAAATTCTTCTTATTTAGGGGCAAAACTCAGAAATTTCACTTATTTTGGGGCAAAATTGCAGAATTTTTTCTTATTTTGGGGCAAAATTGAAGAAATTTCACATATTTTGGGGCAAAATTGCAGAAATATCACTTATTTCAGAAGAAAATAACAGAAATTTTCTTTTTTGGGTCAAAAAGTCAGAAATTTCTTTTATTTAGGTACAAAATTGCAGAATTTGTTTTTATTTTGGGGCAAAAAGGCAGAAATTTCCCATATTTTGTGGCAAAATTGCAAAAATTCCCCTTATTTTGAGGTAAAAATGCTAAAATTTCCCTTATTTGGGGACAAAAATCCAGAAATTCCCCTTATTTTGGGGCAAAAATCAGAAATTGCAATTATTTTGGAGCGAAATTGCAGAAATTTCACTTATTTCAGGGTAATAAGTCTGAAATTTTTTTTATTTTGGGGCAAAAAAGACAGAAATTCACTTTGTTTTGGGGGAAAAAGACAGTAATTCCACTTATTTAGAGGCAAAAAATCAGAAATTTCCCTTATTTTTGAGAAAAATGAAGAAATTTCTTTTTTTTATGGCAAAAAGGTATTCATCTTCTTATTTTCGGGCAAAAAGGTAGAAATTCCCTGAATTTTGAAGCAAAATTGCAGAAATTCCCCTAATTGTGGGGCAAAAAGGCAGAAATTCCCTTTATGTTAGGGTAAAAAGACAGAAATTCTCTTTATTTTGGGGCAAAATTCAGAAATTCCACTTGTTATGGGGCAAAATTCCAGAAATTTCCCTTATTTTGGGGCAAAATTGCAGAAATTTCACTTATTTTGGGGCAAAATTGCAGAAATTTCACTTATTTTAAGGCAAAATTGCAGAAATTTTACTTATTTCAGGAAAAAAGGCAGAAGTTTTCCTTATTTTGGGGCAAAAAGGCAGAAATTCCAAATATTTTGTGGCAAAAATGCAGAAATTCCCCTTATTTTGAGGTAAAAGGTCTGAAATTCCCCTTATTTGGGGGCAAAAATTCAGAAATTTCTTTTATTTTGGTACAAAATTGCAGAATTTGTTCTTATTTTGGGGCAAAAAGGCAGAAATTTCCCATATTTTGGGGCAAAAATGCAGAAATTTCCCTTATTTTGAGATAAAAAGGCTGATATTTTTCTTATTTGGGGGCAAAAAGGCAGAAATTTCCCTCATTTTGGGGCAAAATTGCAGAAATTTCACTTATTTCAGGGTAATAAGTCAGAAATTTTCCTTATTATGTGGCAAAAAAGACAGAAATTCCCTTTTTTTGGGGGGAAAAAGACAGAAATTCCACTTATTTAGAGGCAAAAAAGCAGAAATTCCCCTTATTTTGGAGCAAAAATTAAGAAATTTCTATTTTTTATGGCTAAAAGGTATGCATTCTTCTTGTTTTCGGGCAAAAAGGCAGAAATTCCTTCTGTTTTGGAGCAAAATTGCAGAAATTCCCCTAGTTGTGGGGCAAAAAGGCAGAAATTCCCTATATGTTGGGGCAAAAGGACAGAAATTCTTCTTATTTTGGGGCAAAACTCAGAAATTTCACTTATTTTGGGGCAAAAATGAAGAAATTTCTCTTTTCTATGGCAAAAAGGTATGCATTCTTCTTATTTTCGTGCAAAAAGACAGAAATTCTCCGTTTTTTGGAGTAAAATTGCAGAAATCCCCCTAATTGTGGGCCAAAAAGGCAGAAATTCCCTATATGTTGGGGCAAAAAAACAGAAATTCTCCTTATTTTGGGGCAAAACTCAGAAATTTCACTTATTTTAGGGCAAAATTGCAGAAATTTCACTTATTTCAGAAAAAAGCAGAAATTTTCTTATTTTGGGGCAAAAAGGCAGAAATTTCTTTTATTTTGAACAAAATTTCAGAAATTGTTCTTATTTTGGGGCAAAAAGGCAGAAATTTCCTATATTTTGGGGCAAAAATGCAGAAATTCCTATTATTTTGAGATAAAAAGGCTGAAATTCCCCTTATTTGGGGGCAAAAAGGCAGAAATTTTCCTCATTTTGGGGCAAAATTGCAGAAATTTCACTTATTTCAGGGTAATAAGTCATAAATTTTCTTTATTTTGGGGCAAAAAAGACAGAAATTCCCTTTGTTTTGGGGGAAAAAAACAAATTCTACATATTTTGAGCCAAAAAAGCAGAAATTCCCCTTATTTTGGAGCAAAAATGAAGAAATTTCCCTTTTTTATGACAAAAAGATATGCATGCTTCTTATTTTCGGTCAAAAAGGCAGAAGATCCCCGTATTTTGGAGCAAAATTGCAGAAATTTCCCTAATTGTGGGGCAAAAAGACAGAAATTCCCCGTTTTTTGGAGCAAAATTGCAGAAATCCCCCTAATTGTGGGCCAAAAAGGCAGAAATTCCCTATATGTTGGGGCAAAAAAACAGAAATTCTCCTTATTTTGGGGCAAAACTCAGAAATTTCACTTATTTTAGGGCAAAATTGCAGAAATTTCACTTATTTCAGAAAAAAAGCAGAAATTTTCTTATTTTGGGGCAAAAAGGCCGAAATTTCTTTTATTTTGGTACAAAATTGCAGAAATTGTTCTTATTTTGGGGCAAAAAGGCAGAAATTTCCCATATTTTGGGGCAAAAATGCAGAAATTCCTATTATTTTGAGATAAAAAGGCTGAAATTCCCCTTATTTGGGGGCAAAAAGGCAGAAATTTTCCTCATTTTGGGGCAAAATTGCAGAAATTTCACATAATTCAGGGTAATAAGTCATAAATTTTCATTATTTTGGGGCAAAAAAGACAGAAATTCCCTTTGTTTTGGGGAAAAAAAACAAATTCTACATATTTAGAGCCAAAAAAGCAGAAATTCCCCTTATTTTGGAGCAAAAATGAAGAAATTTCCCTTTTTTATGACAAAAAGATATGCATTCTTCTTATTTTCGGGCAAAAAGTCAGAAAATCCACGTATTTTGGAGCAAAATTGCAGAAATTTCCCTATGTGGGGCAAAAAGGCAGAAATTCCCTATATGTTGGGGCAAAAACAGAAATTCCTCTTATTTTGGGGCAAAACGCAGAAATTTCACTTATTTTGTGGCAAAATTGCAGAAATTTCCCTTATTTAAGGGCAAAATTGCAGAAATTTCCCATATTTTGGGGCAAAAATGCAGAAATATTCTTTATTTTGAGGTAAAAAGGCTGATATTTTCCTTATTTGGGGGCAAAAATCAGAAATTTCCCTCATTTTGGGCAAAATTGCAGAAATTTCACTAACTTCAGGGTAATAAGTCAGAAATTTTCCGTATTTTGGGGCAAAAAAGACAGAAATTCCCTTTGTTTTGGGGGAAAAAGACAGAAATTCCACTTATTAAGAGGCAAAAAAGCAGAAATTCCCCTTATTTTGGAGCAAAAATGAAGAAATTTTTCTTTTTTATGGCAAAAAGGTATGCATTCTTCTTATTTTCGGGCAAAAAGGCAGAAATTCCCCGTATTTTGGAGCCAAATTGCAGAAATTCCCCTAATTGTGGGGCAAAAAGGCAGAAATTCCCTATATGTTGGGGCAAAAACAGAAATTCTCCTTATTTAGGGGCAAAACTCAGAAATTTCATTTATTTTGGGGCAAAATTGCAGAAATTTTTCTTATTTTGGGGCAAAATTGCAGAAATTTCACATATTTTGGGGCAAAATTGCAGAAATTTCACTTATTTCAGAAGAAAATAGCAGAAATTTTCTTTTTTGGGGCAAAAAGTCAGAAATTTCTTTTATTTAGGTACAAAATTGCAGAATTTGTTCTTACTTTGGGGCAAAAAGGCAGAAATTTCCCATATTTTGGGGCAAAATTGCAGGAATTCCCCTTATTTTGAGGTAAAAATGCTGAAATTCCCTTTATTTGGGGACAAAAATCCAGAAACTCCCCTAATTTTGGGGCAAAACTCAGAAATTTTAATTATTTTGGAGAGAAATTGCAGAAATTTCACTTATTTCAGGGTAATAAGTCTGAAATTTTTTTTTTTATTTTGGGGCAAAAAAGACAGAAATTCCCTTTGTTTTGGGGGAAAAAGACAGAAATTCCACTTATTTAGAGGCAAAAAATCAGAAATTCCCCCTATTTTGGAGAAAAATGAAGAAATTTCCCTTTTTATGGCAAAAAGGTATTCATCTTCTTATTTTCGGGCAAAAAGGTAGAAATTCCCTGAATTTTGAAGCAAAATTGCAGAAATTCCCCTAATTGTGGGGCAAAAAGGCAGAAATTCCCTTTATGTTAGGGTAAAAAGACAGAAATTCTCTTTATTTTGGGGCAAAACTCAGAAATTCCACTTGTTATGGGGCAAAATTCCAGAAATTTCCCTTATTTTGGGGCAAAATTGCAGAAATTTCACTTATTTTGGGGCAAAATTGCAGAAATTTCACTTATTTTAAGGCAAAATTGCAGAAATTTTACTTATTTCAGGAAAAAAGGCAGAAGTTTTTCTTATTCTGGGGCAAAAAGGCAGAAATTCCAAATATTTTGTGGCAAAAATGCAGAAATTCCTTTTATTTTGAGGTAAAAAGGCTGAAATTCCCCTTATTTGTGGGCAAAAAGTCAGAAATTTCTTTTATTTTGGTACAAAATTGCAGAATTTGTTCTTATTTTGGGGCAAAAAGGCAGAAATTTCCCATATTTTGGGGCAAAAATGCAGAAATTTCCCTTATTTTGAGATAAAAAGGCTGATATTTTTCTTATTTGGGGGCAAAAAGGCAGAAATTTCCCTCATTTTGGGGCAAAATTGCAGAAATTTCACTTATTCCAGGGTAATAAGTCAGAAATTTTCTTTATTTTGGAGCAAAAAAGACAGAAATTCCCTTTGTTTTGGGGGAAAAAGACAGAAATTCCACTTATTTAGAGGCAAAAAAGCAGAAATTCCCCTTATTTTGGAGCAAAAATGAAGAAATTTCTATTTTTATGGCAAAAAGGTATGCATTCTTCTTGTTTTCGGGCAAAAAGGCAGAAATTCCTTCTGTTTTGGAGCAAAATTGCAGAAATCTCCTAATTGTGGGGCAAAAAGGCAGAAATTCCCTATATGTTGGGGCAAATGGACAGAAATTCTCCTTATTTTGGGGCAAAACTCAGAAATTTCACTTACTTTGGGGCAAAATTGCAGAAATTTCACTGATATCAGAAAAAAAAGCAGAAATTTTCTTATTTTGGGGCAAAAAGGCAGAAATTTCTTTTATTTTGGTACAAAATTGCAGAAATTTTTCTTATTTTGGGAAAAAGGCAGAAATTTCTCATATTTTGGGGCAAAAATGCAGAAATTCCCCTTATTTTAAGGTAAAAATGCTGAACTTCTTATTTGGGGGCAAAAAAGCAGAAATTTCCCTTATTTTGGGGCAAAACTTAGAAATTTCAATTATTTTGGGGCAAAATTGCAGAAATTTCACTTATTTCCGAAAAAAAAGCAGAAATTTTCTAATTTTGGGGCAAAAAGGCAGATATTTCTTTTATTTTGGTACAAAATTGCAGAAATTTTCCTTATTTTGGGGCAAAAAGGCAGACATTTCCCATATTTTGGAGCAAAAATCCAGAAATTCCCCATATTTTGAGGTAAAAAGGCGGAAATTCCCCTTATTTGGGGGCAAAAAATGCAGAAATTTCCCTTATTTTAAGGCAAAATTGCAGAAATTTCACATATTTTTGGGCAAAATTGCAGAAATTTCACTTATTTCAGAAAAAAAAGCAGAAATTTTCTTTTTAGGTCAAAAAGTCAGAAATTTCTTTTATTTAGGTACAAAATTGCAGAATTTGTTCTTATTTTGGGGCAAAAGGGCAGAAATGTCCCATTATTTTGGGGCAAAAATGCAGAAATTTCCCTTATTTTGAGGTAAAAAGGCTGATATTTTCTTCTTTGGGAGCAAGAAGGCAGAAATTTCCCTCATTTTGGGGCAAAATTGCAGAAATTTCACTTATTTCAGGGTAATAAGTCAGAAATTTTTCTTATTTTGGGGCAAAAAGACAGGAATTCCCTTTGTTTTGGGGGAAAAAGACAGAAATTCCACTTATGTAGAGGCAAAAAAGCAGAAATTCCCTTTATTTTGGAGCAAAAATGAAGAAATTTCTTTTTTTTATGGCAAAAAGGTATGCATTCTTCTTATTTTCGGGCAAAAAGGCAGAAATTCCCCGTATTTTCGAGCAAAATTGCAGATATTCCCCTAATTGTGGGGCAAAAAGGCAGAAATTCCCTATATGTTGGAGCAAAAACAGAAATTCTCCTTATTTAGGGGCAAAACTCAGAAATTTCACTTATTTTGGGGCAAAATTGCAGAAATTTTTCTTATTTTGGGGCAAAATTGCAGAAATTTCACATATTTTGGGGCAAAATTGCAGAAATTTCACATATTTTGGGGCAAAATTGCAGAAATTTCACTTATTTCAGAAGAAAATAGCAGAAATTTTCTTTTTTGGGAAAAAAAGTCAGAAATTTCTTTTATTTAGGTACAAAATTGCAGAATTTGTTCTTATTTTGGGGCAAAAAGGCAGAAATTTCCCATATTTTGGGGCAAAATTGCAGAAATTCCCCTTATTTTGAGGTAAAAATGCTGAAATTCCCCTTATTTGGGGACAAAAATCCAAAAATTCCCCTTATTTTGGGGCAAAACTCAGAAATTTCAATTATTTTGGAGCGAAATTGCAGAAATTTCACTTATTTCAGAAGAAAATAGCAGAAATTTTCTTTTTTGGGAAAAAAAGTCAGAAATTTCTTTTATTTAGGTACAAAATTGCAGAATTTGTTCTTATTTTGGGGCAAAAAGGCAGAAATTTCCCATATTTTGGGGCAAAATTGCAGAAATTCCCCTTATTTTGAGGTAAAAATGCTGAAATTCCCCTTATTTGGGGACAAAAATCCAAAAATTCCCCTTATTTTGGGGCAAAACTCAGAAATTTCAATTATTTTGGAGCGAAATTGCAGAAATTTCACTTATTTCACGGTAATAGGTCTGAAATTTTTTTTTTATTTTGGGGCAAAAAAGACAGAAATTCCCTTTGTTTTGGGGGAAAAAGACAGAAATTCCACTTATTTAGAGGCAAAAAATCAGAAATTCCCCTTATTTTGAAGAAAAATGAAGAAATTTCCCTTTTTTATGGCAAAAAGGTATTCATCTTCTTATTTTCGGGCAAAAAGGCAGAAATTCCCTGAATTTTGAAGCAAAATTGCAGAAATTCCCCTAATTGTGGGGCAAAAAGGCAGAAATTCCCTGTATGTTAGGGTAAAAAGACAGAAATTCTCTTTATTTTGGGGCAAAACTCAGAAATTCCACTTGTTATGGGGCAAAATTCCAGAAATTTCCCTTATTTTGGGGCAAAATTGCAGAAATTTCACTTATTTTGGGGCAAAATTGCAGAAATTTCACTTATTTTAAGGCAAAATTGCAGAAATTTTACTTATTTCAGGAAACAAGGCAGAAGTTTTTCCTTATTTTGGGGCAAAAAGGCAGAAATTCCAAATATTTTGTGGGAAAAAGGGAGAAATTCCCCTTATTTTGAGGTAAAAAGTCTGAAATTCCCCTTATTTGGGGGAAAAAATGCAAAAATTTCCCTTATTTTGGGGCAAAATTGCAGAAATTTCACTTATTTCAGAATAATAAGTCAGAAATTATCTTTATTTTGGTGCAAAAAGACAGAAATTTCCTTTGTTTTGGGAAAAAAGACAGAAATTCCACTTATTTAGAGGCAAAAAGCAGAAATTTCCATTATTTTAGAGCAAAAATGAAGAAATTTCCCTTTTCTATGGCAAAAAGGTATGCATTCTTCTTATTTGCGGGCAAAAGGACAGAAATTACCCGTTTTTTGGAGCGAAATTGCAGAAATTCCCGTAATTGTGGGCCAAAAAGGCAGAAATTCCCTATATGTTGGGGCAAAAAGACAGAAATTCTCCTTATTTTGGGGCAAAACTCAGAAATTTCACTTATTTTAGGGCAAAATTGCAGAAATTTCACTTATTTCAAAAAAAAGGCAGAAATTTTCTTATTTTGGGGCAAAAAGGCAGAAATTTCTTTTATTTTGGTACAAAATTGCAGAAATTGTTCTTATTTTGGGGCAAAAAGGCAGAAATTTTTCATATTTTGGGGCAAAAATGCAGAAATTCCTATTATTTTGAGATAAAAAGGCTGAAATTCCCCTTATTTGGGGGCAAAAAGGCAGAAATTTTCCTCATTTTGGGGCAAAATTGCAGAAATTTCACTTATTTAAGGGTAATGAGTCAGAAATTTTCCTTATTTTGGGGCAAAAAAGACAGAAATTCCCTTTGTTTTGGGGGAAAAAAACAGAAATTCCACATATTTAGAGCCAAAAAAGCAGAAATTCCCCTTATTTTGGAGCAAAAATGAAGTAAATTCTCTTTTTTATGGCAAAAAGATATGCATTCTTGTTATTTTCGGGCAAAAAGGCAGAAAATCCCCGTATTTTGGAGCAAAATTGCAGAAAATCCCCTAATTGTGGGCCAAAAAGGCAGAAATTCCCTATATGTTGGGGCAAAAACAGAAATTCCTCTTATTTTGGGGCAAAACTCAGAAATTTCACTTATTTTGTGGCAAAATTGCAGAAATTTCCCTTATTTTAAGGCAAAATTGCAGAAATTTCACATATTTTGGGGCAAAAATGCAGAAATTTCCCTTATTTTGAGGTAAAAAGGCTGATATTTTCCTTATTTAGGGGCAAAAAGGCAGAAATTTCCCTCATTTTGGGGCAAAATTGCAGAAATTTCATTAACGTCAGGGTAATAAGTCAGAAATTTTCCGTATTTTGGGGCAAAAAATAAAGAAATTCCCATTGTTTTGGGGAAAAAGACAGAAATTCCACTTATTAAGAGGCAAAAAAGCAGAAATTCCCCTTATTTTGGAGCAAAAATTAAGAAATTTCCTTTTTTTATGGCAAAAAGGTATACATTCTTCTTGTTTTCGGGCAAAAAGGCAGAAATTCCCCCTGTTTTAAAGCAAAATTGCAGAAATTTCTATAATTGTGGGGCAAAAAGACAGAAATTCCCTATATGTTGGGGCAAAAAGACAGAAATTCTCTTTATTTTGGAACAAAACTCAGAAATTTTACTTATTTTGGGGCAAAATTGCAGAAATTTCACTTATTTCAGAAAAAAAGCAGAAATTTTCTTATTTTGGGGCAAAAAGGCAGAAATTTCTTTTCTTTTGGTACAAAATTGCAGAAATTTTTCTTATTTTGGGAAATAGGCAGAAATTTCTCATATTTTGGGACAAAAATGCAAAAATTCCCCTTATTTTAAGGTAAAAATGCTGAAATTCCTCTTATTTGGGGGCAAAAAGGCAGAAATTTCTTTTATTTTGGGGCAAAACTTAGAAATTTCAATTATTTTGGGGCAAAATTGCAGAAATTTCACTTATTTCCGAAAAAAAAGCAGAAATTTTCTAATTTTGGGGCAAAAAGGCAGATATTTCTTTTATTTTGGTACAAAATTGCAGAAATTTTCCTTATTTTGGGGCAAAAAGGCAGACATTTCCAATATTTTGGGGCAAAAATGCAGAAATTCCCCTTATTTTGAGGTAAAAAGGCTGAAATTCCCCTTATTTGGGGGCAAAAAATGCAGAAATTTCCCTTATTTTGGGGCAAAATTGCAGAAATTTCACTTATTTCAGATTAATAAGTCAGAAATTATCTATATTTTGGTGCAAAAAACAGAAATTCCCTTTGTTTTGGGAAAAAAGACAGAAATTCCACTTATTTAGAAGCAAAAAGCAGAAATTCCCCTTATTTTGGAGCAAAAATGAAGAAATTTCCCTTTTCTATGGCAAAAAGGTATGCATTCTTCTTATTTTCGGGCAAAAAGACAGAAATTCCCCGTTTTTTGGAGCAAAATTGCAAAAATCCCCCTAATTGTGGGCCAAAAAGGCAGAAATTCCCTATATGTTGGGGCAAAAAGACAGAAATTCTCCTTATTTTGGGGCAAAACTCAGAAATTTCACTTATTTTAGGGCAAAATTGCAGAAATTTCACTTATTTCAGAAAAAAAAGCAGAAATTTTCTTATTTTGGGTCAAAAAGGCAGAAATTTCTTTTATTTTGGTACAAAATTGCAGAAATTGTTTTTATTTTGGGGCAAAAAGGCAGAAATTTCATATATTTTGGGGCAAAAATGCAGAAATTCCTATTATTTTGAGATAAAAAGGCTGAAAATCCCCTTATTTGGGGGCAAAAAGGCAGAAATTTTCCTCATTTTGGGGCAAAATTGCAGAAATTTCACTTATTTCAGGGTAATAAGTCAGAAATTTTCCTTATTTTGGGGCAAAAAAGACAGAAATTCCTTTCGTTTTGGGGGAAAAAAACAGAAATTCCACATATTTAGATCCAAAAAAGCAGAAATTCCCCTTATTTTGGAGCAAAAATGAAGAAACTTTCCTTTTTTATGGCAAAAAGATATGCATTCTTCTTATTTTCAGGCAAAAAGGCAGAAAATCCCCGTATTTTGGAGCAAAATTGCAGATATTCCCCTAATTGTGGGGCAAAAAGGCAGAAATTCCCTATATGTTTGGGCAAAAACAGAAATTCCTCTTATTTTGGGGCAAAACTCAGACATTTCACTTATTTTGTGGCAAAATTGCAAAAATTTCCATTATTTTGGGGCAAAATAGCAGAAATTTCACATATTTTGGGGCAAAATTGCAGAAATTTCACTTATTTCAGGAAAAAAAAAGCAGAAATTTTATTTTTGGTGTAAAAAGTCAGAAATTTCTTTTATTTTTGTACAAAATTGCAGAATTTGTTCTTATTTTGGGTAAAAAGGCAGAAATTTCCCATATTTTGGGGCAAAAATGCAGAAATTTCCCTTATTTTGAGGTTAAAAGGCTGATATTTTCCTTATTTGGGGGCAAAAAGGCAGAAATTTCCCTCATTTTCTGGCAAAATTGCAGAAATTTCACTTACTTTAGGGTAATAAGTCAGAAATTTTCCGTATTTTGGGGCAAAAAACAACAGAAATTCCCTTTGTTTTGGGGGAAAAAGACAGAAATTCCACTTATTAAGAGGCAAAAAAAGCAGTAATTCCCCTTATTTTGGAGCAAAAATTAAGAAATTTCCTTTTTTTATGGCAAAAAGGTATGCATTCTTCCTGTTTTCGTTCAAAAAGGCAGAAATTCCCCCTGTTTTGGAGCAAAATTGCAGAAATTCCCCTAATTGTGGGGCAAAAAGACAGAAATTCCCTATATGTTGGGGCAAAAAGACAGAAATTCTCTTTATTTTGGGGCAAAACTCAGAAATTTTACTTATTTTGGGGCAAAATTGCAGAAATTTCACTTATTTCAGAAAAAAAGCAGAAATTTTCTTATTTTGGGGCAAAAAGGCAGAAATTTCTTTTCTTTTGGTACAAAATTGCAGAAATTTTTCTTATTTTGGGAAATAGGCAGAAATTTCTCATATTTTGGGACAAAAATGCAAAAATTCCCCTTATTTTAAGGTAAAAATGCTGAAATTCCTCTTTTTTGGGGGCAAAAAGGCAGAAATTTCTTTTATTTTGGGGCAAAACTTAGAAATTTCAATTATTTTGGGGCAAAATTGCAGAAATTTCACTTATTTCCGAAAAAAAAGCAGAAATTTTCTAATTTTGGGGCAAAAAGGCAGATATTTCTTTTATTTTGGTACAAAATTGCAGAAATTTTCCTTATTTTGGGGCAAAAATGCAGAAATTCCCCTTATTTTGAGGTAAAAAGGCTGAAATTCCCCTTATTTGGGGGCAAAAAATGCAGAAATTTCCCTTATTTTGGGGCAAAATTGCAGAAATTTCACTTATTTCAGATTAATAAGTCAGAAATTATCTATATTTTGGTGCAAAAAGACAGAAATTCCCTTTGTTTTGGGAAAAAAGACAGAAATTCCACTTATTTAGAAGCAAAAAGCAGAAATTCCCCTTATTTTGGAGCAAAAATGAAGAAATTTCCCTTTTCTATGGCAAAAAGGTATGCATTCTTCTTATTTTCGGGCAAAAAGACAGAAATTCCCCGTTTTTTGGAGCAAAATTGCAAAAATCCCCCTAATTGTGGGCCAAAAAGGCAGAAATTCCCTATATGTTGGGGCAAAAAGACAGAAATTCTCCTTATTTTGGGGCAAAACTCAGAAATTTCACTTATTTTAGGGCAAAATTGCAGAAATTTCACTTATTTCAGAAAAAAAAGCAGAAATTTTCTTATTTTGGGGCAAAAAGGCAGAAATTTCTTTTATTTTGGTACAAAATTGCAGAAATTGTTCTTATTTTGGGGCAAAAAGGCAGAAATTTCCCATATTTTGGGGCAAAAATGCAGAAATTCCTATTATTTTGAGATAAAAAGGCTGAAATTCCCCTTATTTGGGGGCAAAAAGGCAGAAATTTTCCTCATTTTGGGGCAAAATTGCAGAAATTTCACTTATTTCAGGGTAATAAGTCAGAAATTTTCCTTATTTTGGGGCAAAAAAGACAGAAATTCCTTTCGTTTTGGGGGAAAAAAACAGAAATTCCACATATTTAGATCCAAAAAAGCAGAAATTCCCCTTATTTTGGAGCAAAAATGAAGAAACTTTCCTTTTTTATGGCAAAAAGATATGCATTCTTCTTATTTTCGGGCAAAAAGGCAGAAAATCCCCGTATTTTGGAGCAAAATTGCAGATATTCCCCTAATTGTGGGGCAAAAAGGCAGAAATTCCCTATATGTTGGGGCAAAAACAGAAATTCCTCTTATTTTGGGGCAAAACTCAGACATTTCACTTATTTTGTGGCAAAATTGCAAAAATTTCCATTATTTTGGGGCAAAATAGCAGAAATTTCACATATTTTGGGGCAAAATTGCAGAAATTTCACTTATTTCAGGAAAAAAAAAGCAGAAATTTTCTTTTTGGGGCAAAAAGTCAGAAATTTCTTTTATTTTTGTACAAAATTGCAGAATTTGTTCTTATTTTGGGTAAAAAGGCAGAAATTTCCCATATTTTGGGGCAAAATGCAGAAATTTCCCTTATTTTGAGGTTAAAAGGCTGATATTTTCCTTATTTGGGGGCAAAAAGGCAGAAATTTCCCTCATTTTCTGGCAAAATTGCAGAAATTTCACTTACTTCAGGGTAATAAGTCAGAAATTTTCCGTATTTTGGGGCAAAAAAAACAGAAATTCCCTTTGTTTTGGGGGGAAAAGACAGAAATTCCACTTATTAAGAGGCAAAAAAAGCAGTAATTCCCCTTATTTTGGAGCAAAAATTAAGAAATTTCCCTTTTTTATGGCAAAAAGGTATGCATTCTTCCTGTTTTCGTTCAAAAAGGCAGAAATTCCCCCTGTTTTGGAGCAAAATTGCAGAAATTCCCCTAATTGTGGGGCAAAAAGACAGAAATTCCCTATATGTTGGGGCAAAAAGACAGAAATTCTCTTTATTTTGGGGCAAAACTCAGAAATTTCACTTATTTTGGGGCAAAATTGCAGAAATTTCACTTATTTCAGAAAAAAAAAAGCAGAAATTTTCTTTTTGGGGCAAAAAGTCAGAAATTTCTTTTATTTTTGTACAAAATTGCAGAATTTGTTCTTATTTTGGGGCAAAAAGGCAGAAATTTCCCATATTTTGGGGCAAAATTGCAGAAATTCCCCTTATTTTGAGGTAAAAATGCTGAAATTCCCCTTATTTGGGGACAAAAATCCAGAAATTCCTCTTATTTTGGGGCAAAACTCAGAAATTTCAATTATTTTGGAGCAAAATTGCAGAAATTTCACTTATTTCATGGTAATAATTCTGAAATTTTCCTTATTTTGGGGCAAAAAAGACAGAAATTCCCTTTGTTTTGGGGGAAAAAGACAAAAATTCCACTTATTTAGAGGCAAAAAATCAGAAATTCCCCTTATTTTGGAGAAAAATGAAGAAATTTCCCTTTTTTATGGCAAAAAGTTATTCATCTTCTTATTTTCGGTCAAAAAGGCAGAAATTCCCTGAATTTTGAAGCAAAATTGCAGAAATTCCCCGAATTGTGGGGCAAAAGGCAGAAATTCCCTGTATGTTAGGGCAAAAAGACAGAAATTTTCTTTATTTTGGGGCAAAACTCAGAAATTCCACTTGTTATGGGGCAAAATTCCAGAAATTTCCCTTATTTTGGGGCAAAATTGCAGAAATTTCACTTATTTTGGGGCAAAATTGCAGAAATTTCACTTATGTCAGTAAAAAAAGGAGAACTTTTCTTTTTTGGGGCAAAAAGTCAGAAATTTCTTTTATTTTGGTACAAAATTGCAGAAATTGTTCTTATTTTGGGGCAAAAACGCAGAAATTTCCCATATTTTGGGGCAAAAATGCAGAAATTCCCCTTATTTTGTGGTATAAAAGCTGAAATTCCTATTATTTGGGGGCAAAAAGGCAGAAATTCCCCTTATTTTGGGGCAAAACTCAGAAATTTCAATTATTTTGGGGCAAAATTCCAGAAATTTCCCTTATTTTGGGCCAAATTTCAGAAATTTCACTTATTTTGGGACAAAATTGCAGAAATTTCATTTATTTTGGGGCAAAATTGCAGAAATTTCACTTATTTCAGGAAAAAAGGCAGAAGTTTTCCTTATTTTGGAGCAAAAAGGCAGAAATTCCAAATATTTTGTGGCAAAAATGCAGAAATTCCCCTTATTTTGAGGTAAAAATGCTGAAATTCCCCTTATTTGGAGGCAAAAAGGCATAAATTTCCCTTATTTTGGGGCAAAATTGCAGAAATTCCACTTACTTCAGGGTAATAAGTCAGAAATTTTCTTTATTTTGGGGCAAAAAAGATGGAAATTCTCTTTGTTTTGGGGAAAAAAGACATAAATTCGACTTATTAAGAGGCAAAAAAGCAGAAATTCCCCATACTTTGGAGCAAAAATGAAGAAATTTTCCTTTTTTATGGCAAAAAGGTATGCATTCTTCTTGTTTTCGGGCAAAAAGGCAGAAATTCCCCGTATTTTGGAGCACAATTGCAGAAATTCCCCTAATTGTGGGGCAAAAAGGCAGAAATTCCCTATATGTTGGGGCAAAAACAGAAATTCCTCTTATTTTGGGGCAAAACTCAGAAATTTCACTTATTTTGTGGCAAAATTGCAGAAATTTCCCTTATTTTAAGGCAAAATTGCAGAAATTTCACATATTTTGGGGCAAAAATGCAGAAATTTCCCTTATTTTGAGGTAAAAAGGCTGATATTTTCCTTATTTAGGGGCAAAAAGGCAGAAATTTCCCTCATTTTGGGGCAAAATTGCAGAAATTTCATTAACGTCAGGGTAATAAGTCAGAAATTTTCCGTATTTTGGGGCAAAAAATAAAGAAATTCCCATTGTTTTGGGGAAAAAGACAGAAATTCCACTTATTAAGAGGCAAAAAAGCAGAAATTCCCCTTATTTTGGAGCAAAAATTAAGAAATTTCCTTTTTTTATGGCAAAAGGTATACATTCTTCTTGTTTTCGGGCAAAAAGGCAGAAATTCCCCCTGTTTTAAAGCAAAATTGCAGAAATTTCTATAATTGTGGGGCAAAAAGACAGAAATTCCCTATATGTTGGGGCAAAAAGACAGAAATTCTCTTTATTTTGGAACAAAACTCAGAAATTTTACTTATTTTGGGGCAAAATTGCAGAAATTTCACTTATTTCAGAAAAAAAGCAGAATTTATTTATTTTGGTGCAAAAAGGCAGAAATTTCTTTTCTTTTGGTACAAAATTGCAGAAATTTTTCTTATTTTGGGAAAAAGGCAGAAATTTCTTATATTTTGGGACAAAAATGCAAAAATTCCCCTTATTTTAAGGTAAAAAATGCTGAAATTCCTCTTATTTGGGGGCAAAAAGGCAGAAATTTCTTTTATTTTGGGGCAAAACTTAGAAATTTCAATTATTTTGGGGCAAAATTGCAGAAATTTTACTTATTTCCGAAAAAAAAGCAGAAATTTTCTAATTTTGGGGCAAAAAGGCAGATATTTCTTTTATTTTGGTACAAAATTGCAGAAATTTTCCTTATTTTGGGGCAAAAAGGCAGACATTTCCAATATTTTGGGGCAAAAATGCAGAAATTCCCCTTATTTTGAGGTAAAAAGGCTGAAATTCCCCTTATTTGGGGGCAAAAAATGCAGAAATTTCCCTTATTTTGGGGCAAAATTGCAGAAATTTCACTTATTTCAGATTAATAAGTCAGAAATTATCTATATTTTGGTGCAAAAAACAGAAATTCCCTTTGTTTTGGGAAAAAAAGACAGAAATTCCACTTATTTAGAAGCAAAAAGCAGAAATTCCCCTTATTTTGGAGCAAAAATGAAGAAATTTCCCTTTTCTATGGCAAAAAGGTATGCATTCTTCTTATTTTCGGGCAAAAAGACAGAAATTCCCCGTTTTTTAGAGCAAAATTGCAAAAATCCCCCTAATTGTGGGCCAAAAAGGCAGAAATTCCCTATATGTTGGGGCAAAAAGACAGAAATTCTCCTTATTTTGGGGCAAAACTCAGAAATTTCACTTATTTTAGGGCAAAATTGCAGAAATTTCACTTATTTCAGAAAAAAAAGCAGAAATTTTCTTATTTTGGGGCAAAAAGGCAGAAATTTCTTTTATTTTGGTACAAAATTGCAGAAATTGTTCTTATTTTGGGGCAAAAAGGCAGAAATTTCCCATATTTTGGGGCAAAAATGCAGAAATTCCTATTATTTTGAGATAAAAAGGCTGAAATTCCCCTTATTTGGGGGCAAAAAAGCAGAAATTTTCCTCATTTTGGGGCAAAATTGCAGAAATTTCACTTATTTCAGGGTAATAAGTCAGAAATTTTCCTTATTTTGGGGCAAAAAAGACAGAAATTCCTTTCGTTTTGGGGGAAAAAAACAGAAATTCCACATATTTAGATCCAAAAAAGCAGAAATTCCCCTTATTTTGGAGCAAAAATGAAGAAACTTTCCTTTTTTATGGCAAAAAGATATGCATTCTTCTTATTTTCGGGCAAAAAGGCAGAAAATCCCCGTATTTTGGAGCAAAATTGCAGATATTCCCCTAATTGTGGGGCAAAAAGGCAGAAATTCCCTATATGTTGGGGCAAAAACAGAAATTCCTCTTATTTTGGGGCAAAACTCAGACATTTCACTTATTTTGTGGCAAAATTGCAAAAATTTCCATTATTTTGGGGCAAAATAGCAGAAATTTCACATATTTTGGGGCAAAATTGCAGAAATTTCACTGATTTCAGGAAAAAAAAAGCAGAAATTTTCTTTGGGGCAAAAAGTCAGAAATTTCTTTTATTTTTGTACAAAATTGCAGAATTTGTTCTTATTTTGGGTAAAAAGGCAGAAATTTCCCATATTTTGGGGCAAAAATGCAGAAATTTCCCTTATTTTGAGGTTAAAAGGCTGATATTTTCCTTATTTGGGGGCAAAAAGGCAGAAATTTCCCTCATTTTCTGGCAAAATTGCAGAAATTTCACTTACTTGAGGGTAATAAGTCAGAAATTTTCCGTATTTTGGGGCAAAAAAAACAGAAATTCCCTTTGTTTTGGGGGAAAAAGACAGAAATTCCACTTATTAAGAGGCAAAAAAAGCAGTAATTCCCCTTATTTTGGAGCAAAAATTAAGAAATTTCCCTTTTTTATGGCAAAAAGGTATGCATTCTTCCTGTTTTCGTTCAAAAAGGCAGAAATTCCCCCTGTTTTGGAGCAAAATTGCAGAAATTCCCCTAATTGTGGGGCAAAAAGACAGAAATTCCCTATATGTTGGGGCAAAAAGACAGAAATTCTCTTTATTTTGGGGCAAAACTCAGAAATTTCACTTATTTTGGGGCAAAATTGCAGAAATTTCACTTATTTCAGAAAAAAAAAGCAGAAATTTTCTTTTTGGGGCAAAAAGTCAGAAATTTCTTTTATTTTTGTACAAAATTGCAGAATTTGTTCTTATTTTGGGGCAAAAAGGCAGAAATTTCCCATATTTTGGGGCAAAATTGCAGAAATTCCCCTTATTTTGAGGTAAAAATGCTGAAATTCCCCTTATTTGGGGACAAAAATCCAGAAATTCCTCTTATTTTGGGGCAAAACTCAGAAATTTCAATTATTTTGGAGCAAAATTGCAGAAATTTCACTTATTTCATGGTAATAATTCTGAAATTTTCCTTATTTTGGGGCAAAAAAGACAGAAATTCCCTTTGTTTTGGGGGAAAAAGACAAAAATTCCACTTATTTAGAGGCAAAAAATCAGAAATTCCCCTTATTTTGGAGAAAAATGAAGAAATTTCCCTTTTTTATGGCAAAAAGTTATTCATCTTCTTATTTTCGGTCAAAAAGGCAGAAATTCCCTGAATTTTGAAGCAAAATTGCAGAAATTCCCCGAATTGTGGGGCAAAAGGCAGAAATTCCCTGTATGTTAGGGCAAAAAG
The DNA here is from genome assembly GCF_963924665.1 of Micromys minutus. NCBI lineage: Eukaryota > Metazoa > Chordata > Mammalia > Rodentia > Muridae > Micromys > Micromys minutus. Next base: position 278,011 of record NW_027667932.1, read on the forward strand.
ACAGAAATTTTCTTTATTTTGGGGCAAAACTCAGAAATTCCACTTGTTATGGGGCAAAATTCCAGAAATTTCCCTTATTTTGGGGCAAAATTGCAGAAATTTCACTTATTTTGGGGCAAAATTGCAGAAATTTCACTTATGTCAGTAAAAAAAGGAGAACTTTTCTTTTTTGGGGCAAAAAGTCAGAAATTTCTTTTATTTTGGTACAAAATTGCAGAAATTGTTCTTATTTTGGGGCAAAAACGCAGAAATTTCCCATATTTTGGGGCAAAAATGCAGAAATTCCCCTTATTTTGTGGTATAAAAGCTGAAATTCCTATTATTTGGGGGCAAAAAGGCAGAAATTCCCCTTATTTTGGGGCAAAACTCAGAAATTTCAATTATTTTGGGGCAAAATTCCAGAAATTTCCCTTATTTTGGGCCAAATTTCAGAAATTTCACTTATTTTGGGACAAAATTGCAGAAATTTCACTTATTTTGGGGCAAAATTGCAGAAATTTCACTTATTTCAGGAAAAAAGGCAGAAGTTTTCCTTATTTTGGAGCAAAAAGGCAGAAATTCCAAATATTTTGTGGCAAAAATGCAGAAATTCCCCTTATTTAGAGGTAAAAATGCTGAAATTCCCCTTATTTGGAGGCAAAAAGGCATAAATTTCCCTTATTTTGGGGCAAAATTGCAGAAATTCCACTTACTTCAGGGTAATAAGTCAGAAATTTTCTTTATTTTGGGGCAAAAAAGATGGAAATTCTCTTTGTTTTGGGGAAAAAAGACATAAATTCGACTTATTAAGAGGCAAAAAAGCAGAAATTCCCCATACTTTGGAGCAAAAATGAAGAAATTTTCCTTTTTTATGGCAAAAAGGTATGCATTCTTCTTGTTTTCGGGCAAAAAGGCAGAAATTCCCCGTATTTTGGAGCACAATTGCAGAAATTCCCCTAATTGTGGGGCAAAAAGGCAGAAATTCCCTATATGTTGGGGCAAAAACAGAAATTCCTCTTATTTTGGGGCAAAACTCAGAAATTTCACTTATTTTGTGGCAAAATTGCAGAAATTTCCCTTATTTTAAGGCAAAATTGCAGAAATTTCACATATTTTGGGGCAAAAATGCAGAAATTTCCCTTATTTTGAGGTAAAAAGGCTGATATTTTCCTTATTTAGGGGCAAAAAGGCAGAAATTTCCCTCATTTTGGGGCAAAATTGCAGAAATTTCATTAACGTCAGGGTAATAAGTCAGAAATTTTCCGTATTTTGGGGCAAAAAATAAAGAAATTCCCATTGTTTTGGGGAAAAAGACAGAAATTCCACTTATTAAGAGGCAAAAAAGCAGAAATTCCCCTTATTTTGGAGCAAAAATTAAGAAATTTCCTTTTTTTATGGCAAAAGGTATACATTCTTCTTGTTTTCGGGCAAAAAGGCAGAAATTCCCCCTGTTTTAAAGCAAAATTGCAGAAATTTCTATAATTGTGGGGCAAAAAGACAGAAATTCCCTATATGTTGGGGCAAAAAGACAGAAATTCTCTTTATTTTGGAACAAAACTCAGAAATTTTACTTATTTTGGGGCAAAATTGCAGAAATTTCACTTATTTCAGAAAAAAAGCAGAAATTTTCTTATTTTGGGGCAAAAAGGCAGAAATTTCTTTTCTTTTGGTACAAAATTGCAGAAATTTTTCTTATTTTGGGAAAAAGGCAGAAATTTCTCATATTTTGGGACAAAAATGCAAAAATTCCCCTTATTTTAAGGTAAAAAATGCTGAAATTCCTCTTATTTGGGGGCAAAAAGGCAGAAATTTCTTTTATTTTGGGGCAAAACTTAGAAATTTCAATTATTTTGGGGCAAAATTGCAGAAATTTCACTTATTTCCGAAAAAAAAGCAGAAATTTTCTAATTTTGGGGCAAAAAGGCAGATATTTCTTTTATTTTGGTACAAAATTGCAGAAATTTTCCTTATTTTGGGGCAAAAAGGCAGACATTTCCAATATTTTGGGGCAAAAATGCAGAAATTCCCCTTATTTTGAGGTAAAAAGGCTGAAATTCCCCTTATTTGGGGGCAAAAAATGCAGAAATTTCCCTTATTTTGGGGCAAAATTGCAGAAATTTCACTTATTTCAGATTAATAAGTCAGAAATTATCTATATTTTGGTGCAAAAAACAGAAATTCCCTTTGTTTTGGGAAAAAAAGACAGAAATTCCACTTATTTAGAAGCAAAAAGCAGAAATTCCCCTTATTTTGGAGCAAAAATGAAGAAATTTCCCTTTTCTATGGCAAAAAGGTATGCATTCTTCTTATTTTCGGGCAAAAAGACAGAAATTCCCCGTTTTTTAGAGCAAAATTGCAAAAATCCCCCTAATTGTGGGCCAAAAAGGCAGAAATTCCCTATATGTTGGGGCAAAAAGACAGAAATTCTCCTTATTTTGGGGCAAAACTCAGAAATTTCACTTATTTTAGGGCAAAATTGCAGAAATTTCACTTATTTCAGAAAAAAAAGCAGAAATTTTCTTATTTTGGGTCAAAAAGGCAGAAATTTCTTTTATTTTGGTACAAAATTGCAGAAATTGTTCTTATTTTGGGGCAAAAAGGCAGAAATTTCCCATATTTTGGGGCAAAAATGCAGAAATTCCTATTATTTTGAGATAAAAAGGCTGAAATTCCCCTTATTTGGGGGCAAAAAAGCAGAAATTTTCCTCATTTTGGGGCAAAATTGCAGAAATTTCACTTATTTCAGGGTAATAAGTCAGAAATTTTCCTTATTTTGGGGCAAAAAAGACAGAAATTCCTTTCGTTTTGGGGGAAAAAAACAGAAATTCCACATATTTAGATCCAAAAAAGCAGAAATTCCCCTTATTTTGGAGCAAAAATGAAGAAACTTTCCTTTTTTATGGCAAAAAGATATGCATTCTTCTTATTTTCGGGCAAAAAGGCAGAAAATCCCCGTATTTTGGAGCAAAATTGCAGATATTCCCCTAATTGTGGGGCAAAAAGGCAGAAATTCCCTATATGTTGGGGCAAAAACAGAAATTCCTCTTATTTTGGGGCAAAACTCAGACATTTCACTTATTTTGTGGCAAAATTGCAAAAATTTCCATTATTTTGGGGCAAAATAGCAGAAATTTCACATATTTTGGGGCAAAATTGCAGAAATTTCACTGATTTCAGGAAAAAAAAAAGCAGAAATTTTCTTTGGGGCAAAAAGTCAGAAATTTCTTTTATTTTTGTACAAAATTGCAGAATTTGTTCTTATTTTGGGTAAAAAGGCAGAAATTTCCCATATTTTGGGGCAAAAATGCAGAAATTTCCCTTATTTTGAGGTTAAAAGGCTGATATTTTCCTTATTTGGGGGCAAAAAGGCAGAAATTTCCCTCATTTTCTGGCAAAATTGCAGAAATTTCACTTACTTCAGGGTAATAAGTCAGAAATTTTCCGTATTTTGGGGCAAAAAAAACAGAAATTCCCTTTGTTTTGGGGGAAAAAGACAGAAATTCCACTTATTAAGAGGCAAAAAAAGCAGTAATTCCCCTTATTTTGGAGCAAAAATTAAGAAATTTCCCTTTTTTATGGCAAAAAGGTATGCATTCTTCCTGTTTTCGTTCAAAAAGGCAGAAATTCCCCCTGTTTTGGAGCAAAATTGCAGAAATTCCCCTAATTGTGGGGCAAAAAGACAGAAATTCCCTATATGTTGGGGCAAAAAGACAGAAATTCTCTTTATTTTGGGGCAAAACTCAGAAATTTCACTTATTTTGGGGCAAAATTGCAGAAATTTCACTTATTTCAGAAAAAAAAAGCAGAAATTTTCTTTTTGGGGCAAAAAGTCAGAAATTTCTTTTATTTTTGTACAAAATTGCAGAATTTGTTCTTATTTTGGGGCAAAAAGGCAGAAATTTCCCATATTTTGGGGCAAAATTGCAGAAATTCCCCTTATTTTGAGGTAAAAATGCTGAAATTCCCCTTATTTGGGGACAAAAATCCAGAAATTCCTCTTATTTTGGGGCAAAACTCAGAAATTTCAATTATTTTGGAGCAAAATTGCAGAAATTTCACTTATTTCATGGTAATAATTCTGAAATTTTCCTTATTTTGGGGCAAAAAAGACAGAAATTCCCTTTGTTTTGGGGGAAAAAGACAAAAATTCCACTTATTTAGAGGCAAAAAATCAGAAATTCCCCTTATTTTGGAGAAAAATGAAGAAATTTCCCTTTTTTATGGCAAAAAGTTATTCATCTTCTTATTTTCGGTCAAAAAGGCAGAAATTCCCTGAATTTTGAAGCAAAATTGCAGAAATTCCCCGAATTGTGGGGCAAAAGGCAGAAATTCCCTGTATGTTAGGGCAAAAAGACAGAAATTTTCTTTATTTTGGGGCAAAACTCAGAAATTCCACTTGTTATGGGGCAAAATTCCAGAAATTTCCCTTATTTTGGGGCAAAATTGCAGAAATTTCACTTATTTTGGGGCAAAATTGCAGAAATTTCACTTATGTCAGTAAAAAAAGGAGAACTTTTCTTTTTTGGGGCAAAAAGTCAGAAATTTCTTTTATTTTGGTACAAAATTGCAGAAATTGTTCTTATTTTGGGGCAAAAACGCAGAAATTTCCCATATTTTGGGGCAAAAATGCAGAAATTCCCCTTATTTTGTGGTATAAAAGCTGAAATTCCTATTATTTGGGGGCAAAAAGGCAGAAATTCCCCTTATTTTGGGGCAAAACTCAGAAATTTCAATTATTTTGGGGCAAAATTCCAGAAATTTCCCTTATTTTGGGCCAAATTTCAGAAATTTCACTTATTTTGGGACAAAATTGCAGAAATTTCACTTATTTTGGGGCAAAATTGCAGAAATTTCACTTATTTCAGGAAAAAAGGCAGAAGTTTTCCTTATTTTGGAGCAAAAAGGCAGAAATTCCAAATATTTTGTGGCAAAAATGCAGAAATTCCCCTTATTTTGAGGTAAAAATGCTGAAATTCCCCTTATTTGGAGGCAAAAAGGCATAAATTTCCCTTATTTTGGGGCAAAATTGCAGAAATTCCACTTACTTCAGGGTAATAAGTCAGAAATTTTCTTTATTTTGGGGCAAAAAAGATGGAAATTCTCTTTGTTTTGGGGAAAAAAGACATAAATTCGACTTATTAAGAGGCAAAAAAGCAGAAATTCCCCATACTTTGGAGCAAAAATGAAGAAATTTTCCTTTTTTATGGCAAAAAGGTATGCATTCTTCTTGTTTTCGGGCAAAAAGGCAGAAATTCCCCGTATTTTGGAGCACAATTGCAGAAATTCCCCTAATTGTGGGGCAAAAAGGCAGAAATTCCCTATATGTTGGGGCAAAAAGACAGAAATTTTCCTTTTTTTGGGGCAAAACTCAGAAATTCCACTTATTTTGGGGCAAAATTCCAGAAATTTCCCTTATTTTGGGGCAAAACTCAGAATTTTCACTTATTTTGGGGCAAAATTGCAGAAATTTCACTTATTTCCGAAAAAAAAGCAGAAATTTCACTTATTTTGGGGCAAAAAGGCAGAAATTTTTTTATTTTGATACAAAATTGCAGAAATTTTTCTTATTTTGGGACAAAAAGGCAGAAATTTCCCATATTTTAGGGCAAAAGTGCAGAAATTCCCCTTATTTTGTGGTAAAAATGCTGAAATTCCCTTTATTTGGAGGCAAAAATGCAAAAATTTCCCTTATTTTGGGGCAAAATTGCAGAAATCTCACTTATTTCAGGAAAAAAGGCAGAAGTTTTTCTTATTTTGGAGCAAAAAGGCAGAAATTCCAAATATTTTGTGGCAAAAATGCAGAAGTTCCTTTTATTTTGAGGTAAAAATGCTGAAATTCCCCTTATTTGGGGGTAAAAAGGCATAAATTTCCCTTATTTTGGGGCAAAATTGCAGAAATTTCACTTACTTCAGGGTAATAAGTCAGAAATTTTCCTTATTTTGAGGCAAAAAGATGGAAATTCCCTTTGTTTTGGGGGAAAAAGACAGAAATTCCACTTATTAAGAGGCAAAAGAGCAGAAAGTCCCCTTATTTTGGAGCAAAAATGAAGAAATTTTCCTTTTTTATGGGAAAAAGGTATGCATTCTTCTTGTTTTCGGGCAAAAAGGCAGAAATTCCTCGTATTTTGGAGCACAATTGCAGAAATTCCCCTAATTGTGGGGCAAAAAGACAGAAATTCTCCTTATTTTGGGGCAAAACTCAGAATTTTCACTTATTTTGGGGCAAAATTGCAGAAATTTCACTTATTTCAGAAAAAAAGCAGAAATTTCACTTATTTTGGGGCAAAAATGCAGAAATTTCCCTTATTTTGAGATAAAAAGGCTGATATTTTTCTTATTTGGGGGCAAAAAGGCAGAAATTTCCCTCATTTTGGGGCAAAATTGCAGAAATTTCATTTACTTCAGGGTAATAAGTCAGAAATTTTCCGTATTTTGGGGCAAAAAAGACAGAAATTCCCTTTGTTTTGGGGAAAAAAGACAGAAATTCCACTTATTAAGAGGCAAAAAAGCAGAAATTCCCCTTATTTTGGAGCAAAAATTAAGAAATTTCTATTTTTTATGGCAAAAAGGTATGCATTCTTCTTGTTTTCGGGCAAAAAGGCAGAAATTCCTTCTGTTTTGGAGCAAAATTGCAGAAATTCCCCTAATTGTGGGGCAAAAAGGCAGAAATTCCCTATATGTTGGGGCAAAAAGACAGAAATTCTCCTTATTTTGGGGCAAAACTCCGAAATTTCACTTATTTTGGGGCAAAATTGCAGAAATTTCACTGATTTCAGAAAAAAAAGCAGAAATTTTCTTATTTTGGGGCAAAAAGGCAGAAATTTCTTTTATTTTTGACAAAATTGCAGAAATTTTTCTTATTATGGGAAAAAGGCAGAAATTTCTCATATTTTGGGGCAAAAATGCAGAAATTCCCCTTATTTTAAGGTAAAAATGCTGAACTTCTTCTTATTTGGGGGCAAAAAAGCAGAAATTTCCCTTATTTTGGGGCAAAACTTAGAAATTTCATTTATTTTGGGGCAAAATTGCAGAAATTTCACTTATTTCCGAAAAAAAAGCAGAAATTTTCTAATTTTGGGGCAAAAAGGCAGATATTTCTTTTATTTTGGTACAAAATTGCAGAAATTTTCCTTATTTTGGGGCAAAAAGGCAGACATTTCCCATATTTTGGAGCAAAAATCCAGAAATTCCCCATATTTTGAGGTAAAAAGGCGGAAATTCCCCTTATTTGGGGGCAAAAAATGCAGAAATTTCCCTTATTTTAAGGCAAAATTGCAGAAATTTCACATATTTTTGGGCAAAATTGCAGAAATTTCACTTATTTCAGAAAAAAAAGCAGAAATTTTCTTTTAAGGTCAAAAAGTCAGAAATTTCTTTTATTTAGGTACAAAATTGCAGAATTTGTTCTTATTTTGGGGCAAAAGGGCAGAAATGTCCCATTATTTTGGGGCAAAAATGCAGAAATTTCCCTTATTTTGAGGTAAAAAGGCTGATATTTTCTTCTTTGGGAGCAAGAAGGCAGAAATTTCCCTCATTTTGGGGCAAAATTGCAGAAATTTCACTTATTTCAGGGTAATAAGTCAGAAATTTTTCTTATTTTGGGGCAAAAAGACAGGAATTCCCTTTGTTTTGGGGGAAAAAGACAGAAATTCCACTTATGTAGAGGCAAAAAAGCAGAAATTCCCTTTATTTTGGAGCAAAAATGAAGAAATTTCTTTTTTTTATGGCAAAAAGGTATGCATTCTTCTTATTTTCGGGCAAAAAGGCAGAAATTCCCCGTATTTTCGAGCAAAATTGCAGATATTCCCCTAATTGTGGGGCAAAAAGGCAGAAATTCCCTATATGTTGGAGCAAAAACAGAAATTCTCCTTATTTAGGGGCAAAACTCAGAAATTTCACTTATTTTGGGGCAAAATTGCAGAAATTTTTCTTATTTTGGGGCAAAATTGCAGAAATTTCACATATTTTGGGGCAAAATTGCAGAAATTTCACATATTTTGGGGCAAAATTGCAGAAATTTCACTTATTTCAGAAGAAAATAGCAGAAATTTTCTTTTTTGGGAAAAAAAGTCAGAAATTTCTTTTATTTAGGTACAAAATTGCAGAATTTGTTCTTATTTTGGGGCAAAAAGGCAGAAATTTCCCATATTTTGGGGCAAAATTGCAGAAATTCCCCTTATTTTGAGGTAAAAATGCTGAAATTCCCTTATTTGGGGACAAAAATCCAAAAATTCCCCTTATTTTGGGGCAAAACTCAGAAATTTCAATTATTTTGGAGCGAAATTGCAGAAATTTCACTTATTTCAGGGTAATAAGTCTGAAATTTTTTTTTTATTTTGGGGCAAAAAAGACAGAAATTCCCTTTGTTTTGGGGGAAAAAGACAGAAATTCCACTTATTTAGAGGCAAAAAATCAGAAATTCCCCTTATTTTGAAGAAAAATGAAGAAATTTCCCTTTTTTATGGCAAAAAGGTATTCATCTTCTTATTTTCGGGCAAAAAGACAGAAATTCCCCGTTTTTTGGAGCAAAATTGCAAAAATCCCCCTAATTGTGGGCCAAAAAGGCAGAAATTCCCTATATGTTGGGGCAAAAAGACAGAAATTCTCCTTATTTTGGGGCAAAACTCAGAAATTTCACTTATTTTAGGGCAAAATTGCAGAAATTTCACTTATTTCAGAAAAAAAAGCAGAAATTTTCTTATTTTGGGGCAAAAAGGCAGAAATTTCTTTTATTTTGGTACAAAATTGCAGAAATTGTTCTTATTTTGGGGCAAAAAGGCAGAAATTTCCCATATTTTGGGGCAAAAATGCAGAAATTCCTATTATTTTGAGATAAAAAGGCTGAAATTCCCCTTATTTGGGGGCAAAAAGGCAGAAATTTTCCTCATTTTGGGGCAAAATTGCAGAAATTTCACTTATTTCAGGGTAATAAGTCAGAAATTTTCCTTATTTTGGGGCAAAAAAGACAGAAATTCCTTTCGTTTTGGGGGAAAAAAACAGAAATTCCACATATTTAGATCCAAAAAAGCAGAAATTCCCCTTATTTTGGAGCAAAAATGAAGAAACTTTCCTTTTTTATGGCAAAAAGATATGCATTCTTCTTATTTTCGGGCAAAAAGGCAGAAAATCCCCGTATTTTGGAGCAAAATTGCAGATATTCCCCTAATTGTGGGGCAAAAAGGCAGAAATTCCCTATATGTTGGGGCAAAAAGACAGAAATTCTCCTTATTTTGGGGCAAAACTCCGAAATTTCACTTATTTTGGGGCAAAATTGCAGAAATTTCACTGATTTCAGAAAAAAAAGCAGAAATTTTCTTATTTTGGGGCAAAAAGGCAGAAATTTCTTTTATTTTTGTACAAAATTGCAGAAATTTTTCTTATTATGGGAAAAAGGCAGAAATTTCTCATATTTTGGGGCAAAAATGCAGAAATTCCCCTTATTTTAAGGTAAAAATGCTGAACTTCTTCTTATTTGGGGGCAAAAAAGCAGAAATTTCCCTTATTTTGGGGCAAAACTTAGAAATTTCATTTATTTTGGGGCAAAATTGCAGAAATTTCACTTATTTCCGAAAAAAAAGCAGAAATTTTCTAATTTTGGGGCAAAAAGGCAGATATTTCTTTTATTTTGGTACAAAATTGCAGAAATTTTCCTTAATTTGGGGCAAAAAGGCAGACATTTCCCATATTTTGGAGCAAAAATCCAGAAATTCCCCATATTTTGAGGTAAAAAGGCGGAAATTCCCCTTATTTGGGGGCAAAAAATGCAGAAATTTCCCTTATTTTAAGGCAAAATTGCAGAAATTTCACATATTTTTGGGCAAAATTGCAGAAATTTCACTTATTTCAGAAAAAAAAGCAGAAATTTTCTTTTTAGGTCAAAAAGTCAGAAATTTCTTTTATTTAGGTACAAAATTGCAGAATTTGTTCTTATTTTGGGGCAAAAGGGCAGAAATGTCCCATTATTTTGGGGCAAAAATGCAGAAATTTCCCTTATTTTGAGGTAAAAAGGCTGATATTTTCTTCTTTGGGAGCAAGAAGGCAGAAATTTCCCTCATTTTGGGGCAAAATTGCAGAAATTTCACTTATTTCAGGGTAATAAGTCAGAAATTTTTCTTATTTTGGGGCAAAAAGACAGGAATTCCCTTTGTTTTGGGGGAAAAAGACAGAAATTCCACTTATGTAGAGGCAAAAAAGCAGAAATTCCCTTTATTTTGGAGCAAAAATGAAGAAATTTCTTTTTTTTATGGCAAAAAGGTATGCATTCTTCTTATTTTCGGGCAAAAAGGCAGAAATTCCCCGTATTTTCGAGCAAAATTGCAGATATTCCCCTAATTGTGGGGCAAAAAGGCAGAAATTCCCTATATGTTGGAGCAAAAACAGAAATTCTCCTTATTTAGGGGCAAAACTCAGAAATTTCACTTATTTTGGGGCAAAATTGCAGAAATTTTTCTTATTTTGGGGCAAAATTGCAGAAATTTCACATATTTTGGGGCAAAATTGCAGAAATTTCACATATTTTGGGGCAAAATTGCAGAAATTTCACTTATTTCAGAAGAAAATAGCAGAAATTTTCTTTTTTGGGAAAAAAAGTCAGAAATTTCTTTTATTTAGGTACAAAATTGCAGAATTTGTTCTTATTTTGGGGCAAAAAGGCAGAAATTTCCCATATTTTGGGGCAAAATTGCAGAAATTCCCCTTATTTTGAGGTAAAAATGCTGAAATTCCCCTTATTTGGGGACAAAAATCCAAAAATTCCCCTTATTTTGGGGCAAAACTCAGAAATTTCAATTATTTTGGAGCGAAATTGCAGAAATTTCACTTATTTCAGGGTAATAAGTCTGAAATTTTTTTTTTATTTTGGGGCAAAAAAGACAGAAATTCCCTTTGTTTTGGGGGAAAAAGACAGAAATTCCACTTATTTAGAGGCAAAAAATCAGAAATTCCCCTTATTTTGAAGAAAAATGAAGAAATTTCCCTTTTTTATGGCAAAAAGGTATTCATCTTCTTATTTTCGGGCAAAAAGACAGAAATTCCCCGTTTTTTGGAGCAAAATTGCAAAAATCCCCCTAATTGTGGGCCAAAAAGGCAGAAATTCCCTATATGTTGGGGCAAAAAGACAGAAATTCTCCTTATTTTGGGGCAAAACTCAGAAATTTCACTTATTTTAGGGCAAAATTGCAGAAATTTCACTTATTTCAGAAAAAAAAGCAGAAATTTTCTTATTTTGGGGCAAAAAGGCAGAAATTTCTTTTATTTTGGTACAAAATTGCAGAAATTGTTCTTATTTTGGGGCAAAAAGGCAGAAATTTCCCATATTTTGGGGCAAAAATGCAGAAATTCCTATTATTTTGAGATAAAAAGGCTGAAATTCCCCTTATTTGGGGGCAAAAAGGCAGAAATTTTCCTCATTTTGGGGCAAAATTGCAGAAATTTCACTTATTTCAGGGTAATAAGTCAGAAATTTTCCTTATTTTGGGGCAAAAAAGACAGAAATTCCTTTCGTTTTGGGGGAAAAAAACAGAAATTCCACATATTTAGATCCAAAAAAGCAGAAATTCCCCTTATTTTGGAGCAAAAATGAAGAAACTTTCCTTTTTTATGGCAAAAAGATATGCATTCTTCTTATTTTCGGGCAAAAAGGCAGAAAATCCCCGTATTTTGGAGCAAAATTGCAGATATTCCCCTAATTGTGGGGCAAAAAGGCAGAAATTCCCTATATGTTGGGGCAAAAACAGAAATTCCTTTTATTTTGGGGCAAAACTCAGACATTTCACTTCTTTGTGGCAAAATTGCAAAAATTTCCATTATTTTGGGGCAAAATAGCAGAAATTTCACATATTTTGGGGCAAAATTGCAGAAATTTCACTTATTTCAGGAAAAAAAAAGCAGAAATTTTCTTTTTGGGGCAAAAAGTCAGAAATTTCTTTTATTTTTGTACAAAATTGCAGAATTTGTTCTTATTTTGGGTAAAAAGGCAGAAATTTCCCATATTTTGGGGCAAAAATGCAGAAATTTCCCTTATTTTGAGGTTAAAAGGCTGATATTTTCCTTATTTGGGGGCAAAAAGGCAGAAATTTCCCTCATTTTCTGGCAAAATTGCAGAAATTTCACTTACTTCAGGGTAATAAGTCAGAAATTTTCCGTATTTTGGGGCAAAAAAAACAGAAATTCCCTTTGTTTTGGGGGAAAAAGACAGAAATTCCACTTATTAAGAGGCAAAAAAAGCAGTAATTCCCCTTATTTTGGAGCAAAAATTAAGAAATTTCCCTTTTTTATGGCAAAAAGGTATGCATTCTTCCTGTTTTCGTTCAAAAAGGCAGAAATTCCCCCTGTTTTGGAGCAAAATTGCAGAAATTCCCCTAATTGTGGGGCAAAAATACAGAAATTCCCTATATGTTGGGGCAAAAAGACAGAAATTCTCTTTATTTTGGGGCAAAACTCAGAAATTTCACTTATTTTGGGGCAAAATTGCAGAAATTTCACTTATTTCAGAAAAAAAAAGCAGAAATTTTCTTTTTGGGGCAAAAAGTCAGAAATTTCTTTTATTTTTGTACAAAATTGCAGAATTTGTTCTTATTTTGGGGCAAAAAGGCAGAAATTTCCCATATTTTGGGGCAAAATTGCAGAAATTCCCCTTATTTTGAGGTAAAAATGCTGAAATTCCCCTTATTTGGGGACAAAAATCCAAAAATTCCTCTTATTTTGGGGCAAAACTCAGAAATTTCAATTATTTTGGAGCAAAATTGCAGAAATTTCACTTATTTCATGGTAATAATTCTGAAATTTTCCTTATTTTGGGGCAAAAAAGACAGAAATTCCCTTTGTTTTGGGGGAAAAAGACAAAAATTCCACTTATTTAGAGGCAAAAAATCAGAAATTCCCCTTATTTTGGAGAAAAATGAAGAAATTTCCCTTTTTTATGGCAAAAAGTTATTCATCTTCTTATTTTCGGTCAAAAAGGCAGAAATTCCCTGAATTTTGAAGCAAAATTGCAGAAATTCCCCGAATTGTGGGGCAAAAGGCAGAAATTCCCTGTATGTTAGGGCAAAAAGACAGAAATTTTCTTTATTTTGGGGCAAAACTCAGAAATTCCACTTGTTTTAAGGCAAAATTCCAGAAATTTCCCTTATTTTGGGGCAAAATTGCAGAAATTTCACTTATTTTGGGGCAAAATTGCAGAAATTTCACTTATGTCAGTAAAAAAAGGAGAACTTTTCTTTTTTGGGGCAAAAAGTCAGAAATTTCTTTTATTTTGGTACAAAATTGCAGAAATTGTTCTTATTTTGGGGCAAAAACGCAGAAATTTCCGATATTTTGGGGCAAAAATGCAGAAATTCCCCTTATTTTGTGGTATAAAAGCTGAAATTCCTATTATTTGGGGGCAAAAAGGCAGAAATTCCTATTATTTTGGGGCAAAACTCAGAAATTTCAATTATTTTGGGGCAAAATTCCAGAAATTTCCCTTATTTTGGGCCAAATTTCAGAAATTTCACTTATTTTGGGACAAAATTGCAGAAATTTCACTTATTTTGGGGCAAAATTGCAGAAATTTCACTTATTTCAGGAAAAAAGGCAGAAGTTTTCCTTATTTTGGAGCAAAAAGGCAGAAATTCCAAATATTTTGTGGCAAAAATGCAGTAATTCCCCTTATTTTGAGGTAAAAATGCTGAAATTCCCCTTATTTGGAGGCAAAAAGGCATAAATTTCCCTTATTTTGGGGCAAAATTGCAGAAATTCCACTTACTTCAGGGTAATAAGTCAGAAATTTTCTTTATTTTGGGGCAAAAAAGATGGAAATTCTTTTTGTTTTGGGGAAAAAAGACATAAATTCGACTTATTAAGAGGCAAAAAAGCAGAAATTCCCCATACTTTGGAGCAAAAATGAAGAAATTTTCCTTTTTTATGGCAAAAAGGTATGCATTCTACTTGTTTTCGGGCAAAAAGGCAGAAATTCCCCGTATTTTGGAGCACAATTGCAGAAATTCCCCTAATTGTGGGGCAAAAAGGCAGAAATTCCCAATATGTTGGGGCAAAAAGACAGAAATTTTCCTTTTTTTGGGGCAAAACTCAGAAATTCCACTTATTTTGGGGCAAAATTCCAGAAATTTCCCTTATTTTGGGGCAAAACTCAGAATTTTCACTTATTTTGGGGCAAAATTGCAGAAATTTCACTTATTTCAGAAAAAAAGCAGAAATTTCACTTATTTTGGGGCAAAAAGGCAGAAATTTTTTTATTTTGATACAAAATTGCAGAAATTTTTCTTATTTTGGGACAAAAAGGCAGAAATTTCCCATATTTTAGGGCAAAAGTGCAGAAATTCCCCTTATTTTGAGGTAAAAATGCTGAAATTCCCTTTATTTGGAGGCAAAAATGCAAAAATTTCCCTTATTTTGGGGCAAAATTGCAGAAATCTCACTTATTTCAGGAAAAAAGGCAGAAGTTTTCCTTATTTTGGAGCAAAAAGGCAGAAATTCCAAATATTTTGTGGCAAAAATGCAGAAATTCCCCTTATTTTGAGGTAAAAATGCTGAAATTCCCCTTATTTGGGGGTAAAAAGGCATAAATTTCCCTTATTTTGGGGCAAAATTGCAGAAATTTCACTTACTTCAGGGTAATAAGTCAGAAATTTTCCTTATTTTGAGGCAAAAAGATGGAAATTCCCTTTGTTTTGGGGGAAAAAGACAGAAATTCCACTTATTAAGAGGCAAAAGAGCAGAAAGTCCCCTTATTTTGGAGCAAAAATGAAGAAATTTTCCTTTTTTATGGGAAAAAGGTATGCATTCTTCTTGTTTTCGGGCAAAAAGGCAGAAATTCCTCGTATTTTGGAGCACAATTGCAGAAATTCCCCTAATTGTGGGGCAAAAAGACAGAAATTCTCCTTATTTTGGGGCAAAACTCAGAATTTTCACTTATTTTGGGGCAAAATTGCAGAAATTTCACTTATTTCAGAAAAAAAGCAGAAATTTCACTTATTTTGGGGCAAAAATGCAGAAATTTCCCTTATTTTGAGATAAAAAGGCTGATATTTTTCTTATTTGGGGGCAAAAAGGCAGAAATTTCCCTCATTTTGGGGCAAAATTGCAGAAATTTCATTTACTTCAGGGTAATAAGTCAGAAATTTTCCGTATTTTGGGGCAAAAAAGACAGAAATTCCCTTTGTTTTGGGGAAAAAAGACAGAAATTCCACTTATTAAGAGGCAAAAAAGCAGAAATTCCCCTTATTTTGGAGCAAAAATTAAGAAATTTCTATTTTTTATGGCAAAAAGGTATGCATTCTTCTTGTTTTCGGGCAAAAAGGCAGAAATTCCTTCTGTTTTGGAGCAAAATTGCAGAAATTCCCCTAATTGTGGGGCAAAAAGGCAGAAATTCCCTATATGTTGGGGCAAAAAGACAGAAATTCTCCTTATTTTGGGGCAAAACTCCGAAATTTCACTTATTTTGGGGCAAAATTGCAGAAATTTCACTGATTTCAGAAAAAAAAGCAGAAATTTTCTTATTTTGGGGCAAAAAGGCAGAAATTTCTTTTATTTTTGTACAAAATTGCAGAAATTTTTCTTATTATGGGAAAAAGGCAGAAATTTCTCATATTTTGGGGCAAAAATGCAGAAATTCCCCTTATTTTAAGGTAAAAATGCTGAACTTCTTCTTATTTGGGGGCAAAAAAGCAGAAATTTCCCTTATTTTGGGGCAAAACTTAGAAATTTCATTTATTTTGGGGCAAAATTGCAGAAATTTCACTTATTTCTGAAAAAAAAGCAGAAATTTTCTAATTTTGGGGCAAAAAGGCAGATATTTCTTTTATTTTGGTACAAAATTGCAGAAATTTTCCTTATTTTGGGGCAAAAAGGCAGACATTTCCCATATTTTGGAGCAAAAATCCAGAAATTCCCCATATTTTGAGGTAAAAAGGCGGAAATTCCCCTTATTTGGGGGCAAAAAATGCAGAAATTTCCCTTATTTTAAGGCAAAATTGCAGAAATTTCACATATTTTTGGCAAAATTGCAGAAATTTCACTTATTTCAGAAAAAAAGCAGAAATTTTCTTTTTAGGTCAAAAAGTCAGAAATTTCTTTTATTTAGGTACAAAATTGCAGAATTTGTTCTTATTTTGGGGCAAAAGGGCAGAAATGTCCCATTATTTTGGGGCAAAAATGCAGAAATTTCCCTTATTTTGAGGTAAAAAGGCTGATATTTTCTTCTTTGGGAGCAAGAAGGCAGAAATTTCCCTCATTTTGGGGCAAAATTGCAGAAATTTCACTTATTTCAGGGTAATAAGTCAGAAATTTTTCTTATTTTGGGGCAAAAAGACAGGAATTCCCTTTGTTTTGGGGGAAAAAGACAGAAATTCCACTTATGTAGAGGCAAAAAAGCAGAAATTCCCTTTATTTTGGAGCAAAAATGAAGAAATTTCTTTTTTTTATGGCAAAAAGGTATGCATTCTTCTTATTTTCGGGCAAAAAGGCAGAAATTCCCCGTATTTTGGAGGAAAATTGCAGATATTCCCCTAACTGTGGGGCAAAAAGGCAGAAATTCCCTATATGTTGGAGCAAAAACAGAAATTCTCCTTATTTAGGGGCAAAACTCAGAAATTTCACTTATTTTGGGGCAAAATTGCAGAAATTTTTCTTATTTTGGGGCAAAATTGCAGAAATTTCACATATTTTGGGGCAAAATTGCAGAAATTTCACATATTTTGGGGCAAAATTGCAGAAATTTCACTTATTTCAGAAGAAAATAGCAGAAATTTTCTTTTTTGGGAAAAAAGTCAGAAATTTCTTTTATTTAGGTACAAAATTGCAGAATTTGTTCTTATTTTGGGGCAAAAAGGCAGAAATTTCCCATATTTTGGGGCAAAATTGCAGAAATTCCCCGTATTTTGAGGTAAAAATGCTGAAATTCCCCTTATTTGGGGACAAAAATCCAAAAATTCCCCTTATTTTGGGGCAAAACTCAGAAATTTCAATTATTTTGGAGCGAAATTGCAGAAATTTCACTTATTTCAGGGTAATAGGTCTGAAATTTTTTTTTATTTTGGGGCAAAAAAGACAGAAATTCCCTTTGTTTTGGGGGAAAAAGACAGAAATTCCACTTATTTAGAGGCAAAAAATCAGAAATTCCCCTTATTTTGAAGAAAAATGAAGAAATTTCCCTTTTTTATGGCAAAAAGGTATTCATCTTCTTATTTTCGGGCAAAAAGGCAGAAATTCCCTGAATTTTGAAGCAAAATTGCAGAAATTCCCCTAATTGTGGGGCAAAAAGGCAGAAATTCCCTGTATGTTAGGGTAAAAAGACAGAAATTCTCTTTATTTTGGGGCAAAACTCAGAAATTCCACTTGTTATGGGGCAAAATTCCAGAAATTTCCCTTATTTTGGGGCAAAATTGCAGAAATTTCACTTATTTTGGGGCAAAATTGCAGAAATTTCACTTATTTTAAGGCAAAATTGCAGAAATTTTACTTATTTCAGGAAACAAGGCAGAAGTTTTCCTTATTTTGGGGCAAAAAGGCAGAAATTCCAAATATTTTGTGGCAAAAATGCAGAAATTCCCCTTATTTTGAGGTAAAAAGTCTGAAATTCCCCTTATTTGGGGGCAAAAAATGCAAAAATTTCCCTTATTTTGGGGCAAAATTGCAGAAATTTCACTTATTTCAGAATAATAAGTCAGAAATTATCTTTATTTTGGTGCAAAAAGACAGAAATTTCCTTTGTTTTGGGAAAAAAGACAGAAATTCCACTTATTTAGAGGCAAAAAGCAGAAATTTCCATTATTTTAGAGCAAAAATGAAGAAATTTCCCTTTTCTATGGCAAAAAGGTATGCATTCTTCTTATTTTCGGGCAAAAGGACAGAAATTACCCGTTTTTTGGAGCGAAATTGCAGAAATTCCCGTAATTGTGGGCCAAAAAGGCAGAAATTCCCTATATGTTGGGGCAAAAAGACAGAAATTCTCCTTATTTTGGGGCAAAACTCAGAAATTTCACTTATTTTAGGGCAAAATTGCAGAAATTTCACTTATTTCAGAAAAAAAGCAGAAATTTTCTTATTTTGGGGCAAAAAGGCAGAAATTTCTTTTATTTTGGTACAAAATTGCAGAAATTGTTCTTATTTTGGGGCAAAAAAGCAGAAATTTCCCATATTTTGGGGCAAAAATGCAGAAATTTCCCTTATTTTGAGGTTAAAAGGCTGATATTTTCCTTAATTGGGGGCAAAAAGGCAGAAATTTCCCTCATTTTCTGGCAAAATTGCAGAAATTTCACTTATTTCAGGGTTATGAGTCAGAAATTTTCCTTATTTTGGGGCAAAAAAGACAGAAATTCCCTTTGTTTTGGGGGAAAAAACAGAAATTCCACATATTTAGAGCCAAAAAAGCAGAAATTCCCCTTATTTTGGAGCAAAAATGAAGTAAATTCTCTTTTTTATGGCAAAAAGATATGCATTCTTGTTATTTTCGGGCAAAAAGGCAGAAAATCCCCGTATTTTGGAGCAAAATTGCAGAAAATCCCCTAATTGTGGGCCAAAAAGGCAGAAATTCCCTATATGTTGGGGCAAAAACAGAAATTCCTCTTATTTTGGGGCAAAACTCAGAAATTTCACTTATTTTGTGGCAAAATTGCAGAAATTTCCCTTATTTTAAGGCAAAATTGCAGAAATTTCACATATTTTGGGGCAAAAATGCAGAAATTTCCCTTATTTTGAGGTAAAAAGGCTGATATTTTCCTTATTTAGGGGCAAAAAGGCAGAAATTTCCCTCATTTTGGGGCAAAATTGCAGAAATTTCATTAACGTCAGGGTAATAAGTCAGAAATTTTCCGTATTTTGGGGCAAAAAATAAAGAAATTCCCATTGTTTTGGGGAAAAAGACAGAAATTCCACTTATTAAGAGGCAAAAAAGCAGAAATTCCCCTTATTTTGGAGCAAAAATTAAGAAATTTCCTTTTTTTATGGCAAAAAGGTATACATTCTTCTTGTTTTCGGGCAAAAAGGCAGAAATTCCCCCTGTTTTAAAGCAAAATTGCAGAAATTTCTATAATTGTGGGGCAAAAAGACAGAAATTCCCTATATGTTGGGGCAAAAAGACAGAAATTCTCTTTATTTTGGAACAAAACTCAGAAATTTTACTTATTTTGGGGCAAAATTGCAGAAATTTCACTTATTTCAGAAAAAAAGCAGAAATTTTCTTATTTTGGGGCAAAAAGGCAGAAATTTCTTTTCTTTTGGTACAAAATTGCAGAAATTTTTCTTATTTTGGGAAAAAGGCAGAAATTTCTCATATTTTGGGGCTTAAATGCAGAAATTTCCCTTATTTTAAGGTTAAAAATGCTGAACTTCTTATTTGGCGGCAAAAAAGCAGAAATTTCCCTTATTTTGGGGCAAAACTTAGAAATTTCAATTATTTTGGGGCAAAATTGCAGAAATTTCACTTATTTCCGAAAAAAAAGCAGAAATTTTCTAATTTTGGGGCAAAAAGGCAGATATTTCTTTTATTTTGGTACAAAATTGCAGAAATTTTCCTTATTTTGGGGCAAAAAGGCAGACATTTCCCATATTTTGGGGCAAAAATGCAGAAATTCCCCTTATTTTGAGGTAAAAAGGCTGAAATTCCCCTTATTTGGGGGCAAAAAATGCAGAAATTTCCCTTATTTTGGGGCAAAATTGCAGAAATTTCACTTATTTCAGAATAATAAGTCAGAAATTATCTTTATTTTGGTGCAAAAAGACAGAAATTCCCTTTGTTTTGGGAAAAAAAGACAGAAATTCCACTTATTTAGAGGCAAAAAGCAGAAATTCCCCTTATTTTGGAGCAAAAATGAAGAAATTTCCCTTTTCTATGGCAAAAAGGTATGCATTCTTCTTATTTTCGGGCAAAAAGACAGAATTCCCCGTTTTTTGGAGCAAAATTGCAGAAATCCCCCTAATTGTGGGGCAAAAAGGCAGAAATTCCCTATATGTTGGGGCAAAAAGACAGAAATTCTCCTTATTTTGGGGCAAAACTCAGAAATTTCACTTATTTTAGGGCAAAATTGCAGAAATTTCACTTATTTCAGAAAAAAAGCAGAAATTTTCTTATTTTGGGGCAAAAAGGCAGAAATTTCTTTTATTTTGGTACAAAATTGCAGAAATTGTTCTTATTTTGGGGCAAAAAGGCAGAAATTTCCCATATTTTGGGGCAAAAATGCAGAAATTCCTATTATTTTGAGATAAAAAGGCTGAAATTCCCCTTATTTGGGGGCAAAAAGGCAGAAATTTTCCTCATTTTGGGGCAAAATTGCAGAAATTTCACTTATTTCAGGGTAATAAGTCAGAAATTTTCCTTATTTTGGGGCAAAAAAGACAGAAATTCCTTTCGTTTTGGGGGAAAAAAACAGAAATTCCACATATTTAGATCCAAAAAAGCAGAAATTCCCCTTATTTTGGAGCAAAAATGAAGAAACTTTCCTTTTTTATGGCAAAAAGATATGCATTCTTCTTATTTTCAGGCAAAAAAGCAGAAAATCCCCGTATTTTGGAGCAAAATTGCAGATATTCCCCTAATTGTGGGGCAAAAAGGCAGAAATTCCCTATATGTTGGGGCAAAAACAGAAATTCCTCTTATTTTGGGGCAAAACTCAGACATTTCACTTATTTTGTGGCAAAATTGCAAAAATTTCCATTATTTTGGGGCAAAATAGCAGAAATTTCACATATTTTGGGGCAAAATTGCAGAAATTTCACTTATTTCAGGAAAAAAAAAGCAGAAATTTTCTTTTTGGGGCAAAAAGTCAGAAATTTCTTTTATTTTTGTACAAAATTGCAGAATTTGTTCTTATTTTGGGTAAAAAGGCAGAAATTTCCCATATTTTGGGGCAAAAATGCAGAAATTTCCCTTATTTTGAGGTTAAAAGGCTGATATTTTCCTTATTTGGGGGCAAAAAGGCAGAAATTTCCCTCATTTTCTGGCAAAATTGCAGAAATTTCACTTACTTCAGGGTAATAAGTCAGAAATTTTCCGTATTTTGGGGCAAAAAAAACAGAAATTCCCTTTGTTTTGGGGGAAAAAGACAGAAATTCCACTTATTAAGAGGCAAAAAAAGCAGTAATTCCCCTTATTTTGGAGCAAAAATTAAGAAATTTCCCTTTTTTATGGCAAAAAGGTATGCATTCTTCCTGTTTTCGTTCAAAAAGGCAGAAATTCCCCCTGTTTTGGAGCAAAATTGCAGAAATTCCCCTAATTGTGGGGCAAAAAGACAGAAATTCCCTATATGTTGGGGCAAAAAGACAGAAATTCTCTTTATTTTGGGGCAAAACTCAGAAATTTCACTTATTTTGGGGCAAAATTGCAGAAATTTCACTTATTTCAGAAAAAGAAGCAGAAATTTTCTTTTTGGGGCAAAAAGTCAGAAATTTCTTTTATTTTTGTACAAAATTGCAGAATTTGTTCTTATTTTGGGGCAAAAAGGCAGAAATTTCCCATATTTTGGGGCAAAATTGCAGAAATTCCCCTTATTTTGAGGTAAAAATGCTGAAATTCCCCTTATTTGGGGACAAAAATCCAGAAATTCCTCTTATTTTGGGGCAAAACTCAGAAATTTCAATTATTTTGGAGCAAAATTGCAGAAATTTCACTTATTTCATGGTAATAATTCTGAAATTTTCCTTATTTTGGGGCAAAAAAGACAGAAATTCCCTTTGTTTTGGGGGAAAAAGACAAAAATTTCACTTATTTAGAGGCAAAAAATCAGAAATTCCCCTTATTTTGGAGAAAAATGAAGAAATTTCCCTTTTTTATGGCAAAAAGTTATTCATCTTCTTATTTTCGGTCAAAAAGGCAGAAATTCCCTGAATTTTGAAGCAAAATTGCAGAAATTCCCCGAATTGTGGGGCAAAAGGCAGAAATTCCCTGTATGTTAGGGCAAAAAGACAGAAATTTTCTTTATTTTGGGGCAAAACTCAGAAATTCCACTTGTTTTAAGGCAAAATTCCAGAAATTTCCCTTATTTTGGGGCAAAATTGCAGAAATTTCACTTATTTTGGGGCAAAATTGCAGAAATTTCACTTATGTCAGTAAAAAAAAGGAGAACTTTTCTTTTTTGGGGCAAAAAGTCAGAAATTTCTTTTATTTTGGTACAAAATTGCAGAAATTGTTCTTATTTTGGGGCAAAAACGCAGAAATTTCCCATATTTTGGGGCAAAAATGCAGAAATTCCCATAATTTTGTGGTATAAAAGCTGAAATTCCTATTATTTGGGGCAAAAAGGCAGAAATTCCACTTATTTTGGGGCAAAACTCAGAAATTTCAATTATTTTGGGGCAAAATTCCAGAAATTTCCCTTATTTTGGGCCAAATTTCAGAAATTTCACTTATTTTGGGACAAAATTGCAGAAATTTCACTTATTTTGGGGCAAAATTGCAGAAATTTCACTTATTTCAGGAAAAAAGGCAGAAGTTTTCCTTATTTTGGAGCAAAAAGGCAGATATTCCAAATATTTTGTGGCAAAAATGCAGAAATTCTCCTTATTTTGAGGTAAAAATGCTGAAATTCCCCTTATTTGGAGGCAAAAAGGAATAAATTTCCCTTATTTTGGGGCAAAATTGCAGAAATTCCACTTACTTCAGGGTAATAAGTCAGAAATTTTCTTTATTTTGGGGCAAAAAAGATGGAAATTCTCTTTGTTTTGGGGAAAAAAGACATAAATTCGACTTATTAAGAGGCAAAAAAGCAGAAATTCCCCATACTTTGGAGCAAAAATGAAGAAATTTTCCTTTTTTATGGCAAAAAGGTATGCATTCTTCTTGTTTTCGGGCAAAAAGGCAGAAATTCCCCGTATTTTGGAGCACAATTGCAGAAATTCCCCTAATTGTGGGGCAAAAAGGCAGAAATTCCCTATATGTTGGGGCAAAAAGACAGAAATTTTCCTTTTTTGGGGGCAAAACTCAGAAATTCCACTTATTTTGGGGCAAAATTCCAGAAATTTCCCTTATTTTGGGGCAAAACTCAGAATTTTCACTTATTTTGGGGCAAAATTGCAGAAATTTCACTTATTTCAGAAAAAAAGCAGAAATTTCACTTATTTTGGGGCAAAAAGGCAGAAATTTTTTTATTTTGATACAAAATTGCAGAAATTTTTCTTATTTTGGGACAAAAAGGCAGAAATTTCCCATATTTTAGGGCAAAAGTGCAGAAATTCCCCTTATTTTGAGGTAAAAATGCTGAAATTCCCTTTATTTGGAGGCAAAAATGCAGAAATTTCCCTTATTTTGGGGCAAAATTGCAGAAATCTCACTTATTTCAGGAAAAAAGGCAGAAGTTTTTCTTATTTTGGAGCAAAAAGGCAGAAATTCCAAATATTTTGTGGCAAAAATGCAGAAGTTCCTTTTATTTTGAGGTAAAAATGCTGAAATTCCCCTTATTTGGGGGTAAAAAGGCATAAATTTCCCTTATTTTGGGGCAAAATTGCAGAAATTTCACTTACTTCAGGGTAATAAGTCAGAAATTTTCCTTATTTTGAGGCAAAAAAGATGGAAATTCCCTTTGTTTTGGGGGGAAAAGACAGAAATTCCACTTATTAAGAGGCAAAAGAGCAGAAAGTCCCCTTATTTTGGAGCAAAAATGAAGAATTTTTTTTTTTATGGCAAAAAGGTATGCATTCTTCTTGTTTTCGGGCAAAAAGGCAGAAATTCCTCGTATTTTGGAGCACAATTGCAGAAATTCCCCTAATTGTGGGGCAAAAAGACAGAAATTCTCCTTATTTTGGGGCAAAACTCAGAATTTTCACTTATTTTGGGGCAAAATTGCAGAAATTTCACTTATTTCAGAAAAAAAGCAGAAATTTCACTTATTTTGGGGCAAAAATGCAGAAATTTCCCTTATTTTGAGATAAAAAGGCTGATATTTTTCTTATTTGGGGGCAAAAAGGCAGAAATTTCCCTCATTTTGGGGCAAAATTGCAGAAATTTCATTTACTTCAGGGTAATAAGTCAGAAATTTTCCGTATTTTGGGGCAAAAAAGACAGAAATTCCCTTTGTTTTGGGGAAAAAAGACAGAAATTCCACTTATTAAGAGGCAAAAAAGCAGAAATTCCCCTTATTTTGGAGCAAAAATTAAGAAATTTCTATTTTTTATGGCAAAAAGGTATGCATTCTTCTTGTTTTCGGGCAAAAAGGCAGAAATTCCTTCTGTTTTGGAGCAAAATTGCAGAAATTCCCCTAATTGTGGGGCAAAAAGGCAGAAATTCCCTATATGTTGGGGCAAAAAGACAGAAATTCTCCTTATTTTGGGGCAAAACTCCGAAATTTCACTTATTTTGGGGCAAAATTGCAGAAATTTCACTGATTTCAGAAAAAAAAGCAGAAATTTTCTTATTTTGGGGCAAAAAGGCAGAAATTTCTTTTATTTTTGTACAAAATTGCAGAAATTTTTCTTATTATGGGAAAAAGGCAGAAATTTCTCATATTTTGGGGCAAAAATGCAGAAATTCCCCTTATTTTAAGGTAAAAATGCTGAACTTCTTCTTATTTGGGAGCAAAAAAGCAGAAATTTCCCTTATTTTGGGGCAAAACTTAGAAATTTCATTTATTTTGGGGCAAAATTGCAGAAATTTCACTTATTTCCGAAAAAAAAGCAGAAATTTTCTAATTTTGGGGCAAAAAGGCAGATATTTCTTTTATTTTGGTACAAAATTGCAGAAATTTTCCTTATTTTGGGGCAAAAAGGCAGACATTTCCCATATTTTGGAGCAAAAATCCAGAAATTCCCCATATTTTGAGGTAAAAAGGCGGAAATTCCCCTTATTTGGGGGCAAAAAATGCAGAAATTTCCCTTATTTTAAGGCAAAATTGCAGAAATTTCACATATTTTTGGGCAAAATTGCAGAAATTTCACTTATTTCAGAAAAAAAAGCAGAAATTTTCTTTTTAGGTCAAAAAGTCAGAAATTTCTTTTATTTAGGTACAAAATTGCAGAATTTGTTCTTATTTTGGGGCAAAAGGGCAGAAATGTCCCATTATTTTGGGGCAAAAATGCAGAAATTTCCCTTATTTTGAGGTAAAAAGGCTGATATTTTCTTCTTTGGGAGCAAGAAGGCAGAAATTTCCCTCATTTTGGGGCAAAATTGCAGAAATTTCACTTATTTCAGGGTAATAAGTCAGAAATTTTTCTTATTTTGGGGCAAAAAGACAGGAATTCCCTTTGTTTTGGGGGAAAAAGACAGAAATTCCACTTATGTAGAGGCAAAAAAGCAGAAATTCCCTTTATTTTGGAGCAAAAATGAAGAAATTTCTTTTTTTTATGGCAAAAAGGTATGCATTCTTCTTATTTTCGGGCAAAAAGGCAGAAATTCCCCGTATTTTGGAGCAAAATTGCAGAAAATCCCCTAATTGTGGGCCAAAAAGGCAGAAATTCCCTATATGTTGGGGCAAAAACAGAAATTCCTCTTATTTTGGGGCAAAACTCAGAAATTTCACTTATTTTGTGGCAAAATTGCAGAAATTTCCCTTATTTTAAGGCAAAATTGCAGAAATTTCACATATTTTGGGGCAAAAATGCAGTAATTTCCCTTATTTTGAGGTAAAAAGGCTGATATTTTCCTTATTTAGGGGCAAAAAGGCAGAAATTTCCCTCATTTTGGGGCAAAATTGCAGAAATTTCATTAACGTCAGGGTAATAAGTCAGAAATTTTCCGTATTTTGGGGCAAAAAATAAAGAAATTCCCATTGTTTTGGGGAAAAAGACAGAAATTCCACTTATTAAGAGGCAAAAAAGCAGAAATTCCCCTTATTTTGGAGCAAAAATTAAGAAATTTCCTTTTTTTATGGCAAAAAGGTATACATTCTTCTTGTTTTCGGGCAAAAAGGCAGAAATTCCCCCTGTTTTAAAGCAAAATTGCAGAAATTTCTATAATTGTGGGGCAAAAAGACAGAAATTCCCTATATGTTGGGGCAAAAAGACAGAAATTCTCTTTATTTTGGAACAAAACTCAGAAATTTTACTTATTTTGGGGCAAAATTGCAGAAATTTCACTTATTTCAGAAAAAAAGCAGAAATTTTCTTATTTTGGGGCAAAAAGGCAGAAATTTCTTTTCTTTTGGTACAAAATTGCAGAAATTTTTCTTATTTTGGGAAATAGGCAGAAATTTCTCATATTTTGGGACAAAAATGCAAAAATTCC
Source organism: Micromys minutus (assembly GCF_963924665.1). Taxonomy (NCBI): domain Eukaryota; kingdom Metazoa; phylum Chordata; class Mammalia; order Rodentia; family Muridae; genus Micromys; species Micromys minutus. The sequence continues at coordinate 304,136 of NW_027667932.1, forward strand.
CCTTATTTTAAGGTAAAAATGCTGAAATTCCTCTTATTTGGGGGCAAAAAGGCAGAAATTTCTTTTATTTTGGGGCAAAACTTAGAAATTTCAATTATTTTGGGGCAAAATTGCAGAAATTTCACTTATTTCCGAAAAAAAAGCAGAAATTTTCTAATTTTGGGGCAAAAAGGCAGATATTTCTTTTATTTTGGTACAAAATTGCAGAAATTTTCCTTATTTTGGGGCAAAAAGGCAGACATTTCCAATATTTTGGGGCAAAAATGCAGAAATTCCCCTTATTTTGAGGTAAAAAGGCTGAAATTCCCCTTATTTGGGGGCAAAAAATGCAGAAATTTCCCTTATTTTGGGGCAAAATTGCAGAAATTTCACTTATTTCAGATTAATAAGTCAGAAATTATCTATATTTTGGTGCAAAAAGACAGAAATTCCCTTTGTTTTGGAAAAAAAAGACAGAAATTCCACTTATTTAGAAGCAAAAAGCAGAAATTCCCCTTATTTTGGAGCAAAAATGAAGAAATTTCCCTTTTCTATGGCAAAAAGGTATGCATTCTTCTTATTTTCGGGCAAAAAGACAGAAATTCCCCGTTTTTTGGAGCAAAATTGCAAAAATCCCCCTAATTGTGGGCCAAAAAGGCAGAAATTCCCTATATGTTGGGGCAAAAAGACAGAAATTCTCCTTATTTTGGGGCAAAACTCAGAAATTTCACTTATTTTAGGGCAAAATTGCAGAAATTTCACTTATTTCAGAAAAAAAGCAGAAATTTTCTTATTTTGGGGCAAAAAGGCAGAAATTTCTTTTATTTTGGTACAAAATTGCAGAAATTGTTCTTATTTTGGGGCAAAAAGGCAGAAATTTCCCATATTTTGGGGCAAAAATGCAGAAATTCCTATTATTTTGAGATAAAAAGGCTGAAATTCCCCTTATTTGGGGGCAAAAAGGCAGAAATTTTCCTCATTTTGGGGCAAAATTGCAGAAATTTCACTTATTTCAGGGTAATAAGTCAGAAATTTTCCTTATTTTGGGGCAAAAAAGACAGAAATTCCTTTCGTTTTGGGGGAAAAAACAGAAATTCCACATATTTAGATCCAAAAAAGCAGAAATTCCCCTTATTTTGGAGCAAAAATGAAGAAACTTTCCTTTTTTATGGCGAAAAGATATGCATTCTTCTTATTTTCAGGCAAAAAGGCAGAAAATCCCCGTATTTTGGAGCAAAATTGCAGATATTCCCCTAATTGTGGGGCAAAAAGGCAGAAATTTCCTATATGTTGGGGCAAAAACAGAAATTCCTCTTATTTTGGGGCAAAACTCAGACATTTCACTTATTTTGTGGCAAAATTGCAAAAATTTCCATTATTTTGGGGCAAAATAGCAGAAATTTCACATATTTTGGGGCAAAATTGCAGAAATTTCACTTATTTCAGGAAAAAAAAAGCAGAAATTTTCTTTTTGGGGCAAAAAGTCAGAAATTTCTTTTATTTTTGTACAAAATTGCAGAATTTGTTCTTATTTTGGGTAAAAAGGCAGAAATTTCCCATATTTTGGGGCAAAAATGCAGAAATTTCCCTTATTTTGAGGTTAAAAGGCTGATATTTTCCTTATTTGGGGGCAAAAAGGCAGAAATTTCCCTCATTTTCTGGCAAAATTGCAGAAATTTCACTTACTTCAGGGTAATAAGTCAGAAATTTTCCGTATTTTGGGGCAAAAAAAACAGAAATTCCCTTTGTTTTGGGGGAAAAAGACAGAAATTCCACTTATTAAGAGGCAAAAAAAGCAGTAATTCCCCTTATTTTGGAGCAAAAATTAAGAAATTTCCCTTTTTTATGGCAAAAAGGTATGCATTCTTCCTGTTTTCGTTCAAAAAGGCAGAAATTCCCCCTGTTTTGGAGCAAAATTGCAGAAATTCCCCTAATTGTGGGGCAAAAAGACAGAAATTCCCTATATGTTGGGGCAAAAAGACAGAAATTCTCTTTATTTTGGGGCAAAACTCAGAAATTTCACTTATTTTGGGGCAAAATTGCAGAAATTTCACTTATTTCAGAAAAAGAAGCAGAAATTTTCTTTTTGGGGCAAAAAGTCAGAAATTTCTTTTATTTTTGTACAAAATTGCAGAATTTGTTCTTATTTTGGGGCAAAAAGGCAGAAATTTCCCATATTTTGGGGCAAAATTGCAGAAATTCCCCTTATTTTGAGGTAAAAATGCTGAAATTCCTCTTATTTGGGGACAAAAATCCAGAAATTCCTCTTATTTTGGGGCAAAACTCAGAAATTTCAATTATTTTGGAGCAAAATTGCAGAAATTTCACTTATTTCATGGTAATAATTCTGAAATTTTCCTTATTTTGGGGCAAAAAAGACAGAAATTCCCTTTGTTTTGGGGGAAAAAGACAAAAATTTCACTTATTTAGAGGCAAAAAATCAGAAATTCCCCTTATTTTGGAGAAAATGAAGAAATTTCCCTTTTTTATGGCAAAAAGTTATTCATCTTCTTATTTTCGGTCAAAAAGGCAGAAATTCCCTGAATTTTGAAGCAAAATTGCAGAAATTCCCCGAATTGTGGGGCAAAAGGCAGAAATTCCCTGTATGTTAGGGCAAAAAGACAGAAATTTTCTTTATTTTGGGGCAAAACTCAGAAATTCCACTTGTTTTAAGGCAAAATTCCAGAAATTTCCCTTATTTTGGGGCAAAATTGCAGAAATTTCACTTATTTTGGGGCAAAATTGCAGAAATTTCACTTATGTCAGTAAAAAAAAGGAGAGCTTTTCTTTTTTGGGGCAAAAAGTCAGAAATTTCTTTTATTTTGGTACAAAATTGCAGAAATTGTTCTTATTTTGGGGCAAAAACGCAGAAATTTCCCATATTTTGGGGCAAAAATGCAGAAATTCCCATAATTTTGTGGTATAAAAGCTGAAATTCCTATTATTTGGGGCAAAAAGGCAGAAATTCCACTTATTTTGGGGCAAAACTCAGAAATTTCAATTATTTTGGGGCAAAATTCCAGAAATTTCCCTTATTTTGGGCCAAATTTCAGAAATTTCACTTATTTTGGGACAAAATTGCAGAAATTTCACTTATTTTGGGGCAAAATTGCAGAAATTTCACTTATTTCAGGAAAAAAGGCAGAAGTTTTCCTTATTTTGGAGCAAAAAGGCAGATATTCCAAATATTTTGTGGCAAAAATGCAGAAATTCTCCTTATTTTGAGGTAAAAATGCTGAAATTCCCCTTATTTGGAGGCAAAAAGGCATAAATTTCCCTTATTTTGGGGCAAAATTGCAGAAATTCCACTTACTTCAGGGTAATAAGTCAGAAATTTTCTTTATTTTGGGGCAAAAAAGATGGAAATTCTCTTTGTTTTGGGGAAAAAAGACATAAATTCGACTTATTAAGAGGCAAAAAAGCAGAAATTCCCCATACTTTGGAGCAAAAATGAAGAAATTTTCCTTTTTTATGGCAAAAAGGTATGCATTCTTCTTGTTTTCGGGCAAAAAGGCAGAAATTCCCCGTATTTTGGAGCACAATTGCAGAAATTCCCCTAATTGTGGGGCAAAAAGGCAGAAATTCCCTATATGTTGGGGCAAAAAGACAGAAATTTTCCTTTTTTGGGGGCAAAACTCAGAAATTCCACTTATTTTGGGGCAAAATTCCAGAAATTTCCCTTATTTTGGGGCAAAACTCAGAATTTTCACTTATTTTGGGGCAAAATTGCAGAAATTTCACTTATTTCAGAAAAAAAGCAGAAATTTCACTTATTTTGGGGCAAAAAGGCAGAAATTTTTTTATTTTGATACAAAATTGCAGAAATTTTCTTATTTTGGGACAAAAAGGCAGAAATTTCCCATATTTTAGGGCAAAAGTGCAGAAATTCCCCTTATTTTGAGGTAAAAATGCTGAAATTCCCTTTATTTGGAGGCAAAAATGCAGAAATTTCCCTTATTTTGGGGCAAAATTGCAGAAATCTCACTTATTTCAGGAAAAAAGGCAGAAGTTTTTCTTATTTTGGAGCAAAAAGGCAGAAATTCCAAATATTTTGTGGCAAAAATGCAGAAGTTCCTTTTATTTTGAGGTAAAAAGGCTGAAATTCCCCTTATTTGGGGGCAAAAAATGCAGAAATTTCCCTTATTTTGGGGCAAAATTGCAGAAATTTCACTTATTTCAGATTAATAAGTCAGAAATTATCTATATTTTGGTGCAAAAAGACAGAAATTCCCTTTGTTTTGGAAAAAAAAGACAGAAATTCCACTTATTTAGAAGCAAAAAGCAGAAATTCCCCTTATTTTGGAGCAAAAATGAAGAAATTTCCCTTTTCTATGGCAAAAAGGTATGCATTCTTCTTATTTTCGGGCAAAAAGACAGAAATTCCCCGTTTTTTGGAGCAAAATTGCAAAAATCCCCCTAATTGTGGGCCAAAAAGGCAGAAATTCCCTATATGTTGGGGCAAAAAGACAGAAATTCTCCTTATTTTGGGGCAAAACTCAGAAATTTCACTTATTTTAGGGCAAAATTGCAGAAATTTCACTTATTTCAGAAAAAAAGCAGAAATTTTCTTATTTTGGGGCAAAAAGGCAGAAATTTCTTTTATTTTGGTACAAAATTGCAGAAATTGTTCTTATTTTGGGGCAAAAAGGCAGAAATTTCCCATATTTTGGGGCAAAAATGCAGAAATTCCTATTATTTTGAGATAAAAAGGCTGAAATTCCCCTTATTTGGGGGCAAAAAGGCAGAAATTTTCCTCATTTTGGGGCAAAATTGCAGAAATTTCACTTATTTCAGGGTAATAAGTCAGAAATTTTCCTTATTTTGGGGCAAAAAAGACAGAAATTCCTTTCGTTTTGGGGGAAAAAACAGAAATTCCACATATTTAGATCCAAAAAAGCAGAAATTCCCCTTATTTTGGAGCAAAAATGAAGAAACTTTCCTTTTTTATGGCGAAAAGATATGCATTCTTCTTATTTTCAGGCAAAAAGGCAGAAAATCCCCGTATTTTGGAGCAAAATTGCAGATATTCCCCTAATTGTGGGGCAAAAAGGCAGAAATTTCCTATATGTTGGGGCAAAAACAGAAATTCCTCTTATTTTGGGGCAAAACTCAGACATTTCACTTATTTTGTGGCAAAATTGCAAAAATTTCCATTATTTTGGGGCAAAATAGCAGAAATTTCACATATTTTGGGGCAAAATTGCAGAAATTTCACTTATTTCAGGAAAAAAAAAGCAGAAATTTTCTTTTTGGGGCAAAAAGTCAGAAATTTCTTTTATTTTTGTACAAAATTGCAGAATTTGTTCTTATTTTGGGTAAAAAGGCAGAAATTTCCCATATTTTGGGGCAAAAATGCAGAAATTTCCCTTATTTTGAGGTTAAAAGGCTGATATTTTCCTTATTTGGGGGCAAAAAGGCAGAAATTTCCCTCATTTTCTGGCAAAATTGCAGAAATTTCACTTACTTCAGGGTAATAAGTCAGAAATTTTCCGTATTTTGGGGCAAAAAAAACAGAAATTCCCTTTGTTTTGGGGGAAAAAGACAGAAATTCCACTTATTAAGAGGCAAAAAAAGCAGTAATTCCCCTTATTTTGGAGCAAAAATTAAGAAATTTCCCTTTTTTATGGCAAAAAGGTATGCATTCTTCCTGTTTTCGTTCAAAAAGGCAGAAATTCCCCCTGTTTTGGAGCAAAATTGCAGAAATTCCCCTAATTGTGGGGCAAAAAGACAGAAATTCCCTATATGTTGGGGCAAAAAGACAGAAATTCTCTTTATTTTGGGGCAAAACTCAGAAATTTCACTTATTTTGGGGCAAAATTGCAGAAATTTCACTTATTTCAGAAAAAGAAGCAGAAATTTTCTTTTTGGGGCAAAAAGTCAGAAATTTCTTTTATTTTTGTACAAAATTGCAGAATTTGTTCTTATTTTGGGGCAAAAAGGCAGAAATTTCCCATATTTTGGGGCAAAATTGCAGAAATTCCCCTTATTTTGAGGTAAAAATGCTGAAATTCCTCTTATTTGGGGACAAAAATCCAGAAATTCCTCTTATTTTGGGGCAAAACTCAGAAATTTCAATTATTTTGGAGCAAAATTGCAGAAATTTCACTTATTTCATGGTAATAATTCTGAAATTTTCCTTATTTTGGGGCAAAAAAGACAGAAATTCCCTTTGTTTTGGGGGAAAAAGACAAAAATTTCACTTATTTAGAGGCAAAAAATCAGAAATTCCCCTTATTTTGGAGAAAATGAAGAAATTTCCCTTTTTTATGGCAAAAAGTTATTCATCTTCTTATTTTCGGTCAAAAAGGCAGAAATTCCCTGAATTTTGAAGCAAAATTGCAGAAATTCCCCGAATTGTGGGGCAAAAGGCAGAAATTCCCTGTATGTTAGGGCAAAAAGACAGAAATTTTCTTTATTTTGGGGCAAAACTCAGAAATTCCACTTGTTTTAAGGCAAAATTCCAGAAATTTCCCTTATTTTGGGGCAAAATTGCAGAAATTTCACTTATTTTGGGGCAAAATTGCAGAAATTTCACTTATGTCAGTAAAAAAAAGGAGAGCTTTTCTTTTTTGGGGCAAAAAGTCAGAAATTTCTTTTATTTTGGTACAAAATTGCAGAAATTGTTCTTATTTTGGGGCAAAAACGCAGAAATTTCCCATATTTTGGGGCAAAAATGCAGAAATTCCCATAATTTTGTGGTATAAAAGCTGAAATTCCTATTATTTGGGGCAAAAAGGCAGAAATTCCACTTATTTTGGGGCAAAACTCAGAAATTTCAATTATTTTGGGGCAAAATTCCAGAAATTTCCCTTATTTTGGGCCAAATTTCAGAAATTTCACTTATTTTGGGACAAAATTGCAGAAATTTCACTTATTTTGGGGCAAAATTGCAGAAATTTCACTTATTTCAGGAAAAAAGGCAGAAGTTTTCCTTATTTTGGAGCAAAAAGGCAGATATTCCAAATATTTTGTGGCAAAAATGCAGAAATTCTCCTTATTTTGAGGTAAAAATGCTGAAATTCCCCTTATTTGGAGGCAAAAAGGCATAAATTTCCCTTATTTTGGGGCAAAATTGCAGAAATTCCACTTACTTCAGGGTAATAAGTCAGAAATTTTCTTTATTTTGGGGCAAAAAAGATGGAAATTCTCTTTGTTTTGGGGAAAAAAGACATAAATTCGACTTATTAAGAGGCAAAAAAGCAGAAATTCCCCATACTTTGGAGCAAAAATGAAGAAATTTTCCTTTTTTATGGCAAAAAGGTATGCATTCTTCTTGTTTTCGGGCAAAAAGGCAGAAATTCCCCGTATTTTGGAGCACAATTGCAGAAATTCCCCTAATTGTGGGGCAAAAAGGCAGAAATTCCCTATATGTTGGGGCAAAAAGACAGAAATTTTCCTTTTTTGGGGGCAAAACTCAGAAATTCCACTTATTTTGGGGCAAAATTCCAGAAATTTCCCTTATTTTGGGGCAAAACTCAGAATTTTCACTTATTTTGGGGCAAAATTGCAGAAATTTCACTTATTTCAGAAAAAAAGCAGAAATTTCACTTATTTTGGGGCAAAAAGGCAGAAATTTTTTTATTTTGATACAAAATTGCAGAAATTTTCTTATTTTGGGACAAAAAGGCAGAAATTTCCCATATTTTAGGGCAAAAGTGCAGAAATTCCCCTTATTTTGAGGTAAAAATGCTGAAATTCCCTTTATTTGGAGGCAAAAATGCAGAAATTTCCCTTATTTTGGGGCAAAATTGCAGAAATCTCACTTATTTCAGGAAAAAAGGCAGAAGTTTTTCTTATTTTGGAGCAAAAAGGCAGAAATTCCAAATATTTTGTGGCAAAAATGCAGAAGTTCCTTTTATTTTGAGGTAAAAATGCTGAAATTCCCCTTATTTGGGGGTAAAAAGGCATAAATTTCCCTTATTTTGGGGCAAAATTGCAGAAATTTCACTTACTTCAGGGTAATAAGTCAGAAATTTTCCTTATTTTGAGGCAAAAAAGATGGAAATTCCCTTTGTTTTGGGGGGAAAAGACAGAAATTCCACTTATTAAGAGGCAAAAGAGCAGAAAGTCCCCTTATTTTGGAGCAAAAATGAAGAAATTTTCCTTTTTTATGGGAAAAAGGTATGCATTCTTCTTGTTTTCGGGCAAAAAGGCAGAAATTCCTCGTATTTTGGAGCACAATTGCAGAAATTCCCCTAATTGTGGGGCAAAAAGACAGAAATTCTCCTTATTTTGGGGCAAAACTCAGAATTTTCACTTATTTTGGGGCAAAATTGCAGAAATTTCACTTATTTCGGAAAAAAAGCAGAAATTTCACTTATTTTGGGGCAAAAATGCAGAAATTTCCCTTATTTTGAGATAAAAAGGCTGATATTTTTCTTATTTGGGGGCAAAAAGGCAGAAATTTCCCTCATTTTGGGGCAAAATTGCAGAAATTTCATTTACTTCATGGTAATAAGTCAGAAATTTTCCGTATTTTGGGGCAAAAAAGACAGAAATTCCCTTTGTTTTGGGGAAAAAAGACAGAAATTCCACTTATTAAGAGGCAAAAAAGCAGAAATTCCCCTTATTTTGGAGCAAAAATTAAGAAATTTCTATTTTTTATGGCAAAAAGGTATGCATTCTTCTTGTTTTCGGGCAAAAAGGCAGAAATTCCTTCTGTTTTGGAGCAAAATTGCAGAAATTCCCCTAATTGTGGGGCAAAAAGGCAGTAATTCGCTATATGTTGGGGCAAAAAGACAGAAATTCTCCTTATTTTGGGGCAAAACTCCGAAATTTCACTTATTTTGGGGCAAAATTGCAGAAATTTCACTGATTTCAGAAAAAAAAGCAGAAATTTTCTTATTTTGGGGCAAAAAGGCAGAAATTTCTTTTATTTTTGTACAAAATTGCAGAAATTTTTCTTATTATGGGAAATAGGCAGAAATTTCTCATATTTTGGGGCAAAAATGCAGAAATTCCCCTTATTTTAAGGTAAAAATGCTGAACTTCTTCTTATTTGGGGGCAAAAAAGCAGAAATTTCCCTTATTTTGGGGCAAAACTTAGAAATTTCATTTATTTTGGGGCAAAATTGCAGAAATTTCACTTATTTCCGAAAAAAAAGCAGAAATTTTCTAATTTTGGGGCAAAAAGGCAGATATTTCTTTTATTTTGGTACAAAATTGCAGAAATTTTCCTTATTTTGGGGCAAAAAGGCAGACATTTCCCATATTTTGGAGCAAAAATCCAGAAATTCCCCATATTTTGAGGTAAAAAGGCGGAAATTCCCCTTATTTGGGGGCAAAAAATGCAGAAATTTCCCTTATTTTAAGGCAAAATTGCAGAAATTTCACATATTTTTGGGCAAAATTGCAGAAATTTCACTTATTTCAGAAAAAAAAGCAGAAATTTTCTTTTTAGGTCAAAAAGTCAGAAATTTCTTTTATTTAGGTACAAAATTGCAGAATTTGTTCTTATTTTGGGGCAAAAGGGCAGAAATGTCCCATTATTTTGGGGCAAAAATGCAGAAATTTCCCTTATTTTGAGGTAAAAAGGCTGATATTTTCTTCTTTGGGAGCAAGAAGGCAGAAATTTCCCTCATTTTGGGGCAAAATTGCAGAAATTTCACTTATTTCAGGGTAATAAGTCAGAAATTTTTCTTATTTTGGGGCAAAAAGACAGGAATTCCCTTTGTTTTGGGGGAAAAAGACAGAAATTCCACTTATGTAGAGGCAAAAAAGCAGAAATTCCCTTTATTTTGGAGCAAAAATGAAGAAATTTCTTTTTTTTATGGCAAAAAGGTATGCATTCTTCTTATTTTCGGGCAAAAAGGCAGAAATTCCCCGTATTTTCGAGCAAAATTGCAGATATTCCCCTAATTGTGGGGCAAAAAGGCAGAAATTCCCTATATGTTGGAGCAAAAACAGAAATTCTCCTTATTTAGGGGCAAAACTCAGAAATTTCACTTATTTTGGGGCAAAATTGCAGAAATTTTTCTTATTTTGGGGCAAAATTGCAGAAATTTCACATATTTTGGGGCAAAATTGCAGAAATTTCACATATTTTGGGGCAAAATTGCAGAAATTTCACTTATTTCAGAAGAAAATAGCAGAAATTTTCTTTTTTGGGAAAAAAAGTCAGAAATTTCTTTTATTTAGGTACAAAATTGCAGAATTTGTTCTTATTTTGGGGCAAAAAGGCAGAAATTTCCCATATTTTGGGGCAAAATTGCAGAAATTCCCCTTATTTTGAGGTAAAAATGCTGAAATTCCCCTTATTTGGGGACAAAAATCCAAAAATTCCCCTTATTTTGGGGCAAAACTCAGAAATTTCAATTATTTTGGAGCGAAATTGCAGAAATTTCACTTATTTCAGGGTAATAAGTCTGAAATTTTTTTTTTATTTTGGGGCAAAAAAGACAGAAATTCCCTTTGTTTTGGGGGAAAAAGAGAGAAATTCCACTTATTTAGAGGCAAAAAATCAGAAATTCCCCTTATTTTGAAGAAAAATGAAGAAATTTCCCTTTTTTATGGCAAAAAGGTATTCATCTTCTTATTTTCGGGCAAAAAGGCAGAAATTCCCTGAATTTTGAAGCAAAATTGCAGAAATTCCCCTAATTGTGGGGCAAAAAGGCAGAAATTCCCTGTATGTTAGGGTAAAAAGACAGAAATTCTCTTTATTTTGGGGCAAAACTCAGAAATTCCACTTGTTATGGGGCAAAATTCCAGAAATTTCCCTTATTTTGGGGCAAAATTGCAGAAATTTCACTTATTTTGGGGCAAAAATGCAGAAATTTCCCTTATTTTGAGGTTAAAAGGCTGATATTTCCTTAATTGGGGGCAAAAAGGCAGAAATTTCCCTCATTTTCTGGCAAAATTGCAGAAATTTCACTTATTTCAGGGTAATGAGTCAGAAATTTTCCTTATTTTGGGGCAAAAAAGACAGAAATTCCCTTTGTTTTGGGGGAAAAAAACAGAAATTCCACATATTTAGAGCCAAAAAAGCAGAAATTCCCCTTATTTTTGAGCAACAATGAAGTAAATTCTCTTTTTTATGGCAAAAAGATATGCATTCTTGTTATTTTCGGGCAAAAAGGCAGAAAATCCCCGTATTTTGGAGCAAAATTGCAGAAAATCCCCTAATTGTGGGCCAAAAAGGCAGAAATTCCCTATATGTTGGGGCAAAAACAGAAATTCCTCTTATTTTGGGGCAAAACTCAGAAATTTCACTTATTTTGTGGCAAAATTGCAGAAATTTCCCTTATTTTAAGGCAAAATTGCAGAAATTTCACATATTTTGGGGCAAAAATGCAGAAATTTCCCTTATTTTGAGGTAAAAAGGCTGATATTTTCCTTATTTAGGGGCAAAAAGGCAGAAATTTCCCTCATTTTGGGGCAAAATTGCAGAAATTTCATTAACGTCAGGGTAATAAGTCAGAAATTTTCCGTATTTTGGGGCAAAAAATAAAGAAATTCCCATTGTTTTGGGGAAAAAGACAGAAATTCCACTTATTAAGAGGCAAAAAAGCAGAAATTCCCCTTATTTTGGAGCAAAAATTAAGAAATTTCCTTTTTTTATGGCAAAAAGGTATACATTCTTCTTGTTTTCGGGCAAAAAGGCAGAAATTCCCCCTTGTTTTAAAGCAAAATTGCAGAAATTTCTATAATTGTGGGGCAAAAAGACAGAAATTTTCTATATGTTGGGGCAAAAAGACAGAAATTCTCTTTATTTTGGAACAAAACTCAGAAATTTTACTTATTTTGGGGCAAAATTGCAGAAATTTCACTTATTTCAGAAAAAAAGCAGAAATTTTCTTATTTTGGGGCAAAAAGGCAGAAATTTCTTTTCTTTTGGTACAAAATTGCAGAAATTTTTCTTATTTTGGGAAATAGGCAGAAATTTCTCATATTTTGGGACAAAAATGCAAAAATTCCCCTTATTTTAAGGTAAAAATGCTGAAATTCCTCTTATTTGGGGGCAAAAAGGCAGAAATTTCTTTTATTTTGGGGCAAAACTTAGAAATTTCAATTATTTTGGGGCAAAATTGCAGAAATTTCACTTATTTCCGAAAAAAAAGCAGAAATTTTCTAATTTTGGGGCAAAAAGGCAGATATTTCTTTTATTTTGGTACAAAATTGCAGAAATTTTCCTTATTTTGGGGCAAAAAGGCAGACATTTCCAATATTTTGGGGCAAAAATGCAGAAATTCCCCTTATTTTGAGGTAAAAAGGCTGAAATTCCCCTTATTTGGGGGCAAAAAATGCAGAAATTTCCCTTATTTTGGGGCAAAATTGCAGAAATTTCACTTATTTCAGATTAATAAGTCAGAAATTATCTATATTTTGGTGCAAAAAGACAGAAATTCCCTTTGTTTTGGGAAAAAAAGACAGAAATTCCACTTATTTAGAAGCAAAAAGCAGAAATTCCCCTTATTTTGGAGCAAAAATGAAGAAATTTCCCTTTTCTATGGCAAAAAGGTATGCATTCTTCTTATTTTCGGGCAAAAAGACAGAAATTCCCCGTTTTTTGGAGCAAAATTGCAAAAATCCCCCTAATTGTGGGCCAAAAAGGCAGAAATTCCCTATATGTTGGGGCAAAAAGACAGAAATTCTCCTTATTTTGGGGCAAAACTCAGAAATTTCACTTATTTTAGGGCAAAATTGCAGAAATTTCACTTATTTCAGAAAAAAAAGCAGAAATTTTCTTATTTTGGGGCAAAAAGGCAGAAATTTCTTTTATTTTGGTACAAAATTGCAGAAATTGTTCTTATTTTGGGGCAAAAAGGCAGAAATTTCCCATATTTTGGGGCAAAAATGCAGAAATTCCTATTATTTTGAGATAAAAAGGCTGAAATTCCCCTTATTTGGGGGCAAAAAGGCAGAAATTTTCCTCATTTTGGGGCAAAATTGCAGAAATTTCACTTATTTCAGGGTAATAAGTCAGAAATTTTCCTTATTTTGGGGCAAAAAAGACAGAAATTCCTTTCGTTTTGGGGGAAAAAAACAGAAATTCCACATATTTAGATCCAAAAAAGCAGAAATTCCCCTTATTTTGGAGCAAAAATGAAGAAACTTTCCTTTTTTATGGCAAAAAGATATGCATTCTTCTTATTTTCGGGCAAAAAGGCAGAAAATCCCCGTATTTTGGAGCAAAATTGCAGATATTCCCCTAATTGTGGGGCAAAAAGGCAGAAATTCCCTATATGTTGGGGCAAAAACAGAAATTCCTCTTATTTTGGGGCAAAACTCAGACATTTCACTTATTTTGTGGCAAAATTGCAAAAATTTCCATTATTTTGGGGCAAAATAGCAGAAATTTCACATATTTTGGGGCAAAATTGCAGAAATTTCACTTATTTCAGGAAAAAAAAAGCAGAAATTTTCTTTTTGGGGCAAAAAGTCAGAAATTTCTTTTATTTTTGTACAAAATTGCAGAATTTGTTCTTATTTTGGGTAAAAAGGCAGAAATTTCCCATATTTTGGGGCAAAAATGCAGAAATTTCCCTTATTTTGAGGTTAAAAGGCTGATATTTTCCTTATTTGGGGGCAAAAAGGCAGAAATTTCCCTCATTTTCTGGCAAAATTGCAGAAATTTCACTTACTTCAGGGTAATAAGTCAGAAATTTTCCGTATTTTGGGGCAAAAAAAACAGAAATTCCCTTTGTTTTGGGGGAAAAAGACAGAAATTCCACTTATTAAGAGGCAAAAAAAGCAGTAATTCCCCTTATTTTGGAGCAAAAATTAAGAAATTTCCCTTTTTTATGGCAAAAAGGTATGCATTCTTCCTGTTTTCGTTCAAAAAGGCAGAAATTCCCCCTGTTTTGGAGCAAAATTGCAGAAATTCCCCTAATTGTGGGGCAAAAATACAGAAATTCCCTATATGTTGGGGCAAAAAGACAGAAATTCTCTTTATTTTGGGGCAAAACTCAGAAATTTCACTTATTTTGGGGCAAAATTGCAGAAATTTCACTTATTTCAGAAAAAAAAAGCAGAAATTTTCTTTTTGGGGCAAAAAGTCAGAAATTTCTTTTATTTTTGTACAAAATTGCAGAATTTGTTCTTATTTTGGGGCAAAAAGGCAGAAATTTTCCATATTTTGGGGCAAAATTGCAGAAATTCCCCTTATTTTGAGGTAAAAATGCTGAAATTCCCCTTATTTGGGGACAAAAATCCAGAAATTCCTCTTATTTTGGGGCAAAACTCAGAAATTTCAATTATTTTGGAGCAAAATTGCAGAAATTTCACTTATTTCATGGTAATAATTCTGAAATTTTCCTTATTTTGGGGCAAAAAAGACAGAAATTCCCTTTGTTTTGGGGGAAAAAGACAAAAATTCCACTTATTTAGAGGCAAAAAATCAGAAATTCCCCTTATTTTGGAGAAAAATGAAGAAATTTCCCTTTTTTATGGCAAAAAGTTATTCATCTTCCTATTTTCGGTCAAAAAGACAGAAATTCCCTGAATTTTGAAGCAAAATTGCAGAAATTCCCCGAATTGTGGGGCAAAAGGCAGAAATTCCCTGTATGTTAGGGCAAAAAGACAGAAATTTTCTTTATTTTGGGGCAAAACTCAGAAATTCCACTTGTTATGGGGCAAAATTCCAGAAATTTCCCTTATTTTGGGGCAAAATTGCAGAAATTTCACTTATTTTGGGGCAAAATTGCAGAAATTTCACTTATGTCAGTAAAAAAAGGAGAACTTTTCTTTTTTGGGGCAAAAAGTCAGAAATTTCTTTTATTTTGGTACAAAATTGCAGAAATTGTTCTTATTTTGGGGCAAAAACGCAGAAATTTCCCATATTTTGGGGCAAAAATGCAGAAATTCCCCTTATTTTGTGGTATAAAAGCTGAAATTCCTATTATTTGGGGGCAAAAAGGCAGAAATTCCCCTTATTTTGGGGCAAAACTCAGAAATTTCAATTATTTTGGGGCAAAATTCCAGAAATTTCCCTTATTTTGGGCCAAATTTCAGAAATTTCACTTATTTTGGGACAAAATTGCAGAAATTTCACTTATTTTGGGGCAAAATTGCAGAAATTTCACTTATTTCAGGAAAAAAGGCAGAAGTTTTCCTTATTTTGGAGCAAAAAGGCAGAAATTCCAAATATTTTGTGGCAAAAATGCAGAAATTCCCCTTATTTTGAGGTAAAAATGCTGAAATTCCCCTTATTTGGAGGCAAAAAGGCATAAATTTCCCTTATTTTGGGGCAAAATTGCAGAAATTCCACTTACTTCAGGGTAATAAGTCAGAAATTTTCTTTATTTTGGGGCAAAAAAGATGGAAATTCTCTTTGTTTTGGGGAAAAAAGACATAAATTCGACTTATTAAGAGGCAAAAAAGCAGAAATTCCCCATACTTTGGAGCAAAAATGAAGAAATTTTCCTTTTTTATGGCAAAAAGGTATGCATTCTTCTTGTTTTCGGGCAAAAAGGCAGAAATTCCCCGTATTTTGGAGCACAATTGCAGAAATTCCCCTAATTGTGGGGCAAAAAGGCAGAAATTCCCTATATGTTGGGGCAAAAAGACAGAAATTTTCCTTTTTTTGGGGCAAAACTCAGAAATTCCACTTATTTTGGGGCAAAATTCCAGAAATTTCCCTTATTTTGGGGCAAAACTCAGAATTTTCACTTATTTTGGGGCAAAATTGCAGAAATTTCACTTATTTCAGAAAAAAAAGCAGAAATTTCACTTATTTTGGGGCAAAAAGGCAGAAATTTTTTTATTTTGATACAAAATTGCAGAAATTTTTCTTATTTTGGGACAAAAAGGCAGAAATTTCCCATATTTTAGGGCAAAAGTGCAGAAATTCCCCTTATTTTGAGGTAAAAATGCTGAAATTCCCTTTATTTGGAGGCAAAAATGCAGAAATTTCCCTTATTTTGGGGCAAAATTGCAGAAATCTCACTTATTTCAGGAAAAAAGGCAGAAGTTTTTCTTATTTTGGAGCAAAAAGGCAGAAATTCCAAATATTTTGTGGCAAAAATGCAGAAGTTCCTTTTATTTTGAGGTAAAAATGCTGAAATTCCCCTTATTTGGGGGTAAAAAGGCATAAATTTCCCTTATTTTGGGGCAAAATTGCAGAAATTTCACTTACTTCAGGGTAATAAGTCAGAAATTTTCCTTATTTTGAGGCAAAAAAGATGGAAATTCCCTTTGTTTTGGGGGAAAAAGACAGAAATTCCACTTATTAAGAGGCAAAAGAGCAGAAAGTCCCCTTATTTTGGAGCAAAAATGAAGAAATTTTCCTTTTTTATGGCAAAAAGGTATGCATTCTTCTTGTTTTCGGGCAAAAAGGCAGAAATTCCTCGTATTTTGGAGCACAATTGCAGAAATTCCCCTAATTGTGGGGCAAAAAGACAGAAATTCTCCTTATTTTGGGGCAAAACTCAGAATTTTCACTTATTTTGGGGCAAAAATGCAGAAATTTCCCTTATTTTGAGGTAAAAAGGCTGATATTTTCTTCTTTGGGAGCAAGAAGGCAGAAATTTCCCTCATTTTGGGGCAAAATTGCAGAAATTTCACTTATTTCAGGGTAATAAGTCAGAAATTTTTCTTATTTTGGGGCAAAAAGACAGGAATTCCCTTTGTTTTGGGGGAAAAAGACAGAAATTCCACTTATGTAGAGGCAAAAAAGCAGAAATTCCCTTTATTTTGGAGCAAAATGAAGAAATTTCTTTTTTTTATGGCAAAAAGGTATGCATTCTTCTTATTTTCGGGCAAAAAGGCAGAAATTCCCTGTATTTTGGAGCAAAATTGCAGATATTCCCCTAATTGTGGGGCAAAAAGGCAGAAATTCCCTATATGTTGGAGCAAAAACAGAAATTCTCCTTATTTAGGGGCAAAACTCAGAAATTTCACTTATTTTGGGGCAAAATTGCAGAAATTTTTCTTATTTTGGGGCAAAATTGCAGAAATTTCACATATTTTGGGGCAAAATTGCAGAAATTTCACATACTTTGGGGCAAAATTGCAGAAATTTCACTTATTTCAGAAGAAAATAGCAGAAATTTTCTTTTTTGGGAAAAAAAGTCAGAAATTTCTTTTATTTAGGTACAAAATTGCAGAATTTGTTCTTATTTTGGGGCAAAAAGGCAGAAATTTCCCATATTTTGGGGCAAAATTGCAGAAATTCCCCTTATTTTGAGGTAAAAATGCTGAAATTCCCCTTATTTGGGGACAAAAATCCAAAAATTCCCCTTATTTTGGGGCAAAACTCAGAAATTTCAATTATTTTGGAGCGAAATTGCAGAAATTTCACTTATTTCAGGGTAATAAGTCTGAAATTTTTTTTTTATTTTGGGGCAAAAAAGACAGAAATTCCCTTTGTTTTGGGGGAAAAAGACAGAAATTCCACTTATTTAGAGGCAAAAAATCAGAAATTCCCCTTATTTTGAAGAAAAATGAAGAAATTTCCCTTTTTTATGGCAAAAAGGTATTCATCTTCTTATTTTCGGGCAAAAAGGCAGAAATTCCCTGAATTTTGAAGCAAAATTGCAGAAATTCCCCTAATTGTGGGGCAAAAAGGCAGAAATTCCCTGTATGTTAGGGTAAAAAGACAGAAATTCTCTTTATTTTGGGGCAAAACTCAGAAATTCCACTTGTTATGGGGCAAAATTCCAGAAATTTCCCTTATTTTGGGGCAAAATTGCAGAAATTTCACTTATTTTGGGGCAAAATTGCAGAAATTTCACTTATTTTAAGGCAAAATTGCAGAAATTTTACTTATTTCAGGAAACAAGGCAGAAGTTTTCCTTATTTTGGGGCAAAAAGGCAGAAATTCCAAATATTTTGTGGCAAAAATGCAGAAATTCCCCTTATTTTGAGGTAAAAAGTCTGAAATTCCCCTTATTTGGGGGCAAAAAATGCAAAAATTTCCCTTATTTTGGGGCAAAATTGCAGAAATTTCACTTATTTCAGAATAATAAGTCAGAAATTATCTTTATTTTGGTGCAAAAAGACAGAAATTTCTTTTGTTTTGGGAAAAAAGACAGAAATTCCACTTATTTAGAGGCAAAAAGCAGAAATTTCCATTATTTTAGGGCAAAAATGAAGAAATTTCCCTTTTCTATGGCAAAAAGGTATGCATTCTTCTTATTTTCGGGCAAAAGGACAGAAATTACCCGTTTTTTGGAGCGAAATTGCAGAAATTCCCGTAATTGTGGGCCAAAAAGGCAGAAATTCCCTATATGTTGGGGC
This sequence comes from Micromys minutus, assembly GCF_963924665.1. Taxonomy (NCBI): domain Eukaryota; kingdom Metazoa; phylum Chordata; class Mammalia; order Rodentia; family Muridae; genus Micromys; species Micromys minutus. Next base: position 322,289 of record NW_027667932.1, read on the forward strand.
AAAAAGACAGAAATTCTCCTTATTTTGGGGCAAAACTCAGAAATTTCACTTATTTTAGGGCAAAATTGCAGAATTTTCACTTATTTCAGAAAAAAAGCAGAAATTTTCTTATTTTGGGGCAAAAAGGCAGAAATTTCTTTTATTTTGGTACAAAATTGCAGAAATTGTTCTTATTTTGGGGCAAAAAAGCAGAAATTTCCCATATTTTGGGGCAAAAATGCAGAAATTTCCCTTATTTTGAGGTTAAAAAGCTGATATTTTCCTTAATTGGGGGCAAAAAGGCAAAAATTTCCCTCATTTTCTGGCAAAATTGCAGAAATTTCACTTATTTCAGGGTAATGAGTCAGAAATTTTCCTTATTTTGGGGCAAAAAAGACAGAAATTCCCTTTGTTTTGGGGGAAAAAAACAGAAATTCCACATATTTAGAGCCAAAAAAGCAGAAATTCCCCTTATTTTTGAGCAACAATGAAGTAAATTCTCTTTTTTATGGCAAAAAGATATGCATTCTTGTTATTTTCGGGCAAAAAGGCAGAAAATCCCCGTATTTTGGAGCAAAATTGCAGAAAATCCCCTAATTGTGGGCCAAAAAGGCAGAAATTCCCTATATGTTGGGGCAAAAACAGAAATTCCTCTTATTTTGGGGCAAAACTCAGAAATTTCACTTATTTTGTGGCAAAATTGCAGAAATTTCCCTTATTTTAAGGCAAAATTGCAGAAATTTCACATATTTTGGGGCAAAAATGCAGAAATTTCCCTTATTTTGAGGTAAAAAGGCTGATATTTTCCTTATTTAGGGGCAAAAAGGCAGAAATTTTCCTCATTCTGTGGCAAAATTGCAGAAATTTCATTAACGTCAGGGTAATAAGTCAGAAATTTTCCGTATTTTGGGGCAAAAAATAAAGAAATTCCCATTGTTTTGGGGAAAAAGACAGAAATTCCACTTATTAAGAGGCAAAAAAGCAGAAATTCCCCTTGTTTTGGAGCAAAAATTAAGAAATTTCCTTTTTTTATGGCAAAAAGGTATACATTCTTCTTGTTTTCGGGCAAAAAGGCAGAAATTCCCCCTGTTTTAAAGCAAAATTGCAGAAATTTCTATAATTGTGGGGCAAAAAGACAGAAATTCCCTATATGTTGGGGCAAAAAGACAGAAATTCTCTTTATTTTGGAACAAAACTCAGAAATTTTACTTATTTTGGGGCAAAATTGCAGAAATTTCACTTATTTCAGAAAAAAGCAGAAATTTTCTTATTTTGGGGCAAAAAGGCAGAAATTTCTTTTCTTTTGGTACAAAATTGCAGAAATTTTTCTTATTTTGGGAAATAGGCAGAAATTTCTCATATTTTGGGACAAAAATGCAAAAATTCCCCTTATTTTAAGGTAAAAATGCTGAAATTCCTCTTATTTGGGGGCAAAAAGGCAGAAATTTCTTTTATTTTGGGGCAAAACTTAGAAATTTCAATTATTTTGGGGCAAAATTGCAGAAATTTCACTTATTTCCGAAAAAAAAGCAGAAATTTTCTAATTTTGGGGCAAAAAGGCAGATATTTCTTTTATTTTGGTACAAAATTGCAGAAATTTTCCTTATTTTGGAACAAAAAGGCAGACATTTCCAATATTTTGGGGCAAAAATGCAGAAATTCCCCTTATTTTGAGGTAAAAAGGCTGAAATTCCCCTTATTTGGGGGCAAAAAATGCAGAAATTTCCCTTATTTTGGGGCAAAATTGCAGAAATTTCACTTATTTCAGATTAATAAGTCAGAAATTATCTATATTTTGGTGCAAAAAGACAGAAATTCCCTTTGTTTTGGGAAAAAAAGACAGAAATTCCACTTATTTAGAAGCAAAAAGCAGAAATTCCCCTTATTTTGGAGCAAAAATGAAGAAATTTCCCTTTTCTATGGCAAAAAGGTATGCATTCTTCTTATTTTCGGGCAAAAAGACAGAAATTCCCCGTTTTTGGAGCAAAATTGCAAAAATCCCCCTAATTGTGGGCCAAAAAGGCAGAAATTCCCTATATGTTGGGGCAAAAAGACAGAAATTCTCCTTATTTTGGGGCAAAACTCAGAAATTTCACTTATTTTAGGGCAAAATTGCAGAAATTTCACTTATTTCAGAAAAAAAAGCAGAAATTTTCTTATTTTGGGGCAAAAAGGCAGAAATTTCTTTTATTTTGGTACAAAATTGCAGAAATTGTTCTTATTTTGGGGCAAAAAGGCAGAAATTTCCCATATTTTGGGGCAAAAATGCAGAAATTCCTATTATTTTGAGATAAAAAGGCTGAAATTCCCCTTATTTGGGGGCAAAAAGGCAGAAATTTTCCTCATTTTGGGGCAAAATTGCAGAAATTTCACTTATTTCAGGGTAATAAGTCAGAAATTTTCTTTATTTTGGGGCAAAAAAGACAGAAATTCCTTTCGTTTTGGGGGAACAAAACAGAAATTCCACATATTTAGATCCAAAAAAGCAGAAATTCCCCTTATTTTGGAGCAAAAATGAAGAAACTTTCCTTTTTTATGGCAAAAAGATATGCATTCTTCTTTTTTTCGGGCAAAAATGCAGAAAATCCCCGTATTTTGGAGCAAAATTGCAGATATTCCCCTAATTGTGGGGCAAAAAGGCAGAAATTCCCTATATGTTGGGGCAAAAACAGAAATTCCTCTTATTTTGGGGCAAAACTCAGACATTTCACTTATTTTGTGGCAAAATTGCAAAAATTTCCATTATTTTGGGGCAAAATAGCAGAAATTTCACATATTTTGGGGCAAAATTGCAGAAATTTCACTTATTTCAGGAAAAAAAAAGCAGAAATTTTCTTTTTGGGGCAAAAAGTCAGAAATTTCTTTTATTTTTGTACAAAATTGCAGAATTTGTTCTTATTTTGGGTAAAAAGGCAGAAATTTCCCATATTTTGGGGCAAAAATGCAGAAATTTCCCTTATTTTGAGGTTAAAAGGCTGATATTTTCCTTATTTGGGGGCAAAAAGGCAGAAATTTCCCTCATTTTCTGGCAAAATTGCAGAAATTTCACTTACTTCAGGGTAATAAGTCAGAAATTTTCCGTATTTTGGGGCAAAAAAAACAGAAATTCCCTTTGTTTTGGGGGAAAAAGACAGAAATTCCACTTAAGAGGCAAAAAAAGCAGTAATTCCCCTTATTTTGGAGCAAAAATTAAGAAATTTCCCTTTTTTATGGCAAAAAGGTATGCATTCTTCCTGTTTTCGTTCAAAAAGGCAGAAATTCCCCCTGTTTTGGAGCAAAATTGCAGAAATTCCCCTAATTGTGGGGCAAAAAGACAGAAATTCCCTATATGTTGGGGCAAAAAGACAGAAATTCTCTTTATTTTGGGGCAAAACTCAGAAATTTCACTTATTTTGGGGCAAAATTGCAGAAATTTCACTTATTTCAGAAAAAAAAAAGCAGAAATTTTCTTTTTGGGGCAAAAAGTCAGAAATTTCTTTTATTTTTGTACAAAATTGCAGACTTTGTTCTTATTTTGGGGCAAAAAGGCAGAAATTTCCCATATTTTGGGGCAAAATTGCAGAAATTCCCCTTATTTTGAGGTAAAAATGCTGAAATTCCCCTTATTTGGGGACAAAAATCCAGAAATTCCTCTTATTTTGGGGCAAAACTCAGAAATTTCAATTATTTTGGAGCAAAATTGCAGAAATTTCACTTATTTCATGGTAATAATTCTGAAATTTTCCTTATTTTGGGGCAAAAAAGACAGAAATTCCCTTTGTTTTGGGGGAAAAAGACAAAAATTCCACTTATTTAGAGGCAAAAAATCAGAAATTCCCCTTATTTTGGAGAAAAATGAAGAAATTTCCCTTTTTTATGGCAAAAAGTTATTCATCTTCTTATTTTCGGTCAAAAAGGCAGAAATTCCCTGAATTTTGAAGCAAAATTGCAGAAATTCCCCGAATTGTGGGGCAAAAGGCAGAAATTCCCTGTATGTTAGGGCAAAAAGACAGAAATTTTCTTTATTTTGGGGCAAAACTCAGAAATTCCACTTGTTATGGGGCAAAATTCCAGAAATTTCCCTTATTTTGGGGCAAAATTGCAGAAATTTCACTTATTTTGGGGCAAAATTGCAGAAATTTTACTTATGTCAGTAAAAAAAAGGAGAACTTTTCTTTTTTGGGGCAAAAAGTCAGAAATTTCTTTTATTTTGGTACAAAATTGCAGAAATTGTTCTTATTTTGGGGCAAAAACGCAGAAATTTCCCATATTTTGGGGCAAAAATGCAGAAATTCCCCTTATTTTGTGGTATAAAAGCTGAAATTCCTATTATTTGGGGGCAAAAAGGCAGAAATTCCCCTTATTTTGGGGCAAAACTCAGAAATTTCAATTATTTTGGGGCAAAATTCCAGAAATTTCCCTTATTTTGGGCCAAATTTCAGAAATTTCACTTATTTTGGGACAAAATTGCAGAAATTTCCCTTATTTTGGGGCAAAATTGCAGAAATCTCACTTATTTCAGGAAAAAAGGCAGAAGTTTTCCTTATTTTGGAGCAAAAAGGCAGAAATTCCAAATATTTTGTGGCAAAAATGCAGAAATTCCCCTTATTTTGAGGTAAAAATGCTGAAATTCCCTTTATTTGGAGGCAAAAAGGCATAAATTTCCCTTATTTTGGGGCAAAATTGCAGAAATTCCACTTACTTCAGGGTAATAAGTCAGAAATTTTCTTTATTTTGGGGCAAAAAAGATGGAAATTCTCTTTGTTTTGGGGAAAAAAGACATAAATTCGACTTATTAAGAGGCAAAAAAGCAGAAATTCCCCATACTTTGGAGCAAAAATGAAGAAATTTTCCTTTTTTATGGCAAAAAGGTATGCATTCTTCTTGTTTTCGGGCAAAAAGGCAGAAATTCCCCGTATTTTGGAGCACAATTGCAGAAATTCCCCTAATTGTGGGGCAAAAAGGCAGAAATTCCCTATATGTTGGGGCAAAAAGACAGAAATTTTCCTTTTTTTGGGGAAAAACTCAGAAATTTCACTTATTTTGGGGCTAAAAGGCAGAAATTTTTTTATTTTGATACAAAATTGCAGAAATTTTTCTTATTTTGGGACAAAAAGGCAGAAATTTCCCATATTTTAGGGCAAAAGTGCAGAAATTCCCCTTATTTTGAGGTAAAAATGCTGAAATTCCCTTTATTTGGAGGCAAAAATGCAGAAATTTCCCTTATTTTGGGGCAAAATTGCAGAAATCTCACTTATTTCAGGAAAAAAGGCAGAAGTTTTTCTTATTTTGGAGCAAAAAGGCAGAAATTCCAAATATTTTGTGGCAAAAATGCAGAAGTTCCTTTTATTTTGAGGTAAAAATGCTGAAATTCCCCTTATTTGGGGGTAAAAAGGCATAAATTTCCCTTATTTTGGGGCAAAATTGCAGAAATTTCACTTACTTCAGGGTAATAAGTCAGAAATTTTCCTTATTTTGAGGCAAAAAAGATGGAAATTCCCTTTGTTTTGGGGGAAAAAGACAGAAATTCCACTTATTAAGAGGCAAAAGAGCAGAAAGTCCCCTTATTTTGGAGCAAAAATGAAGAAATTTTCCTTTTTTATGGCAAAAAGGTATGCATTCTTCTTGTTTTCGGGCAAAAAGGCAGAAATTCCTCGTATTTTGGAGCACAATTGCAGAAATTCCCCTAATTGTGGGGCAAAAAGACAGAAATTCTCCTTATTTTGGGGCAAAACTCAGAATTTTCACTTATTTTGGGGCAAAATTGCAGAAATTTCACTTATTTCAGAAAAAAGCAGAAATTTCACTTATTTTGGGGCAAAAATGCAGAAATTTCCCTTATTTTGAGATAAAAAGGCTGATATTTTTCTTATTTGGGGGCAAAAAGGCAGAAATTTCCCTCATTTTGGGGCAAAATTGCAGAAATTTCATTTACTTCAGGGTAATAAGTCAGAAATTTTCCGTATTTTGGGGCAAAAAAGACAGAAATTCCCTTTGTTTTGGGGAAAAAAGACAGAAATTCCACTTATTAAGAGGCAAAAAAGCAGAAATTCCCCTTATTTTGGAGCAAAAATTAAGAAATTTCTATTTTTTATGGCAAAAAGGTATGCATTCTTCTTGTTTTCGGGCAAAAAGGCAGAAATTCCTTCTGTTTTGGAGCAAAATTGCAGAAATTCCCCTAATTGTGGGGCAAAAAGGCAGAAATTCGCTATATGTTGGGGCAAAAAGACAGAAATTCTCCTTATTTTGGGGCAAAACTCCGAAATTTCACTTATTTTGGGGCAAAATTGCAGAAATTTCACTGATTTCAGAAAAAAAAGCAGAAATTTTCTTATTTTGGGGCAAAAAGGCAGAAATTTCTTTTATTTTTGTACAAAATTGCAGAAATTTATCTTATTATGGGAAAAAGGCAGAAATTTCTCATATTTTGGGGCAAAAATGCAGAAATTCCCCTTATTTTAAGGTAAAAATGCTGAACTTCTTCTTATTTGGAGCAAAAAAGCAGAAATTTCCCTTATTTTGGGGCAAAACTTAGAAATTTCATTTATTTTGGGGCAAAATTGCAGAAATTTCACTTATTTTCGAAAAAAAGCAGAAATTTTCTAATTTTGGGGCAAAAAGGCAGATATTTCTTTTATTTTGGTACAAAATTGCAGAAATTTTCCTTATTTTGGGGCAAAAAGGCAGACATTTCCCATATTTTGGAGCAAAAATCCAGAAATTCCCCATATTTTGAGGTAAAAAGGCGGAAATTCCCCTTATTTGGGGGCAAAAAATGCAGAAATTTCCCTTATTTTAAGGCAAAATTGCAGAAATTTCACATATTTTTGGGCAAAATTGCAGAAATTTCACTTATTTCAGAAAAAAAAGCAGAAATTTTCTTTTTAGGTCAAAAAGTCAGAAATTTCTTTTATTTAGGTACAAAATTGCAGAATTTGTTCTTATTTTGGGGCAAAAGGGCAGAAATGTCCCATTATTTTGGGGCAAAAATGCAGAAATTTCCCTTATTTTGAGGTAAAAAGGCTGATATTTTCTTCTTTGGGAGCAAGAAGGCAGAAATTTCCCTCATTTTGGGGCAAAATTGCAGAAATTTCACTTATTTCAGGGTAATAAGTCAGAAATTTTTCTTATTTTGGGGCAAAAAGACAGGAATTCCCTTTGTTTTGGGGGAAAAAGACAGAAATTCCACTTATGTAGAGGCAAAAAAGCAGAAATTCCCTTTATTTTGGAGCAAAAATGAAGAAATTTCTTTTTTTTATGGCAAAAAGGTATGCATTCTTCTTATTTTCGGGCAAAAAGGCAGAAATTCCCCGTATTTTCGAGCAAAATTGCAGATATTCCCCTAATTGTGGGGCAAAAAGGCAGAAATTCCCTATATGTTGGAGCAAAAACAGAAATTCTCCTTATTTAGGGGCAAAACTCAGAAATTTCACTTATTTTGGGGCAAAATTGCAGAAATTTTTCTTATTTTGGGGCAAAATTGCAGAAATTTCACATATTTTGGGGCAAAATTGCAGAAATTTCACATATTTTGGGGCAAAATTGCAGAAATTTCACTTATTTCAGAAGAAAATAGCAGAAATTTTCTTTTTTGGGAAAAAAAGTCAGAAATTTCTTTTATTTAGGTACAAAATTGCAGAATTTGTTCTTATTTTGGGGCAAAAAGGCAGAAATTTCCCATATTTTGGGGCAAAATTGCAGAAATTCCCCTTATTTTGAGGTAAAAATGCTGAAATTCCCCTTATTTGGGGACAAAAATCCAAAAATTCCCCTTATTTTGGGGCAAAACTCAGAAATTTCAATTATTTTGGAGCGAAATTGCAGAAATTTCACTTATTTCAGGGTAATAAGTCTGAAATTTTTTTTTTATTTTGGGGCAAAAAAGACAGAAATTCCCTTTGTTTTGGGGGAAAAAGACAGAAATTCCACTTATTTAGAGGCAAAAAATCAGAAATTCCCCTTATTTTGAAGAAAAATGAAGAAATTTCCCTTTTTTATGGCAAAAAGGTATTCATCTTCTTATTTTCGGGCAAAAAGGCAGAAATTCCCTGAATTTTGAAGCAAAATTGCAGAAATTCCCCTAATTGTGGGGCAAAAAGGCAGAAATTCCCTGTATGTTAGGGTAAAAAGACAGAAATTCTCTTTATTTTGGGGCAAAACTCAGAAATTCCACTTGTTATGGGGCAAAATTCCAGAAATTTCCCTTATTTTGGGGCAAAATTGCAGAAATTTCACTTATTTTGGGGCAAAATTGCAGAAATTTCACTTATTTTAAGGCAAAATTGCAGAAATTTTACTTATTTCAGGAAACAAGGCAGAAGTTTTCCTTATTTTGGGGCAAAAAGGCAGAAATTCCAAATATTTTGTGGCAAAAATGCAGAAATTCCCCTTATTTTGAGGTAAAAAGTCTGAAATTCCCCTTATTTGGGGGCAAAAAATGCAAAAATTTCCCTTATTTTGGGGCAAAATTGCAGAAATTTCACTTATTTCAGAATAATAAGTCAGAAATTATCTTTATTTTGGTGCAAAAAGACAGAAATTTCCTTTGTTTTGGGAAAAAAGACAGAAATTCCACTTATTTAGAGGCAAAAAGCAGAAATTTCCATTATTTTAGAGCAAAAATGAAGAAATTTCCCTTTTCTATGGCAAAAAGGTATGCATTCTTCTTATTTTCGGGCAAAAGGACAGAAATTACCCGTTTTTTGGAGCGAAATTGCAGAAATTCCCGTAATTGTGGGCCAAAAAGGCAGAAATTCCCTATATGTTGGGGCAAAAAGACAGAAATTCTCCTTATTTTGGGGCAAAACTCAGAAATTTCACTTATTTTAGGGCAAAATTGCAGAAATTTCACTTATTTCAGAAAAAAAGCAGAAATTTTCTTATTTTGGGGCAAAAAGGCAGAAATTTCTTTTATTTTGGTACAAAATTGCAGAAATTGTTCTTATTTTGGGGCAAAAAAGCAGAAATTTCCCATAATTTGGGGCAAAAATGCAGAAATTTCTTTTATTTTGAGGTTAAAAGGCTGATATTTTCCTTAATTGGGGGCAAAAAGGCAGAAATTTCCCACATTTTCTGGCAAAATTGCAGAAATTTCACTTATTTCAGGGTAATGAGTCAGAAATTTTCCTTATTTTGGGGCAAAAAAGACAGAAATTCCCTTTGTTTTGGGGGAAAAAAACAGAAATTCCACATATTTAGAGCCAAAAAAGCAGAAATTCCCCTTATTTTGGAGCAAAAATGAAGTAAATTCTCTTTTTTATGGCAAAAAGATATGCATTCTTGTTATTTTCGGGCAAAAAGGCAGAAGATCCCCGTATTTTATAGCAAAATTGCAGAAAATCCCCTAATTGTGGGCCAAAAAGGCAGAAATTCCCTATATGTTGGGGCAAAAACAGAAATTCCTCTTATTTTGGGGCAAAACTCAGAAATTTCACTTATTTTGTGGCAAAATTGCAGAAATTTCCCTTATTTTAAGGCAAAATTGCAGAAATTTCACATATTTTGGGGCAAAAATGCAGAAATTTCCCTTATTTTGAGGTAAAAAGGCTGATATTTTCCTTATTTAGGGGCAAAAAGGCAGAAATTTCCCTCATTTTGGGGCAAAATTGCAGAAATTTCATTAACGTCAGGGTAATAAGTCAGAAATTTTCCGTATTTTGGGGCAAAAAATAAAGAAATTCCCATTGTTTTGGGGAAAAAGACAGAAATTCCACTTATTAAGAGGCAAAAAAGCAGAAATTCCCCTTATTTTGAAGCAAAAATTAAGAAATTTCCTTTTTTTATGGCAAAAAGGTATACATTCTTCTTGTTTTCGGGCAAAAAGGCAGAAATTCCCCCTGTTTTAAAGCAAAATTGCAGAAATTTCTATAATTGTGGGGCAAAAAGACAGAAATTCCCTATATGTTGGGGCAAAAAGACAGAAATTCTCTTTATTTTGGAAAAAAACTCAGAAATTTTACTTATTTTGGGGCAAAATTGCAGAAATTTCACTTATTTCAGAAAAAAAGCAGAAATTTTCTTATTTTGGGGCAAAAAGGCAGAAATTTCTTTTCTTTTGGTACAAAATTGCAGAAATTTTTCTTATTTTGGGAAATAGGCAGAAATTTCTCATATTTTGGGACAAAAATGCAAAAATTCCCCTTATTTTAAGGTAAAAATGCTGAAATTCCTCTTATTTGGGGGCAAAAAGGCAGAAATTTCTTTTATTTTGGGGCAAAACTTAGAAATTTCAATTATTTTGGGGCAAAATTGCAGAAATTTCACTTATTTCCGAAAAAAAAGCAGAAATTTTCTAATTTTGGGGCAAAAAGGCAGATATTTCTTTTATTTTGGTACAAAATTGCAGAAATTTTCCTTATTTTGGGGCAAAAATGCAGACATTTCCAATATTTTGGGGCAAAAATGCAGAAATTCCCCTTATTTTGAGGTAAAAAGGCTGAAATTCCCCTTATTTGGGGGCAAAAAATGCAGAAATTTCCCTTATTTTGGGGCAAAATTGCAGAAATTTCACTTATTTCAGATTAATAAGTCAGAAATTATCTATATTTTGGTGCAAAAAGACAGAAATTCCCTTTGTTTTGGGAAAAAAAGACAGAAATTCCACTTATTTAGAAGCAAAAAGCAGAAATTCCCCTTATTTTGGAGCAAAAATGAAGAAATTTCCCTTTTCTATGGCAAAAAGGTATGCATTCTTCTTATTTTCGGGCAAAAAGACAGAAATTCCCCGTTTTTTGGAGCAAAATTGCAAAAATCCCCCTAATTGTGGGCCAAAAAGGCAGAAATTCCCTATATGTTGGGGCAAAAAGACAGAAATTCTCCTTATTTAGGGGCAAAACTCAGAAATTTCACTTATTTTAGGGCAAAATTGCAGAAATTTCACTTATTTCAGAAAAAAAAGCAGAAATTTTCTTATTTTGGGGCAAAAAGGCAGAAATTTCTTTTATTTTGGTACAAAATTGCAGAAATTGTTCTTATTTTGGGGCAAAAAGGCAGAAATTTCCCATATTTTGGGGCAAAAATGCAGAAATTCCTATTATTTTGAGATAAAAGGCTGAAATTCCCCTTATTTGGGGGCAAAAAGGCAGAAATTTTCCTCATTTTGGGGCAAAATTGCAGAAATTTCACTTATTTCAGGGTAATAAGTCAGAAATTTTCCTTATTTTGGGGCAAAAAAGACAGAAATTCCTTTCGTTTTGGGGGAAAAAAAACAGAAATTCCACATATTTAGAGCCAAAAAAGCAGAAATTCCCCTTATTTTGGAGCAAAAATGAAGAAACTTTCCTTTTTTATGGCAAAAAGATATGCATTCTTCTTATTTTCGGGCAAAAAGGCAGAAAATCCCCGTATTTTGGAGCAAAATTGCAGATATTCCCCTAATTGTGGGGCAAAAAGGCAGAAATTCCCTATATGTTGGGGCAAAAACAGAAATTCCTCTTATTTTGGGGCAAAACTCAGACATTTCACTTATTTTGTGGCAAAATTGCAAAAATTTCCATTATTTTGGGGCAAAATAGCAGAAATTTCACATATTTTGGGGCAAAATTGCAGAAATTTCACTTATTTCAGGAAAAAAAAAGCAGAAATTTTATTTGGGGGCAAAAAGTCAGAAATTTCTTTTATTTTTGTACAAAATTGCAGAATTTGTTCTTATTTTGGGTAAAAAGGCAGAAATTTCCCATATTTTGGGGCAAAAATGCAGAAATTTCCCTTATTTTGAGGTTAAAAGGCTGATATTTTCCTTATTTGGGGGCAAAAAGGCAGAAATTTCCCTCATTTTCTGGCAAAATTGCAGAAATTTCACTTACTTCAGGGTAATAAGTCAGAAATTTTCCGTATTTTGGGGCAAAAAAGACAGAAATTCCTTTTGTTTTGGGGGAAAAAGACAGAAATTCCACTTATTAAGAGGCAAAAAAAGCAGTAATTCCCCGTATTTTGGAGCAAAAATTAAGAAATTTCCCTTTTTTATGGCAAAAAGGTATGCATTCTTCCTGTTTTCATTCAAAAAGGCAGAAATTCCCCCTGTTTTGGAGCAAAATTGCAGAAATTCCCCTAATTGTGGGACAAAAAGACAGAAATTCCCTATATGTTGGGGCAAAAAGACAGAAATTCTCTTTATTTTGGGGCAAAACTCAGAAATTTCACTTATTTTGGGGCAAAATTGCAGAATTTGTTCTTATTTTGGGGCAAAAAGGCAGAAATTTCCCATATTTTGGGGCAAAATTGCAGAAATTCCCCTTATTTTGAGGTAAAAATGCTGAAATTCCCCTTATTTGGGGACAAAAATCCAGAAATTCCTCTTATTTTGGGGCAAAACTCAGAAATTTCAATTATTTTGGAGCAAAATTGCAGAAATTTCACTTATTTCATGGTAATAATTCTGAAATTTTCCTTATTTTGGGGCAAAAAAGACAGAAATTCCCTTTGTTTTGGGGGAAAAAGACAAAAATTCCACTTATTTAGAGGCAAAAAATCAGAAATTCCCCTTATTTTGGAGAAAAATGAAGAAATATCCCTTTTTTATGGCAAAAAGTTATTCATCTTCTTATTTTCGGTCAAAAAGGCAGAAATTCCCTGAATTTTGAAGCAAAATTGCAGAAATTCCCCGAATTGTGGGGCAAAAGGCAGAAATTCCCTGTATGTTAGGGCAAAAAGACAGAAATTTTCTTTATTTTGGGGCAAAACTCAGAAATTCCACTTGTTATGGGGCAAAATTCCAGAAATTTCCCTTATTTTGGGGCAAAATTGCAGAAATTTCACTTATTTTGGGGCAAAATTGCAGAAATTTCACTTATGTCAGTAAAAAAAAGGAGAACTTTTCTTTTTTGGGGCAAAAAGTCAGAAATTTCTTTTATTTTGGTACAAAATTGCAGAAATTGTTCTTATTTTGGGGCAAAAACGCAGAAATTTCCCATATTTTGGGGCAAAAATGCAGAAATTCCCCTTATTTTGTGGTATAAAAGCTGAAATTCCTATTATTTGGGGGCAAAAAGGCAGAAATTCCCCTTATTTTGGGGCAAAACTCAGAAATTTCAATTATTTTGGGGCAAAATTCCAGAAATTTCCCTTATTTTGGGCCAAATTTCAGAAATTTCACTTATTTTGGGACAAAATTGCAGAAATTTCACTTATTTTGGGGCAAAATTGCAGAAATTTCACTTATTTCAGGAAAAAAGGCAGAAGTTTTCCTTATTTTGGAGCAAAAAGGCAGAAATTCCAAATATTTTGTGGCAAAAATGCAGAAATTCCCCTTATTTTGAGGTAAAAATGCTGAAATTCCCCTTATTTGGAGGCAAAAAGGCATAAATTTCCCTTATTTTGGGGCAAAATTGCAGAAATTCCACTTACTTCAGGGTAATAAGTCAGAAATTTTCTTTATTTTGGGGCAAAAAAGATGGAAATTCTCTTTGTTTTGGGGAAAAAAGACATAAATTCGACTTATTAAGAGGCAAAAAAGCAGAAATTCCCCATACTTTGGAGCAAAAATGAAGAAATTTTCCTTTTTTATGGCAAAAAGGTATGCATTCTTCTTGTTTTCGGGCAAAAAGGCAGAAATTCCCCGTATTTTGGAGCACAATTGCAGAAATTCCCCTAATTGTGGGGCAAAAAGGCAGAAATTCCCTATATGTTGGGGCAAAAAGACAGAAATTTTCCTATTTTTGGGGCAAAACTCAGAAATTCCACTTATTTTGGGGCAAAATTCCAGAAATTTCCCTTATTTTGGGGCAAAACTCAGAATTTTCACTTATTTTGGGGCAAAATTGCAGAAATTTCACTTATTTCCGAAAAAAAAGCAGAAATTTTCTAATTTTGGGGCAAAAAGGCAGATATTTCTTTTATTTTGGTACAAAATTGCAGAAATTTTCCTTATTTTGGGGCAAAAATGCAGACATTTCCAATATTTTGGGGCAAAAATGCAGAAATTCCCCTTATTTTGAGGTAAAAAGGCTGAAATTCCCCTTATTTGGGGGCAAAAAATGCAGAAATTTCCCTTATTTTGGGGCAAAATTGCAGAAATTTCACTTATTTCAGATTAATAAGTCAGAAATTATCTATATTTTGGTGCAAAAAGACAGAAATTCCCTTTGTTTTGGGAAAAAAAAGACAGAAATTCCACTTATTTAGAAGCAAAAAGCAGAAATTCCCCTTATTTTGGAGCAAAAATGAAGAAATTTCCCTTTTCTATGGCAAAAAGGTATGCATTCTTCTTATTTTCGGGCAAAAAGACAGAAATTCCCCGTTTTTTGGAGCAAAATTGCAAAAATCCCCCTAATTGTGGGCCAAAAAGGCAGAAATTCCCTATATGTTGGGGCAAAAAGACAGAAATTCTCCTTATTTAGGGGCAAAACTCAGAAATTTCACTTATTTTAGGGCAAAATTGCAGAAATTTCACTTATTTCAGAAAAAAAGCAGAAATTTTCTTATTTTGGGGCAAAAAGGCAGAAATTTCTTTTATTTTGGTACAAAATTGCAGAAATTGTTCTTATTTTGGGGCAAAAAGGCAGAAATTTCCCATATTTTGGGGCAAAAATGCAGAAATTCCTATTATTTTGAGATAAAAAGGCTGAAATTCCCCTTATTTGGGGGCAAAAAGGCAGAAATTTTCCTCATTTTGGGGCAAAATTGCAGAAATTTCACTTATTTCAGGGTAATAAGTCAGAAATTTTCCTTATTTTGGGGCAAAAAAGACAGAAATTCCTTTCGTTTTGGGGGAAAAAAAACAGAAATTCCACATATTTAGAGCCAAAAAAGCAGAAATTCCCCTTATTTTGGAGCAAAAATGAAGAAACTTTCCTTTTTTATGGCAAAAAGATATGCATTCTTCTTATTTTCGGGCAAAAAGGCAGAAAATCCCCGTATTTTGGAGCAAAATTGCAGATATTCCCCTAATTGTGGGGCAAAAAGGCAGAAATTCCCTATATGTTGGGGCAAAAACAGAAATTCCTCTTATTTTGGGGCAAAACTCAGACATTTCACTTATTTTGTGGCAAAATTGCAAAAATTTCCATTATTTTGGGGCAAAATAGCAGAAATTTCACATATTTTGGGGCAAAATTGCAGAAATTTCACTTATTTCAGGAAAAAAAAAGCAGAAATTTTTTTTGGGGGCAAAAAGTCAGAAATTTCTTTTATTTTTGTACAAAATTGCAGAATTTGTTCTTATTTTGGGTAAAAAGGCAGAAATTTCCCATATTTTGGGGCAAAAATGCAGAAATTTCCCTTATTTTGAGGTTAAAAGGCTGATATTTTCCTTATTTGGGGGCAAAAAGGCAGAAATTTCCCTCATTTTCTGGCAAAATTGCAGAAATTTCACTTACTTCAGGGTAATAAGTCAGAAATTTTCCGTATTTTGGGGCAAAAAAGACAGAAATTCCTTTTGTTTTGGGGGAAAAAGACAGAAATTCCACTTATTAAGAGGCAAAAAAAGCAGTAATTCCCCGTATTTTGGAGCAAAAATTAAGAAATTTCCCTTTTTTATGGCAAAAAGGTATGCATTCTTCCTGTTTTCATTCAAAAAGGCAGAAATTCCCCCTGTTTTGGAGCAAAATTGCAGAAATTCCCCTAATTGTGGGACAAAAAGACAGAAATTCCCTATATGTTGGGGCAAAAAGACAGAAATTCTCTTTATTTTGGGGCAAAACTCAGAAATTTCACTTATTTTGGGGCAAAATTGCAGAAATTTCACTTATTTCAGAAAAAAAAGCAGAAATTTTCTTTTTGGGGCAAAAAGTCAGAAATTTCTTTTATTTTTGTACAAAATTGCAGAATTTGTTCTTATTTTGGGGCAAAAAGGCAGAAATTTCCCATATTTTGGGGCAAAATTGCAGAAATTCCCCTTATTTTGAGGTAAAAATGCTGAAATTCCCCTTATTTGGGGACAAAAATCCAGAAATTCCTCTTATTTTGGGGCAAAACTCAGAAATTTCAATTATTTTGGAGCAAAATTGCAGAAATTTCACTTATTTCATGGTAATAATTCTGAAATTTTCCTTATTTTGGGGCAAAAAAGACAGAAATTCCCTTTGTTTTGGGGGAAAAAGACAAAAATTCCACTTATTTAGAGGCAAAAAATCAGAAATTCCCCTTATTTTGGAGAAAAATGAAGAAATATCCCTTTTTTATGGCAAAAAGTTATTCATCTTCTTATTTTCGGTCAAAAAGGCAGAAATTCCCTGAATTTTGAAGCAAAATTGCAGAAATTCCCCGAATTGTGGGGCAAAAGGCAGAAATTCCCTGTATGTTAGGGCAAAAAGACAGAAATTTTCTTTATTTTGGGGCAAAACTCAGAAATTCGACTTGTTTTAAGGCAAAATTCCAGAAATTTCCCTTATTTTGGGGCAAAATTGCAGAAATTTCACTTATTTTGGGGCAAAATTGCAGAAATTTCACTTATGTCAGTAAAAAAAAGGAGAACTTTTCTTTTTTGGGGCAAAAAGTCAGAAATTTCTTTTATTTTGGTACAAAATTGCAGAAATTGTTCTTATTTTGGGGCAAAAACGCAGAAATTTCCCATATTTTGGGGCAAAAGTGCAGAAATTCCCCTTATTTTGAGGTATAAAAGCTGAAATTCCTATTATTTGGGGGCAAAAAGGCAGAAATTCCCCTTATTTTGGGGCAAAACTCAGAAATTTCAATTATTTTGGGGCAAAATTCCAGAAATTTCCCTTATTTTGGGCCAAATTTCAGAAATTTCACTTATTTTGGGACAAAATTGCAGAAATTTCACTTATTTTGGGGCAAAATTGCAGAAATTTCACTTATTTCAGGAAAAAAGGCAGAAGTTTTCCTTATTTTGGAGCAAAAAGGCAGAAATTCCAAATATTTTGTGGCAAAAATGCAGAAATTCCCCTTATTTTGAGGTAAAAATGCTGAAATTCCCCTTATTTGGAGGCAAAAAGGCATAAATTTCCCTTATTTTGGGGCAAAATTGCAGAAATTCCACTTACTTCAGGGTAATAAGTCAGAAATTTTCTTTATTTTGGGGCAAAAAAGATGGAAATTCTCTTTGTTTTGGGGAAAAAAGACATAAATTCGACTTATTAAGAGGCAAAAAAGCAGAAATTCCCCATACTTTGGAGCAAAAATGAAGAAATTTTCCTTTTTTATGGCAAAAAGGTATGCATTCTTCTTGTTTTCGGGCAAAAAGGCAGAAATTCCCCGTATTTTGGAGCACAATTGCAGAAATTCCCCTAATTGTGGGGCAAAAAGGCAGAAATTCCCTATATATTGGGGCAAAAAGACAGAAATTTTCCTTTTTTTGGGGCAAAACTCAGAAATTCCACTTATTTTGGGGCAAAATTCCAGAAATTTCCCTTATTTTGGGGCAAAACTCAGAATTTTCACTTATTTTGGGGCAAAATTGCAGAAATTTCACTTATTTCAGAAAAAAAAAGCAGAAATTTCACTTATTTTGGGGCAAAAAGGCAGAAATTTTTTTATTTTGATACAAAATTGCAGAAATTTTTCTTATTTTGGGACAAAAAGGCAGAAATTTCCCATATTTTAGGGCAAAAGTGCAGAAATTCCCCTTATTTTGAGGTAAAAATGCTGAAATTCCCTTTATTTGGAGGCAAAAATGCAGAAATTTCCCTTATTTTGGGGCAAAATTGCAGAAATCTCACTTATTTCAGGAAAAAAGGCAGAAGTTTTTCTTATTTTGGAGCAAAAAGGCAGAAATTCCAAATATTTTGTGGCAAAAATGCAGAAGTTCCTTTTATTTTGAGGTAAAAATGCTGAAATTCCCCTTATTTGGGGGTAAAAAGGCATAAATTTCCCTTATTTTGGGGCAAAATTGCAGAAATTTCACTTACTTCAGGGTAATAAGTCAGAAATTTTCCTTATTTTGAGGCAAAAAAGATGGAAATTCCCTTTGTTTTGGGGGAAAAAGACAGAAATTCCACTTATTAAGAGGCAAAAGAGCAGAAAGTCCCCTTATTTTGGAGCAAAAATGAAGAAATTTTCCTTTTTTATGGCAAAAAGGTATGCATTCTTCTTGTTTTCGGGCAAAAAGGCAGAAATTCCTCGTATTTTGGAGCACAATTGCAGAAATTCCCCTAATTGTGGGGCAAAAAGACAGAAATTCTCCTTATTTTGGGGCAAAACTCAGAATTTTCACTTATTTTGGGGCAAAATTGCAGAAATTTCACTTATTTAAGAAAAAAAGCAGAAATTTCACTTATTTTGGGGCAAAAAGGCAGAAATTTCCCTTATTTTGGTGCAAAATTGCAGAAATTTTTCTTATTTTGGGAAAAAAGCAGAAATTTCTCATAATTTGGGGCAAAAATGCAGAAATTCCCTTTCTTTTAAGGTAAAAATGCTGAACTTCCCCTTATTTGGGGGCAAAAAAGCAGAAATTTCCCTTATTTTGGGGCAAAACTTAGAAATTTCAATTATTTTGGGGCAAAATTGCAGAAATTTCACTTATTTCCAAAAAAAGCAGAAATTTTCCAATTTTGGGGCAAAAAGGCAGATATTTCTATTATTTTGGTACAAAATTGCAGAAATTTTCCTTATTTTGGGGCAAAAAAGCAGACATTTCCCATATTTTGGGGCAAAAATGCAGAAATTCCCCTTAATTTGAGGTAAAAAGTCTGAAATTCCCCTTATTTGGGGGCAAAAAATGCAGAAATTTCCCTTATTTTGGGGCAAAACTGCAGAAATTTCAGTTATTTCAGAAAAAAAAGCAAAAATTTTTTTTGGGGGGCAAAAAGTCAGAAATTTCTTTTATTTTTGTAGAAAATTGCAGAATTTGTTCTTATTTTGGAGCAAAAAGGTGGAAATTTCCCATATTTTGGGGCAAAAATGCAGAAATTTCCCTTATTTTGAGGTAAAAAGGCTGATATTTTCCTTATTTGGGGGCAAAAAGGCCGAAATTTCCCTCATTTTGGGGCAAAATTGCAGAAATTTCATTTACGTCAGGGTAATAAGTCAGAAATTTTCCGTATTTTGGGGCAAAAAAGACAGAAATTCCTTTTGTTTTGAGGGAAAAAGACAGAAATTCCACTTATTAAGAGGCAAAAAAAGCAGTAATTCCCCTTATTTTGGAGCAAAAATTAAGAAATTTCCTTTTTTTAAGGCAAAAAGGTATGCATTCTTCTTGTTTTCGGGCAAAAAGGCAGAAATTCCCCCTGTTTTAAAGCAAAATTGCAGAAATTTCCCTAATTGTGGGGCAAAAAGACAGAAATTCCCTATATGTTGGGGCAAAAAGACAGAAATTCTCTTTATTTTGGAACAAAACTCAGAAATTTTACTTATTTTGGGGCAAAATTGCAGAAATTTCACTTATTTCAGAAAAAAAGCAGAAATTTTCTTATTTTGGGGCAAAAAGGCAGAAATTTCTTTTCTTTTGGTACAAAATTGCAGAAATTTTTCTTATTTTGGGAAAAAGGCAGAAATTTCTCATATTTTGGGACAAAAATGCAGAAATTCCCCTTATTTTAAGGTAAAAATGCTGAACTTACTCTTATTTGGGGGCAAAAAGGCAGAAATTTCCCTTATTTTGGGGCAAAACTTAGAAATTTCAATTATTTTGGGGCAAAATTGCAGAAATTTCACTAATTTCCGAAAAAAAAGAAGAAATTTTCTAATTTTGGGGCAAAAAGGCAGATATTTCTTTTATTTTGGTACAAAATTGCAGAAATTTTCCTTATTTTGGGGCAAAAAGGCAGACATTTCCCATATTTTGGGGCAAAAATGCAGAAATTCCCCTTATTTTGAGGTAAAAAGGCTGAAATTCCCCTTATTTGGGGGCAAAAAATGCAGAAATTTCCCTTATTTTGGGGCAAAATTTCAGAAATTTCACTTATTTCAGAATAATAAGTCAGAAATTATCTTTATTTTGGTGCAAAAAGACAGAAATTCCCTTTGTTTTGGGGGAAAAAGACAGAAATTCCACTTATTTAGAGGCAAAAAAGCAGAAATTCCCCTTATTTTGGAGCAAAAATGAAGAAATTTCCCTTTTCTATGGCAAAAAGGTATGCATTCTTCATATTTTCGGGCAAAAAGACAGAAATTCCCCGTTTCTTCGAGCAAAATTGCAGAAATCCCTTTAATTGTGGTCCAAAAAGGCAGAAATTCCCTATATGTTGGGGCGAAAAGACAGAAATTCTCCTTATTTTGGGGCAAAACTCAGAAATTTCACTTATTTTACGGCAAAATTGCAGAAATTTCACTTATTTCAGAATAAAAGCAGAAATTTTCTTATTTTGGGGCAAAAAGGCAGAAATTTCTTTTATTTTGGTACAAAATTGCAGAAATTGTTCTTATTTTGGGGCAAAAAGGCAGAAATTTCCCATATTTTGGGACAAAAATGCAGAAATTCCTATTATTTTGAGTTAAAAAGGCTGAAATTCCCCTTATTTGGGGGCAAAAAGGCAGAAAATTTCCTCATTTTGGGGCAAAATTGCAGAAATTTCACTTATTTCAGGGTAATAAGTCAGAAATTTTCCTTATTCTGGGGCAAAAAAGACAGAAATTCCCTTTGTTTTGGGGGAAAAAAAGAGAAATTCCACTTATTTAGAGCCAAAAAAGCAGAAATTCCCCTTATTTTGGAGCAAAAATGAAGAAATTTCCCTTTTTATGTCAAAAAGATATGCATTCTTATTATTTTTGGGCAAAAAGGCAGAAAATCCCCGTATTTTGGAGCAAAATTGCAGAAATTCCTTTAATTGTGGGGTAAAAAGGCAGAAATTCCCTATATATTGGGGCAAAAATACAGAAATTCCTCTTATGTGGGGGCAAAACTCAGAATTTTCATTTATTTTGGGGCAAAATTGCAGAAATTTCACTTATTTCAGAAAAAAAGCAGAAATTTTCTTATTTTGGTGCAAAATGGCAGAAATTTCCCATATTATGGGGCAAAAATGCAGGAATTCCCCTTATTTTGAGGTAAAAAAGCTGAAATTCCCTTTATTTGGGGGAAAAAAGGCAGAAATTTCCATTATTTAGGGGCAAAATTGCAGAAATTTTACTTATTCAGGGTAATAAGTCAGAAATTTTCCTTATTTTGGGACAAAAAAAACAGAAATTCCCTTTGTTTTGGGGGAAAAACAGAAATTCCACTTATTTAGAGGCAAAAAAAAGAAATTCCCCTTATTTTGGAGCAAAAATAAAGAAATTTCCCTTTTTTATGGCAAAAAGGTATGCATTCTTCTTGTTTTCGGGTAAAAAGGCAGAAATTCCCCGAATTTTGGAGCAATATTGAAGAAATTCCCTTAATTGTGGGGCAAAAAGGCCGAAATTCCCTATATGTTGGGGCAAAAAGACAGAAATTCTCCTTATTTTGGGGCAAAACTCAGAAATTTCCCTTATTTTGGGGCAAAATTGCAGAAATTTCACATATTTTGGGGCAAAATTACAAAAATTTCACGTATTTCAGAAAAAAAACAGAAATTATCTTTTTTGGGGCAAAAATTCATAAATTTCTTTTTTTAGGTACAAAATTGCAGAATTTGTTCTTATTTTGGGGCAAAAGGGCAGAAATTTCCCATATTTTGGGGCAAAAATGCAGAAATTTCCCTTATTTTGAGGTAAAAAGGCTGATATTTTCTTATTTGGGGGCAAAAAGGCAGAAATTTCCCTCATTTTGGGGCAAAATTGCAGAAATTTCACTTATTTCAGGGTAATAAGTCAGAAATTTTCCGTATTTTGGGACAAAAAAGACAGAAATTCCCTTTGTTTTGGGGGAAAAAAACAGAAATTCCACTTATTTAGAGGCAAAAAAGCAGAAATTCCCCTTATTTTGGAGCAAAAATGAAGAAATTTCTCTTTTTTATGGCAAAAAGGTATGCATTCTTCTTGTTTTCGGGCAAAATGGCAGAAATTCCCCGAATTTTGGAGCAAAATTGAAGAAATTCCCCTACTTGTGGGGCAAAAAGGCCGAAATTCCCTATTTGTTGAGGCATAAAGACAGAAATTCTCCTTATTTTGGGGCAAAACTCAGAAATTTCCCTTATTTTGGGGCAAAATTGCAGAAATTTCACATATTTTGGGGCAAAATTGTAGAAATTTCACTTATTTCAGAAAAAAAAGCAGAAATTTACTTTTTTGGGGCAAAAAGTCAGAAATTTCTTTTATTTAGGTACAAAATTGCAGAATTTGTTCTTATTTTGAGGCAAAAGGGCAGAAATTTCCCATATTTTGCGGCAAAAATGCAGAAATTTCCCTTATTTTGAGGTAAAAATGCTGATATTTTCTTATTTGGGGGAAAAAGGCAGAAATTTCCCTCATTTTGGGGCAAAATTGCAGAAATTTCACTTATTTCAGGGTAATAAGTCAGAAATTTTTCTTATTTTGGGACAAAAAAGACAGGAATTCCTTTTGTATTGGAGGAAAAAGACAGAAATTCCACTTATTTAGAGGCAAAAAAGCAGAAATTCCCCTTATTTTGGAGCAAAAATGAAGAAATTTCCCTTTTCTATGGCAAAAAGGTATGCATTCTTCATATTTTCGGGCAA
This sequence comes from Micromys minutus, assembly GCF_963924665.1. NCBI lineage: Eukaryota > Metazoa > Chordata > Mammalia > Rodentia > Muridae > Micromys > Micromys minutus. Next base: position 344,698 of record NW_027667932.1, read on the forward strand.
AAAGACAGAAATTCCCCGTTTCTTAGAGCAAAATTGCAGAAATCCCTTTAATTGTGGGCCAAAAAGGCTGAAATTCCCTATATGTTGTGGCGAAAATACAGAAATTCTCCTTATTTTGGGGCAAAACTCAGAAATTTCACTTATTTTACGGCAAAATGGCAGAAATTTCACTTATTTCAGAATAAAAGCAGAAATTTTCTTATTTTGGGGCAAAAAGGCAGAAATTTCTTTTATTTTGGTACAAAATTGCAGAAATTATTCTTATTTTGGGGCAAAAAGGCAGAAATTTCCCATATTTTGAACAAAAATGCAGAAATTCCTATTATTTTGAGTTAAAAAGGCTGAAATTCCCCTTATTTGGAAGCAAAAAGGCAGATAATTTCCTCATTTTGGTGCAAAATTGCAGAAATTTTTCTTATTTTGGGAAAAAGGCAGAAATTTCTCATAATTTGGGGCAAAAATGCAGAAATTCCCTTTCTTTTAAGGTAAAAATGCTGAACTTCCCCATATTTGGGGGCAAAAAAGCAGAAATTTCCCTTATTTTGGGGCAAAACTTAGAAATTTCAATTATTTTGGGGCAAAATTGCAGAAATTTCACTTATTTCCAAAAAAAGCAGAAATTTTCTAATTTTGAGGCAAAAAGGCAGATATTTCTTTTATTTTGGTACAAAATTGCAGAAATTTTCTTTATTTTGGGGCAAAAAAGCAGACATTTCCCATATTTTGGGGCAAAAATGCAGAAATTCCCCTTATTTTGAGGTAAAAAGTCTGAAATTTCCCTTATTTGGGGGCAAAAAATGCAGAAATTTCCCTTATTTTGGGGCAAAACTGCAGAAATTTCACTTATTTCAGAAAAAAAGCAAAAATTTTCTTTTTGGGGCAAAAAGTCAGAAATTTCTTTTATTTTTGTAGAAAATTGCAGAATTTGTTCTTATTTTGGAGCAAAAAGGCAGAAATTTCCCATATTTTGGGGCAAAAATGCAGAAATTTCCCTTATTTTGAGGTAAAAAGGCTGATATTTTCCTTATTTGGGGGCAAAAAGGCAGAAATTTCCCTCATTTTGGGGCAAAATTACAGAAATTTCATTTACGTCAGGGTAATAAGTCAGAAATTTTCCGTATTTTGGGGCAAAAAATACAGAAATTCCCTTTGTTTTGGGGAAAAAAGACAGAAATTCCACTTATTAAGAGGCAAAAAAGCAGAAATTCCTCTTATTTTGGAGCAAAAATTAAGAAATTTCCTTTTTTTATGGCAAAAAGGTATGCATTCTTCTTGTTTTCTGGCAAAAAGGCAGAAATTCCCACTGTTTTAAAGCAAAATTGCAGAAATGTCCCTAATTGTGGGGCAAAAAGACAGAAATTCCCTATATGTTGGGGCAAAAAGACAGAAATTCTCTTTATTTTGGAACAAAACTCAGAAATTTTACTTATTTTGGGGCAAAATTGCAGAAATTTCACTTATTTCAGAAAAAAAGCAGAAATTTTCTTATTTTGGGGCAAAAAGGCAGAAATTTCTTTTCTTTTGGTACAAAATTGCAGAAATTTTTCTTATTTTGGGAAAAGGCAGGAATTTCTCATATTTTGGGACAAAAATGCAGAAATTCCCCTTATTTTCAGGTAAAAATGCTGAACTTCCTCTTATTTGGGTCAAAAAGGCAGAAATTTCCCTTATTTTGGGGCAAAACTTAGAAATTTCAATTATTTTGGGGCAAAATTGCAGAAATTTCACTTATTTCCGAAAAAAAAGCAGAAATTTTCTAATTTTGGGGCAAAAGGGCAGATATTTCTTTTATTTTGGTACAAAATTGCAGAAATTTTCCTTATTTTGGGTCAAAAAGGCAGACATTTCCCATATTTTGGGGCAAAAATGCAGAAATTCCCCTTATTTTGAGGTAAAAAGGCTGAAATTCCCCTTATTTGGGTGCAAAGAATGCAGAAATTTCCCTTATTTTGGGGCAAAATTGCAGAAATTTCACTTATTTCAGAATAATAAGTCAGAAATTATCTTTATTTTGGTGCAAAAAGACCGAAATTCCCTTTGTTTTGGGAAAAAAAGACAGAAATTCCACTTATTTAGAGGCAAAAAGCAGAAATTCCCCTTATTTCGGAGCAAAAATGAAGAAATTTCCCTTTTCTATGGCAAAAAGGTATGCATTCTTCTTATTTTCGGGCAAAAAGACAGAAATTCACCGTTTTTTGGAGCAAAATTGCAGAAATCCCCCTAATTGTGGGCCAAAAAGGCAGAAATTCCCTATATGTTGGGGCAAAAAGACAGAAATTCTCCTTATTTTGGGGCAAAACTCAGAAATTTCACTTATTTTAGGGCAAAATTGCAGAAATTTCACTTATTTCTGAAAAAAGCAGAAATTTTCTTATTTTGGGGCAAAAAGGCAGAAATTTCTTTTATTTTGGTACAAAATTGCAGAAATTGTTCTTATTTTGGGGCAAAAAGGCAGAAATTTCCCATATTTTGGGGCTAAAATGCGGAAATTCCTATTATTTTGAGATAAAAAGGCTGAAATTCCCCTTATTTGGGGGCAAAAAGGTAGAAATTTTTCTCATTTTGGGGCAAAATTGCAGAAATATCACTTATTTCAGGGTAATAAGTCAGAAATTTTTTTTATTTTGGGGCAAAAAACACAGAAATTCCTTTTGTTTTGGGGGAAAAAAAACAGAAATTCCACATATTTAGAGCCAAAAAAGCAGAAATTCCCCTTATTTTGGAGCAAAAATGAAGAAATTTCCCTTTTTTATGGCAAAAAGATATGCATTCTTCTTATTTTCGGGCAATAAGGCAGAAAATCCCCGTATTTTGGAGCAAAATTGCAGATATTTCCCTAATTGTGGGGCAAAAAGGCAGAAATTCCCTATATTTTGGGGCAAAAACAGAAATTCCTCTTATTTTGGGGCAAAACTCAGACATTTCACTTATTTTGTGGCAAAATTGCAAAAATTTCCATTATTTTGGGGCAAAATTGCAGAAATTTCACATATTTTGGGGCAAAATTGCAGAAATTTCACTTATTTCAGGAAAAAAAAGCAGAAATTTGCTTTTGGGGGCAAAAAGTCAGAAATTTCTTTTATTTTTGTACAAAATTGCAGAATTTGTTCTTATTTTGGGGCAAAAAGGCAGAAATTTCCCATATTTTGGGGCAAAAATGCAGAAATTTCCCTTATTTTGAGGTAAAAAGGCTGATATTTTCCTTATTTGGGGGCAAAAAGGCAGAAATTACCCTCATTTTGTGGCAAAATTGAAGAAATTTCACTTACTTCAGGGTAATAAGTCAGAAATTTTCCGTATTTTGGGGCAAAAAAGACAGAAATTCCCCTTATTTTGGAGCAAAAATTAAGAAATTTCCCCTTTTTATGGCAAAAAGGTATGCATTCTTCCTGTTATCGTTCAAAAAGGCAGAAATTCCCCCTGTTTTGGAGCAAAATTGCAGAAATTCCCCTAATTGTGGGGCAAAAAGACAGAAATTCCCTATATGTTGGGGCAAAAAGACAGAAATTCTCTTTATTTTGGGGCAAAACTCAGAAATTTCACTTATTTTGGGGCAAAATTGCAGAAATTTCACTTATTTCAGAAAAAAAAGCAGAAATTTTCTTTTTGGGGCAAAAAGTCAGAAATTTCTTTTATTTTTGTACAAAATTGCAGACTTTGTTCTTATTTTGGGGCAAAAAGGCAGAAATTTCCCATATTTTGGGGCAAAATTGCAGAAATTCCCCTTATTTTGAGGTAAAAATGCTGAAATTCCCCTTATTTGGGGACAAAAATACAGAAATTCCTCTTATTTTGGGGCAAAACTCAGAAATTTCAATTATTTTGGAGCAAAATTGCAGAAATTTCACTTATTTCATTGTAATAAGTCTGAAATTTTCCTTATTTTGGGGCAAAAAAGACAGAAATTCCCTTTGTTTTGGGGGAAAAAGACAAAAATTCCACTTATTTAGAGGCAAAAAATCAGAAATTCCCCTTATTTTGGAGAAAAATGAAGAAATTTCCCTTTTTTATGGCAAAAAGGTATTCATCTTCTTATTTTTGGTCAAAAAGGCAGAAATTCCCTAAATTTTGAAGCAAAATTGCAGAAATTCCCCGAATTGTGGGGCAAAAAGGCAGAAATTCCCTGTATGTTAGGGCAAAAAGACAGAAATTCTTCTTATTTTGGGGCAAAACTCAGAAATTCCACTTGTTTTAAGGCAAAATTCCAGAAATTTCCCTTATTTTGGGGCAAAATTGCAGAAATTTCACTTATTTTGGGGCAAAATTGCAGAAATTTCACTTATGTCAGTAAAAAAAGCAGAACTTTTCTTTTTTGGGGCAAAAAGTCAGAAATTTCTTTTATTTTGGTACAAAATTGCAGAAATTGTTCTTATTTTGGGGCAAAAACGCCGAAATTTCCCATATTTTGGGGCAAAAATGCAGAAATTCCTCTTATTTTGTGGTATAAAAGCTGAAATTCCTTTTATTTGGGGGCAAAAAGGCAGAAATTTTCCTCATTTTGGGGCAAAATTGCAGAAATTTCACTTATTTCAGGGTAATAAGTCAGAAATTTTCCTTCTTTTGGGTCAAAAAAGACAGTAATTCCCTTGTTTTGGGGGAAAAAGAGAGATATTCCACTTATTTAGAGGCCAAAAAGCAGAAATTCCCCTTATTTTGGAGCAAAAATGAAGAAATTTCCCTTTTCGATGGCAAAAATGTATGCATTCTTCATATTTTCGGGCAAAAAGAGAGAAATTCCCCGTTTCTTGGAGCAAAATTGCAGAAATCCCTTTAATTGTGGGCCAAAAAGGCAGAAATTCCCTATATGTTGGGGCGAAAAGACAGAAATTCTCCTTATTTTGGGGCAAAACTCAGAAATTTCACTTATTTTACGGCAAAATTGCAGAAATTTCACTTATTTCAGAATAAAAGCAGAAATTTTCTTATTTGGGGCAAAAAGGCAGAAATTTCTTTTATTTTGGTACAAAATTGCAGAAATTGTTCTTATTTTGGGGCAAAAAGGTAGAAATTTCCCATATTTTGGGACAAAAATGCAGAAATTCCTATTATTTTGAGTTAAAAAGGCTGAAATTCCCCTTATTTGGGGGCAAAAAGGAAGAAAATTTCCTCATTTTGGGGCAAAATTGCAGAAATTTCACTTATTTCAGGGTAATAAGTCAGAAATTTTCCTTCTTCTGGGGCAAAAAAGACAGAAATTTCCTTTGTTTTGAAGGAAAAAAACAGAAATTACACTTATTTAGAGCAAAAAAAGCAGAAATTCCCCTTATTTTGGAGCAAAAATGAAGAAATTTCCCTTTTTTATGGCAAAAAGATATGCATTCTTATTATTTTTGGGCAAAAAGGCAGAAAATCCCCGTATTTTGGAGCAAAATTGCAGAAATTCCTTTAATTGTGGGGCAAAAAGGCAAAAATTCCCTATATATTGGGGCAAAAATACAGAAATTCCTCTTATTTGGAGGCAAAACTCAGAATTTTCACTTATTTTGGGGCAAAATTGCAGAAATTTCACTTATTTCAGAAAAAAAGCAGAAATTTTCTTATTTTGGCGCAAAAAGGCAGAAATTTCCCATATTTTGGGGCAAAAATGCAGAAATTCCCCTTATTTTGAGGTAAAAAGGCTGAAATTCCCTTTATTTGGGGGCAAAAAGGCAGAAATTTCCCTTATTTAGGGGCAAAATTGCAGAAATTTTACTTATTCAGGGTAATAAGTCAGAAATTTTCCTTATTTTGGGGCAAAAAGACAGAAATTCCCTTTGTTTGGGGGAAAAAACAGAAATTCCACTTATTTAGAGGCAAAAAAAAAAGAAATTCCCCTTATTTTGGAGCAAAAATGAAGAAATTTCCCTCTTTTATGGCAAAAGGTATGCATTCTTATTGTTTTCGGGCAAAAAGGCAGAAATTCCCCAAATTTTGGAGCAATATTGAAGAAATTCCCTTAATTGTGGGGCAAAAAGGCCGAAATTCCCTATATGTTGGGGCAAAAAGACAGAAATTCTCCTTATTTTGGGGCAAAACTTAGATATTTCCCTTATTTTGGGGCAAAATTGCAGAAAATTCACATATTTTGGGGCAAAATTACAAAATTTCACTTATTTCAGAAAAAAAAGCAGAAATTATCTATTTGGGGCAAAAAGTCAGAAATTTCTTTTATTTAGGTACAAAATTGCAGAATTTGTTCTTATTTTGGGGCAAAAGGGCAGAAATTTCCCATATTTTGGGGCAAAAATGCAGAAATTTCCCTTATTTTGAGGTAAAAATGCTGATATTTTCTTATTTGAGGGCAAAAAGTCAGAAATTTTCCTCATTTTGGGGCAAAATTGCAGAAATTTCACTTATTTCAGGGTAATAAGTCAGAAATTTTTCTTATTTTGGGACAAAAAAGACAGGAATTCCCTTTGTTTTGGGGGAAAAAGACAGAAATTCTACTTATTTAGAGGCAAAAAAGCAGAAATTCCCCTTATTTTGGAGCAAAAATGAAGAAATTTCTCTTTTTTATGGCAAAAAGGTATGCATTCTTCTTATTTTCGGGCAAAAAGGCAGAAATTCCCCGTATTTTGGAGCAAAATTGCAGAAATTCCCCTAATTGTGGGGCAAAAAGGCAGAAATTCCCTATATGTTGGGGCAAAAACAGAAATTCTCCTTATTTAGGGGCAAAACTAAGAAATTTCACTTATTTTGGGGCAAAATTGCAGAAATTTTTCTTATTTTGGGGCAAAATTGCAGAAATTTCACATATTTTGGGGCAAAATTGCAGAAATTTCACTTATTTCAGAAAAAAAAGGAGAAATTTTCTTTTTGGGGGCAAAAAGTCAGAAATTTTTTTTTAGGTACAAAATTGCAGAATTTGTTCTTATTTTGGGGCAAAAAGGCAGCAATTTCCCATATTTTGGGGCAAAATTGCAGAAATTCCGCTTATTTTGAGGTAAAAAGGCTGAAATTCCCCTTATTTGGGGGCAAAAATGCAGAAATTCCCCTTATTTTGGAACAAAACTCAGAAATTTCAAATATTTTGGAGCAAAATTGCAGAAATTTCACTAATTTCAGGGTAATAAGTCTGAAATTTTCCTTATTTTGGGGCAAAAAAGACAGAAATTCTCTTTGTTTTGGGGGAAAAAGACAGAAATTCCACTTATTTAGAGGCAAAAAATCAGAAATTCCCCTTATTTTGGAGAAAAATGAAGAAATTTCCTTTTTTATGGCAAAAAGGTATTCATCTTCTTATTTTCGGGCAAAAAGGCAGAAATTCCCTGTATTTTGAAGCAAAATTGCAGAAATTCCCCTAATTGTGGGGCAAAAAAACAGAAATACCATGTATGTTAGGGCAAAAAGACAGAAATTCTCCTTATTTTGGGGCAAAACTCAGAAATTCCACTTGTTTTGGGGCAAAATTCCAGAAATTTCCCTTATTTTGGGGCAAAGTTGCAAAAATTTTACTTATTTTAAAGCAAAATTGCAGAAATTTTACTTATTTCAGGAAAAAGGGCAGAAGTTTTCCTTATTTTGGGGCAAAAAGGCAGAAATTCCAAATATTTTGTGGCAAAAATGCAGAAGATCCTCTTATTTTGAGGTAAAAAGGCTGAAATTCCCCTTATTTGGGGGTAAAAAGGCAGAAATTTCCCTTATTTTGGGGCAAAATTGCAGAAATTTCACTTATGTCAGTAAAAAAAAGCAGAACTTTTCTTTTTTGGGGCAAAAAGTCAGAAATTTCTTTTATTTTGGTACAAAATTGCAGAAATTGTTCTTATTTTGGGGCAAAAACGCAGAAATTTCCTATATTTTGGGGCAAAAATGCAGAAATTCCCCTTATTTTGTGGAAAAAGGCTGAAATTCCTTTTATTTGGGGGCAAAAAGCAGAAATTTTTCTCATTTTGGGGCAAAATTGCAGATATTTCACTTATTTCAGGGTGATAAGCCAGAAATTTTCCTTATTTTGGGGCAAAAAAGACAGAAATTCCCTTTGTTTTGGGGAAAAAAGACAGAAATTACATTTATTTAGAGGCAAAAAAGCAGAAATTCCCCTTATTTTGGAGCAAAAATGAAGAAATTTCCCTTTTTTGGCAAAAAGGTATGCATTTTTCTTATTTTTGGGCAAAAAGGCAGAAATTCCCCGTATTTTGGATCAAAATTGCAGAAATTCTTTAATTGTAGCACAAAAAGGCAGAAATTCCCTATATATTATGGCAAAAATACAGAAATTCTCCTTATTTTGGGGCAAAACTCAGAATTTTCACTTATTTTGGGGCAAAATTGCAGAAATTTCACTTATTTCAGAAAAAAAGCAGAAATTTCACTTATTTGGGGGCAAAAAGGCAGAAATTTCTTTTATTTTGGTACAAAATTGCAGAAATTTTTATTATTTTGCGGCAAAAAGGCAAAAATTTCCCATATTTTGGGGCAAAAATGAAGAAATTCCCCTTATTTTGAGGTAAAAAGGCTGAAATTCCCTTTATTTGGGGGCAAAAAGGCAGAAATTTCCCCTATTTAGGGGCAAAATTGCAGAAATTTCACTTATTTCAGGATAATAAGTCAGAAATTTTTCTTATTTTGGGGCAAAAAAGACAGAAATTTTCTTTGTTTTGGGGGAAAAAACAGAAATTCCACTTATTTAGAAGCAAAAAAGCAGAAATTCCCCTTATTTTGGAGCACAAATGAAGAAATTTCCCTTTTTTATGGCAAAAAGTTATGCATTCTTCTTATTTTCGAACAAAAAGGCAGAAATTCCCCGTATTTTGGAGCAAAATTGCAGAAATTCCCCTAATTGTGGGGCAAAAAGGCAAAAATTCCCTATATATTGGGGCAAAATACAAAAATTCTCCTTATTTGGGGCAAAACTCAGAAATTTCACTTATTTTGGGGTAAAATTGCAGAAATTTCACTCATTTCAGAAAAAAAGCAGAAATTTAATTATTTTGGGGCAAAAAGGCAGAAATTTTTTTTATTTTGGTACAAAATTGCAGAAATTTTTCTTATTTTGGGCAAAAAGGCTGAAATTTCCCATATTTTGGGGCAAAAATGCAGAAATTCCCCTTATTTTGAGGTAAAAATGCTGAAATTCCTATTATTTGGGGGAAAAAAGGCAGAAATTCCTTTTATTTTGGGGCAAAACTCAGAAATTTCAATTATTTTGGGGAAAAATTTCAGAAATTTCCCTTATTTTGGGCCAAATTTCAGAAATTTCACTTATTTTGGGACAAAATTGCAGAAATTTCACTTATTTTGGGGCAAAATTGCAGAAATTTCACTTATTTCAGGAAAAAAGGCAGAAGTTTTCCTTATTTTGGAGCAAAAAGGCAGAAATTCCAAATATTTTGCGGCAAAAACGCAGAAATTCCCCTTATTTTTAGCTAAAAATGCTGAAATTCCCCTTATTTGGGAGCAAAAAGGCATAAATTTCCCTTATTTTGGGGCAAAACTGCAGAAATTTCACTTACTTCAGGGTAATAAGTCAGAAATTTTCCTTATTTTTGGGCAAAAAAGACGGAAATTCCCTTTGTTTTGGGGGAAAAAGACAGAAATTCCACTTATTAAGAGGCAAAAATGCAGAAATTCCCCTTATTTTGGAGCAAAAATGAAGAAATTTTCCTTTTTTATGGCAAAAAGATATGCATTCTTCTTGTTTTCGGGCAAAAAGGCAGAAATTCCCCGTATTTTGGAGCACAATTGCAGAAATTCCCCTAATTGTGGGGCAAAAAGGCAGAAATTCCCTATATGTTGGGGCAAAAAGACAGAAATTTTCCTTTTTTTGGGGCAAAACTCAGAAATTCCACTTATTTTTGGGCAAAATTCCAGAAATTTCCCTTATTTTGGGGCAAAACTCAGAATTTTCACTTATTTTGGGGCAAAATTGCAGAAATTTCACTTATTTCAGAAAAAAAGCAGAAATTTCACTTATTTTAGGGCAAAAAGGCAGAAATTTTTTTATTTTGATACAAAATTGCAGAAATTTTTCTTATTTTGGGACAAAGAGGCAGAAATTTCCCATATTTTGGGGCAAAAGTGCAGAAATTCCCCTTATTTTGAGGTAAAAAGGCTGAAATTCCCTTTATTTGGAGGCAAAAATGCAGAAATTTCTCTTATTTTGGTGCAAAATTGCAGAAATTTCACTTATTTCAGGGTAATAAGTCAGAAATTTTCCTTATTTTGGGGCAAAAAGACAGAAATTTCCTTTGTTATGGGGGAAAGAGACAGAAATTCCACTTATTTAGAGGCAAAAAAGCAGAAATTTCCCTTATTTTGGAGCAAAAATGAAGAAATTTCCCTTTTTTATGGCAAAAAGCTATGCATTCTTCTTATTTTCGGGCAAAAAGGCGAAAATTCCCCGTATTTTGGAGCACAATTGCAGAAATTCCCTTAATTGTGGGGCAAAAAGTCAGAAATTCCCTATATGTTGGGGCAAAAAGACAGAAATTCTCCTTATTTTGGGGCAAAACTCAGAAATTCCACTTATTTTGGGGCAAAATTCCAGAAATTTCCCTTATTTTGGGGCAAAACTCAGAAATTCCACTTATTTTTGGGCCAAATTACAGAATTTTCTTTTATTTTGGGGCAAAATTGCAGAAATTTCACTTATTTCAGGGTAATAAGCCAGAAATTTTCTTATTTTGGGGCAAAAAGGCAGAAATTTCTTTTATTTTAGTACAAAATTGCAGAAATTTTTCTTATTTTGGTCAAAAAGGCAGAAATTTCCCATATTTAGGGGCAAAAATGCAGAAATTCCCCTTATTTTGAGGTAAAAATTCTGAAATTCCTTTTATTTTGTGGCAAAAAGGCAGAAATTCCCCTTATTTTGGGGCGAAAAGCAAACATTTCCCTTATTTTGGAAAAAAATTTTAGAAATTTAACTTATTTCAGGGCAAAAAGTCAGAAATTCCCCTTATTTTGGGGCAAAAAGACAGAAATTTCTTTTGTTTTGGGGGAAAAAGACAGAAATTCCACTTACTAAGAGGCAAAAATCAGAAATTCCCCTTATTTTGGAGCAAAAATGAAGAAATTTCCCTTTTTTATGGCAAAAAGGTATGCATTCTTCTTGTTTTCGGGCAAAAAGGCAGAAATTCCCCGTTTTTTGGAGCAAAATTGCAGAAATTCCCCTAATTGTGGAGCAATAGGTAGAAATTTCCTATATGTTGGGGCAAAAAGGCAGAAATTCTCCTTATTTTAGGGCAAAACTCAGAAATTCCACTTATTTTGGAGCAAAATTCCAGAAATTTCTTTTATTTTGGGGCGAAATTGCAGAAATTTCACTTATTTTGGGGCAAAATTGCAGAAATTTCACTTATGTCAGTAAAAAAATGCAGAACTTTTCTTTTTTGGGGCAAAAAGTCAGAAATTTCTTTTATTTTGGTACAAAATTGCAGAAATTGTTCTTATTTTGGGGCAAAAACGCGGAATTTCCCATACTTTGGGGCAAAAATGCAGAAATTCCCCTTATTTTATGGTAAAAAGGCTGAAATTCCCCTTATTTGGGGGCAAATAGGCAGAAATTTTCCTCATTTTGTGGCAAAATTGCAGAAATTTCACGTATTTAAGGGTAATAAGTCAGAAATTTTCCTTATTTTGGGGCAAAAAAGACAGAAATTCCCTTTGTTTTGGGGGAAAAAGACAGAAATTCCACTTATTTAGAGGCAAAAATGCAGAAATTCTCCTTATTTTGGAGCAAAAATGAAGAAATTTCCCTTTTTTATGGCAAAAAGGTATGCATTTTTCTTATTTTGGGGCAAAGAGGCAGAAATTCCCCGTATTTGTAGCAAAATTGCAGAAATTCCTTTAATTGTGGGACAAAAAGGCAGAAATTCCCTATATATTAGGGCAAAAATACAGAAATTCTCCTTATTTTGGGGCAAAACTCAGAATTTTCACTTATTTTGGGGCAAAATTGCAGAAATTTCACTTATTTCAGAAAAAAAGGAGAAATTTCACTTATTTTTGGGCAAAAAAGGCAGAAATTTCTTTTATTTTGGTACAAAATTCCAGAAATTTTTCTTATTTTGGGGCAAAAATACAGAAATTTCCCATATTTTGGGGCAAAAATGCAGAAATTCCCCTTATTTTGAGGTATAAAGGCTGAAATTCCCCTTATTTGGGGGCAAAAAGGCAGAAATTTCCCTTATTTTGGTGCAAAATTGCAGAAATTTCACTTATTTCAGGGTAATAAGTCACAAATTTTCCTTATTTTGGGGCAAAAAAAAACAGAAATTCCCTTTGTTTTTGGGGGAAAAGACAGAAATTCCACTTATTTAGAGGCAAAAAAGCAGAAATTCCCCTGATTTTGGAGAAAAAATGAAGAAATTTCTTTTTTTATGGCAAAAACGTATGCATTCTTCTTGTTTTTGGGCAAAAAGGCAGAAATTCCCCATTTTTGGAGCAAAATTGCAGAAATTCCCCTAATTGTGGGGCAAAAAGGCAGAAATTCCCTATATGTTGGGGCAAAAAGACAGAAATTCTCCTTATTTTGGGGCAAAACTCAGAAATTCCACTTATTTTGGGGCAAAATTTCAGAAATTTCCCTTATTTTGGGGCAAAATTGCAGAAATTTCACTTATTTTGGGGCAAAATTGCAGAAATTTAACTTATGTCAGTAAAAAAGGCAGAACTTTTCTCTTTTGGGGCAAAAAGTCAGGAATTTCTTTTATTTTGTTACAAAATTGCAGAAATTGTGCTTATTTTGGGGCAAAAAGGCAGAAATTTCCCATATTTTGGGGCAAAAATGCAGAAATTTCCCTTATTTTGAGGTAAAAAGTCTGTAATTCCCTTTATTTGGGGGCAAAAAGGCAGAAATTTTCCTTATTTTGGGGCAAAATTCCAGAAATTTTCTTTATTTTGGGGCAAAATTGAACAAATCTCCCTTATTTTGTGGCAAAATTACAGAAATTTCACTTATTTCAGGGAAAAAACGCAGAAATTTCTCTTATTTTGGGGCAATAAGGCAGAAATTGCTTTTATTTTGGTACAAAATTGCAGAAATTTTCTTTATTTTGGGGCAAAATACAGAAATTTCCCATATTTTAGGGCAAAAAGCAGAGATTACCCTTATTATGAGGTAAAAATGCTGAAATTTCCCTTATTTGGGGGCAAAAAGACAGAAATTTCCCTAATTTTGTGGCAAAAAGGCAGAAATTTCCCTTATTTTGGGGCAAAATTGCAGATTTTTCACCTATTTCAGGGTAATAAGTCAGAAATTTTCCTTATTTTGGGGCAAAAAGATAGAAATTCCCTTTGTTTTGGGGGAAACAGACAGAAATTCCACTTATTTAGAGGCAAAAAAGCAGAAATTCCCCTTATTTTGGAGCAAAAATGAAGAAATTTCTCTTTTTTATGGCAAAAAGCTATGCATTCTTCTTATTTTCGGGCAAAAAGGCAGAAATTCCCCGTATTTTGGAGAAAAATTGCAGAAATTCCCTTAATTGTGGGGCAAAAACTCAGAAATTCCCTATATGTTGGGGCAAAAAGACAGAAATTCTTCTTATTTTGGGGCAAAACTCAGAAATTCCACTTATTTTGGGGCAAAATTCCAGAAATTTCCCTTATTTAGGGCAAAATTGCAGAAATTTCACTTATTTTGGGGCAAAATTGCAGAAATTTAACTTATTTCAGGGAAAAAAGTAGAAATTTTCTTATTTTGGGGCAAAAAGGCAGAAATTTTTTTTATTTTAGTACAAAATTGCAGAAATTTTTTTATTTTGGGCAAAAAGGCAGAAATTTCCCATATTTAGGGGCAAAAATGCAGAAATTCCCCTTATTTTGAGGTGAAAATTCTGAAATTCCCTTTATTTTGTGGCAAAAAGGCAGAAATTCCCCTTATTTTGGGGCAAAAAGCAGACATTTCCCTTATTTTGGAAAAAAATTTTAGAAATTTAACTTATTTCAGGGCAAAAAGTCAGAAATTCCCCTTATTTTGGGGCAAAAAGACAGAAATTTCCTTTGTTTTGGGGGAAAAAGACAGAAATTCCACTTATTAAGAGGCAAAAAAGCAGAAATTCCCCTTATTTTAAAGCAAAAATGAAGAAATTTCCCTTTTTTATGGCAAAAAGGTATGCCTTCTTCTTGTTTTCGGGCAAAAAGGCAGAAATTCCTCGTTTTTTGGAGCAAAATTGCAGAAATTCCCCTAATTGTGGGGCAAAAAGGCAGAAATTCCCTATATGTTGGGGCAAAAAGGCAGAAATTCTCCTTATTTTGGGGCAAAACTCAGAAATTCCACTTATTTTGGTGCAAAATTCCAGAAATTTCTTTTATTTTGGGGCGAAATTGCAGAAATTTCACTTATTTTGGGGCAAAATTGCAGAAATTTCACTTATGTCAGTAAAAAAAAGCAGAACTTTTCTTTTTTGGGGCAAAAAGTCAGAAATTTCTTTTATTTTGGTACAAAATTGCAGAAATTGTTCTTATTTTGAGGCAAAAACGTGGAAATTTCCCATACTTTGGGGCAAAAATGTAGAAATTCCCCTTATTTTGTGGTAAAAAGGCTGAAATTCCCCTTATTTGGGGGCAAAAAGGCAGAAATTTTCCTCATTTTGGGGCAAAATTTCAGAAATTTCACGTATTTCAGTGTAATAAGTCAAAAATTTTCCTTATTTTGGGGCAAAAAATACAGAAATTCCCTTTGTTTTGGGGGAAAAAGACAGAAATTCCACTTATTTAGAGGCAAAAAAGCAGAAATTCCCCTTATTTTGGAGCAAAAATGAAGAAATTTCCCTTTTTTCTGGCAAAAAGTTATGCATTTTTCTTATTTTCGGGCAAAAAGGCAGAAATTCCCCGTATTTGGAGCAAAATTGCAGAAATTCCTTTAATTGTGGGACAAAAAGGCAGAAATTCTCTATATATTAGGGCAAAAATACAGAAATTCTCCTTATCTTGGGGCAAAACTCAGAATTTTCACTTATTTTGGGGCAAAATTGCAGAAATTTCTCTTATTTCAGAAAAAAAGCAGAAATTTCACTTATTTTGGGGCAAAAAGGCAGAAATTTCTTTTATTTTGGTACAAAATTGCAGAAATTTTTCTTATTTTGGGGCAAAAAGGCAAAAATTTCCCATATTTTGGGGCAAAAATGCAGAAATTCCCCTTATTTTGAGGTATAAAGGCTGAAATTCCCTTTTTTTGGAGGCAAAAAGGCAGAAATTTCCCTTATTTAGGGGCAAAATTGCAGAAATTTCACTTATTTCAGGGTAATAAGTCAAAAATTTTCCTTATTTTGGGGCAAAAAAGACAGAAATTCCCTTTGCTTTAGGGTAAAAAAACAGAAATTACACTTATTTACAAGCAAAAAAGCAGAAATTCCCCTTATTTTGGAGCAAAAATGAAGAAATTTCACTTTTTTATGGCAAAAATGTATGCATTCTTCTTATTTTCAAGCAAAAAGGCAGAAATTCCTCGTATTTTGGAGCAATTTGCAGAAATTCTTCTAATTGTGGGGCAAAAAGGCAGAAATTCCCTATATGTTGTGGCAAAAAGACAGAAATTCTCCTTATTTTGGGGCAAAACTCAGAAATTTCCCTTATTTTGGGGCAAAATTGCAGAAATTTACTTATTTCAGAAAAAAAAGCAGAAATTTTCTTATTTTGGGGCAAAAAGGCAGAAATTTCTTTTATTTTGGTACAAAATTGCAGAAATTTTTCTTATTTTGGGCAAAAAGGCAGAAATTTCCCATATTTGGGGGCAAAAATGCATAAATTATCCTTATTTTGAGGTAAAAATGCTGAAATTCTCCTTATTTGAGGGCAAAAAGGCAGAAATTCCCTTATTTTAGGGCAAAACTCAGAAATTTCAATTATTTTGGGGCAAAATTGCAGAAATTTCACTTATTTCAGGGTAATAAGTCAGAAATTTTCCTTATTTTGGGGCAAAAAAGACAGAAATACCCTTTGTTTTGGGAGAAAAAGACAGAAATTCCACTTATTTAGAGGCAAAAAAGCAGAAATTCCCCTTATTTTGGAGCAAAAATGAAGAAATTTCCATTTTTTATGGCAAAACGGTATGCATTCTTCTTATTTTTGGTCAAAAAGGCAGAAAATCCCCGTGTTTTGGAGCAAAATTGCAGAAATTCCTTTAATTGTGAAGCAAAAAGGCAGAAATTCCCTATATGTTGGGGTAAAAACAGAAATTCCTCTTATTTTGGGGCAAATTCAGAAATTTCCCTTATTTTGGGGCAAAATTGCAGAAATTTCACATATTTTGGGGCAAAATTGCAGAAATTTCACTTATTTCAGAAAAAAAAAGCAGAAATTTTCTTTTTAGGAAAAAAGTCAGAAATTTCTTTTATTTTTGTACAAAATTGCAGAATTTGTTCTTTTTTTGGGGCAAAAAGGCAGAAATTTCCCATATTTTGGGGCAAAAATGCAGAAATTTTCCTTATTTTGAGGTAAAAAGGCTGATATTTTCCTTATTTGGAGGCAAAAAGGCAGAAATTTCCCTCCTTTTGGGGCAAAATTGCAGAAATTTCACTTATTTCAGGGTAATAAGTCAGAAATTTTCCTTATTTTGGGGCAAAAAAGACAGAAATTCCCTTTGTTTTGGGGGAAAAAGACAGAAATTCCACTTATTAAGAGGCAAAAAAGCAGAAATTCCCCTTATTTTGGAGCAAAAATAAAGAAATTTCCCTTTTTTATGGCCAAAAGTTATGCATTCTTCTTGTTTTCGGGCAAAAAGGCAAAAATTCCCCCTGTTTTGGAGCAAAATTGCAGAAATTCCCCTAATTGTGGGGCAAAAAGGCAGAAATTCCCTTTATGTTGGGGCAAAAAGACAGAAATTCTCCTTATTTTGGGGCAAAACTCAGAAATTTCACTTATTTTGGGGCAAAATTGCAGAAATTTCACTTATTTTGGGGCAAAATTGCAGATATTTCACTTATGTCAGTAAAAAAAAGCAGAACTTTTCTTTTTTGGGGCAAAAAGTCAGAAATTTCTTTTATTTTGTTACAAAATTGCAGAAATTGTTCTTATTTTGGGGCAAAAAGGCAGAAATTTCCCATATTTTGGGGCAAAAATGCAGAAATTTCCCTTATTTTGAGGTAAAAAGGCTGTAATTCCCTTTATTTGGGGGCAAAAAGGCAGAAATTTTCCTTATTTTGGGGTAAAATTCCAGAAATTTTCTTTATTTTGGGGCAAAATTAAACAAATCTCCCTTATTTTGTGGCAAAATTACAGAAATTTCACTTATTTCAGGGAAAAAAAGCAGAAATTTCTCTTATTTTGGGGCAAAAAGGCAGAAATTGCTTTTATTTTGGTACAAAATTGCAGAAATTTTCTTTATTTTGGGGCAAAATACAGAAATTTCCCATATTTTAGGGCAAAAAGCAGAGATTAACCTTATTATGAGGTAAAAAGGCTGAAATTTCCCTTATTTTGGGGCAAAAAGACTGAAATTTTCATAATTTTGTGGCAAAAAGGCAGAAATTTCCCTTATTTTGGGGCAAAATTGCAGAAATTTCACTTATTTCAGGGTAATAAGTCAGAAATTTTCCTTATTTTGGGGCAAAAAGACAGAAATTCCCTTTGTTTTGGGGGAAAGAGACAGAAATTCCACTTATTTAGAGGCAAAAAAGCAGAAATTCCCCTTATTTTGGAGCAAAAATGAAGAAATTTCCCTTTTTTATGGCAAAAAGCTATGCATTCTTCTTATTTTCGGGCAAAAAGGCAGAAATTCCCCGTATTTTGGAAAAAAATTGCAGAAATTCCCTTAATTGTAGGGCAAAAAGTCAGAAATTCCCTATATGTTGAGGCAAAAAGACAGAAATTCTTCTTATTTTGGGGCAAAACTCAGAAATTCCACTTATTTTGGGGCAAAATTCCAGAAATTTCCCTTATTTTGGGGCAAAATTGGAGAAATTTCACTTATTTTGGGGAAAAATCTCAGAAATTTAACTTATTTCAGGGAAAAAAGTAGAAATTTTCTTATTTTGGGGCAAAAAGGCAGAAATTTCTTTTATTTTAGTACAAAATTGCAGAAATTTTTCTTATTTTGGGCAAAAAGGCAGCAATTTCCCATATTTAGGGGCAAAAATGCAGAAATTCCCCTTATTTTGAGGTAAAAATTCTGAAATTCCCTTTATTTTGTGGCAAAAAGGCAGAAATTCCCCTTATTTTGGGGCAAAAAGCAGACATTTCCCTTATTTTGGAAAAAAATTTTAGAAATTTAACTTATTTCAGGGCAAAAAGTCAGAAATTCCCCTTATTTTGGGGCAAAAAGACAGAAATTCCCTTTGTTTTGGGGGAAAAAGACAGAAATTCCACTTATTAAGAGGCAAAAAAGCAGAAATTCCCCTTATTTTGGAGCAAAAATGAAGAAATTTCCCTTTTTTATGGCAAAAAGGTATGCATTCTTCTTGTTTTCGGGCAAAAAAGCAGAAATTCCCCGTTTTTTTGGAGCAAAATTGCAGAAATTCCCCTAATTGTGGGGCAAAAATGCAGAAATTCCCTATATGTTGGGGCAAAAAGGCAGAAATTCTCTTTATTTTGGGGCAAAACTCAGAAATTCCACTTATTTTGGTGCAAAATTGCAGAAATTTCACTTATGTCAGTAAAAAAAAGCAGAACTTTTCTTTTTTGGGGCAAAAAGTCAGAAATTTCTTTTATTTTGGTACAAAATTGCAGAAATTGTTCTTATTTTGGGGCAAAAACGCAGAAATTTCCCATACTTTGGGGCAAAAATGCAGAAATTCCCCTTATTTTGTGGTAAAAAGGCTGAAATTCCCTTTATTTGGGGGCAAAAAGGCAGAAATTTTCCTCATTTTGGGGCAAAATTGCAGAAACTTCACTTATTTCAGGGTAATAAGTCAGAAATTTTCCTTATTTTGGGGCAAAAAAGACAGAAATTCCTTTTGTTTTGGGGGAAAGAGACAGAAATTTCACTTATTGAGAGGCAAAAAAGCAGAAATTCCCCTTATTTTGGAGCAAAAATGAAGAAATTTCCCTTTTTTCTGGCAAAAAGGTATGCATTTTTCTTATTTTCGGGCAAAAAGGCAGAAATTCCCCGTATTTGGAGCAAAATTGCAGAAATTCCTTTAATTGTGGGACAAAAAGGCAGAAATTCCCAATTATTAGGGCAAAAATACAGAAATTCTCCTTATTTTGGGGCAAAACTCAGAATTTTCACTTATTTTGGGGCGAAATTGCAGAAATTTCACTTATTTTGGGGCAAAATTGCAGAAATTTCACTTATGTCAGTAAAAAAAAGCAGAACTTTTCTTTTTTGGGGCAAAAAGTCAGAAATTTCTTTTAATTTGGTACAAAATTGCAGAAATTTTTCTTATTTTGGGGCAAAAAGGCAGAAATTTCCCATATTTTGGGGCAAAAATGCAGAAATTCCCCTTATTTTGAGGTATAAAGGCTGAAATTTCCTTTATTTGGGGGCAAAAAGGCAGAAATTTCCCTTATTTAGGGGCAAAATTGCAGAAATTTCACTTATTTCAGGGTAATAAGTCAAAAACTTTCCTTATTTTGGGGCAAAAAAGACAGAAATTCCCTTTGCTTTGGGGTAAAAAAACAGAAATTCCACTTATTTACAAGCAAAAAAGCAGAAATTCCCCTTATTTTGGAGCAAAAATGAAGAAATTTCACTTTTTTATGGCAAAAAGGTATGCATTCTTCTTATTTTCGGGCAAAAAGGCAGAAATTCCCCGTATTTTGGAGCAATTTGCAGAAATTCTTCTAATTGTGGGGCAAAAAGGCAGAAATTCCCTATATGTTGGGGCAAAAAGACAGAAATTCTCCTTATTTTGGGGCAAAACTCAGAAATTTCACTTATTTTGGGGCAAAATTGCAGAAATTTCACTTATTTCAGAAAAAAAAGCAGAAATTTTCTTATTTTGGGATAAAAAGGCAGAAATTTCTTTTATTTTGGTACAAAATTGCAGAAATTTTTCTTATTTTGGGCAAAAAGGCAGAAATTTCCCATATTTGGGGGCAAAATGCTGAAATTATCCTTATTTTGAGGTAAAAATGCTGAAATTCTCCTTATTTGAGGGCAAAAAGGCAGAAATTCCCCTTATTTTAGGACAAAACTCAGAAATTTCAATTATTTTGGGGCAAAATTGCAGAAATTTCACTTATTTCAGGGTAATAAGTCAGAAATTTTCCTTATTTTGGGGCAAAAAAGACAGAAGTTCCCTTTGTTTTGGGGGAAAAAAACAGAAATTCCACTTATTTACAGGCAAAAAAGCAGAAATTCCCCTTATTTTGAGCAAAAAATGAAGAAATTTCCATTTTTTCTGGCAAAAAAGTATGCATTCTTCTTATTTTTGGTCAAAAAGGCAGAAAATCCCTGTGTTTTGGAGCAAAATTGCAGAAATTCCTTTAATTGTGGGGCAAAAAGTCAGAAATTCCCTATATGTTGGGGTAAAAACAGAAATTCCTCTTATTTTGGGGCAAAACTCAGAAATATCCCTTATTTTGGGGCAAAATTGCAGAAATTTTACATATTTTGGGGCAAAATTGCAGAAATTTCACTTATTTCAGAAAAAAAAAGCAGAAATTTTCTTTTTGGGAAAGAGTCAGAAATTTCTTTTATTTTTGTACAAAATTGCAGAATTTGTTCATGTTTTGGGGCAAAAAGGCAGAAATTTCCCATATTTTGGGGCAAAAATGCAGAAATTTCCCTTATTTTGAGGTAAAAAGGCTGATATTTTCCTTATTTGGAGGCAAAAAGGCAGAAATTTCCCTCCTTTGGGGCAAAATTGCAGAAATTTCACTTACTTCAGGGTAATAAGTCAGAAATTTTCCTTATTTTGGGGCAAAAAAGACAGAAATTCCCTTTGTTTTGGGGGAAAAAGACAGAAATTCCACTTATTAAGAGGCAAAAAAGCAGAAATTCCCCTTATTTTGGAGCAAAAATAAAGAAATTTCCCTTTTTTATGGCCTAAAGTTATGCATTCTTCTTGTTTTCGGGCAAAAAGGCAGAAATTCCCCCTGTTTTGGAGCAAAATTGCAGAAATTCCCCTAATTGTGGGGCAAAAAGGAAGAAATTCCCTATATGTTGGGACAAAAAGACAGAAATTCTCCTTATTTTGGGGCAAAACTCAGAAATTTCACTTATTTTGGGGCAAAATTGCAGAAATTTCACTTATTTCAGAATAAAAAGCAGAAATTTTCTTATTTTGGGGCAAAAAGGCAGAAATTTCTTTTATTTTGGTGCAAAATTGCAGAAATTTTTCTTATTTTGGGAAAAAGGCAGAAATATCTCATATTTTGGGGCAAAAATGCAGAATTTCCACTTATTTTAAGGTAAAAATGCTGAACTTCCCCTTATTTGGGTCAAAAAGGCAGAAATTTCCCTTATTTTGGAGCAAAACTTAGAAATTTCAATTATTTTGGGGCAAAATTGCAGAAATTTCACTTATTTCCAAAAAAAAAGCAGAAATTTTTTTATTTTGGGGCAAAAAGGCAGAAATTTCTTTTATTTTGGTACAAAATTGCAGAAATTGTTCTTATTTTGGGGCAAAATTGAAGAAATTTCCTTTATTTTGGGGCAAAATTTCAGAAATTTCACTTATTTCAGAAAAAATGCAGAAGTTTTCTTATTTTGGGGCCAAAAGGCAGAAATTTCTTTTATTTTGGTACAAAATTCCAGAAATTTTTCTTATTTTGGGGCAAAAGGCAAAAATTCCTTATATTTTTGTGCAAAAATGCAGAAATTCCCCATATTTTCAGGTAAAAAGGCTGAAATTCCCTTTATTTGGGGGCAAAAAGGCAGAAATTTTCCTTATATTGGGGCAAAATTCCAGAAAATTTTATTATTTTGGGGCAAAATTGCAGAAATCTCCCTTATTTTGTGGCAAAATTACAGAAATTTCACTTATTTCAGGGAAAAAATGCAGAAATTTCTCTTATTTTGGGGCAAAAAGGCAAAAATTGCTTTTATTTTGGTACAAAATTGCAGAAATTTTCTTTATTTTAGGGCAAAATACAGAAATTCCCCATATTTTAGGGCAAAAAGCAAAGATTACCCATATTATGAGGTAAAAAGGCTGAAATTTCCCTTATTTTGGGGCAAAAAGACAGAAATTTTCCTTATTTTGTGGCAAAAAGGAAGAAATTTCCCTTATTTTGGGGCAAAATTGCAGAAATTTCACTTATTTCAGGGTAATAAGTCAGAAATTTTTCTTATTTTGGGGCAAAAAAGACAGAAATTCCCTTTGTTTTGGGGGAAAGAGACAGAAATTCCACTTATTGAGAGGCAAAAAAGCAGAAATTCCCCTTATTTTGGAGCAAAAATGAAGAAATTTCCTTTTTTTATGGCAAAAAGCTATGCATTCTTCTTATTTTCGGGCAAAATGGCAGAAATTCCCCGTATTTTGGAGCAAAATTGCAGAAATTCCCTTAATTGTGGGGCCAAAATCAAAATTTACAATATGTTGGGGCAAAAAGACAGAAAATCTCATTATTTTGGGGCAAAACTCAGAAATTCCACTTATTTTGGGGCAAAATTCCAGAAATTTCCCTTATTATGGGGCAAAATTGCAGAAATTTCACTTATTTTGGGGCAAAATTGCAGAAATTTAACTTATTTCAGGGAAAAAAAGTAGAAATTTTTTATTTTGGGGCAAAAAGGCAGAAATTTCTTTTATTTTGGTACAAAATTGCAGAAATTTTTTTTATTTTGGGCAAAAAGGTAGAAATTTCCCATATTTAGGGGCAAAAATGCAGAAATTCCCCTTATTTTGAGGTAAAAATTCTGAAATTCCCCTTTTTTTGTGGCAAAAAGGCAGAAATTCCCCTTATTTTGGGGCAAAAAGCAGACATTTCCCTTATTTTGGGGAAAAATTTTAGAAATTTAACTTATTTCAGGGCAAAAAGTCAGAAATTCCCCTTATTTAGGGGCAAAAAGACAGAAATTTGGTTTATTTTTGGGGAAAAGGGAGAAATTGCACTTCTTTTGTGTCAAAAAGGCGGAAACTTCCCTTATTTTGGGGTAAAAATGAAGAAATTTCGCTGTTTTATGGCAAAAAGATATACATTCCCTTTATTATTGGGGAAAAAAGGCAGAAATTCCCCGTATTTTGGAGCAAAATTGCAGAAATTCCCCTAATTTTTGGGCAAAAACGCAGAACTTCCCCTTATTTTGGGGTAAAACTGCAGAAATTTCACTTATTTCGCGGCAAAATGGCAGAAATTCCGTTTATTTTCGGCGAAATAGGCAGAAAATCCCCGTATTTTGGAGCAAAATTGCAGAAATTCACCTAATTTGGGGTAAAACATGCAGTAATTTTCTTTATTTTGGGGCAAAAATGCAGAAATTCCCCTTATTTGGGGGCAAAAGGCAGAAATTTCCTTTATTTTAGGGCAAAATTGCAGAAATTTCCCTTATTTGGGGACAAAAAACAGAAATTCCCTTTCTTTTGTGGCAAAATTGCAGAAAATTCCTTTATTATGGGGAAAAATTGCAGAAATTTCTTTTATTTTAAGGCAAAATTGCAGAAATTTCACTTATTTCAGGAAAAAAGGCAGAAGTTTTCCTTATTTTGGGGCAAAAAGTCAGAAATTCCAAATATTTTGTGGCAAAAATGCAGAAATTCCCTTTATTTTGAGGTAAAAAGGCTGAAATTCCCCTTATTTTGGAAAAAAAAGGCAGAAATTTCCCTTATTTTGGGGCAAAATTGCAGAAATTTCACTTACTTCTGGGAAACAAGTCAGAAATTTTCCTTATTTTGGGGCAAAAAAGACAGAAATTCCCTTTGTATTGGGGGAAAAAGACAGAAATTCCACTTATTAAGAGGCAAAAATGCAGAAATTCTCATTTGGGGGCAAAAGGCAGAAATTTCCCTTATTTTGGGGCAAAATTGCAGAAATTTCACTTACTTCAGGGTAATAAGTCAGAAATTTTCCTTATTTTGGGGCAAAAAAGACATAAATTCCCTTTGTTTTGGGGGAAAAAGACAGAAATTCCACTTATTAAGAGGCAAAATCAGAAATTCCCCTTATTTTGGAGCAAAAATGAAGAAATTTCCCTTTTTTATGAGAAAAAGGTATGCATTCTTCTTATTTTTCGGGCAAAAAGTCAGAAATTCCCTCTGTTTTGAAGCAAAATTGCAGAAATTCCACTAATTGTGGGGCAAAAAGGCAGAAATTCCCTATATGTTGGGGCAAAAAGACAGAAATTTCACTTATTTTGGGGCAAAACTCAGAAATTCCACTTATTTTGGGGCAAAATTCCAGAAATTTCTCTTATTTTGGGGCGAAATTGCAGAAATTTCACTTATTTTGGGGCAAAATTGCAGAAATTTCACTTATGTCAGTAAAAAAAAGCAGAACTTTTCTTTTTTGGGGCAAAAAGTCAGATATTTCTTTTATTTTGGTACAAAATTGCAGAAATTGTTCTTATTTGGGGGCAAAAACGCAGAAATTTCCCATATTTTGGGGAAAAAATGCAGAAATTCCTTTTATTTTGTGGTAAAAAGGCTGAAATTTCTTTTATTTGGGGGCAAAAAGGCAGAAATTTTCCTCATTTTGGGGCAAAATTGCAGAAATTTCACTTATTTCAGGGTAATAAGTCAGAAATTTTCCTTATTTTGGGGCAAAAAAGACAGAAATTCCCTTTGTTTTGGGGGAAAAAGACAGAAATTCCACTTATTTAGAGACAAAAAAGCAGAAATTCCCCTTATTTTGGAGCAAAAATGAAGAAATTTTCCTTTTTTATGGCAAAAAGGTATGCATTTTTCTTATTTTCAGGCAAAAAGGCAGAAATTCCCCGTATTGGGAGCAAAATTGCAGAAATTCCTTCAATTGTGGGACAAAAAGGCAGAAATTCCCTATTTATTAGGGCAAAAATAGAGAAATTCTCCTTATTTTGTGGCAAAACTCAGAATTTTCACTTATTTTGGGGCAAAATTGCAGAAATTTCACTTATTTCAGAAAAAAAGCAGAAATTTCACTTATTTTGGGGCAAAAAGGCAGAAAAATCTTTTATTTTGGTACAAAATTGCAGAAATTTTTCTTATTTTGGGGCAAAAAGGCAGAAATTTCCCATATTTTGGGGCAAAAATGCGGAAATTCCTCTTATTTTGAGTTAAAAAGGCTGAAATTCCCCTTATTTGGAGGCAAAAAGGCAGAAATTTCCCTTATTTAGGGGCAAAATTGCAGAAATTTCACTTATTTCAGGGTAATAAGTCAGAAATTTTCCTTATTTTGGGGCAAAAAAGACAGAAATTCCCTTTGCTTTGGGGTAAAAAAACAGAAATTCCACTTATTTACAAGCAAAAAAGCAGAAATTCCCCTTATTTTGGAGCAAAAATAAAGAAATTTCCCTTTTTTATGGCAAAAAGGTATGCATTCTTCTTATTTTCGGGCAAAAAGGCAAAAATTCCCCGTATTTTGGAGCAAAATTGCAGAAATTCCCCTAATTGTGGGGCAAAAAGGCAGAAATTCCCTATATGTTGGGGCAAAAAGACAGAAACTTTCCTTATTTTAGGGCAACACTCAGAAATTTCACTTATTTTGGGGCAAAATTGCAGAAATTTCACTTACTTCAGGGTAATAAGTCAGAAATTTTCCTTATTTTGGGGCAAAAAAGACATAAATTCCCTTTGTTTTGGGGGAAAAAGACAGAAATTCCACTTATTAAGAGGCAAAATCAGAAATTCCCCTTATTTTGGAGCAAAAATGAAGAAATTTCCCTTTTTTATGGCAAAAAGGTATGCATTCTTCTTATTTTTCGGGCAAAAAGTCAGAAATTCCCTCTGTTTTGGAGCAAAATTGCAGAAATTCCCCTAATTGTGGGGCAAAAAGGCAGAAATTCCCTATATGTTGGGGCAAAAAGACAAAAATTTCACTTATTTTGGGGCAAAACTCAGAAATTCCACTTATTTTGGGGCAAAATTCCAGAAATTTCTCTTATTTTGGGGCGAAATTGCAGAAATTTCACTTATTTTGGGGCAAAATTGCAGAAATTTCACTTATGTCAGTAAAAAAAAGCAGAACTTTTCTTTTTTGGGGCAAAAAGTCAGATATTTCTTTTATTTTGGTACAAAATTGCAGAAATTGTTCTTATTTGGGGGCAAAAACGCAGAAATTTCCCATATTTTGGGGAAAAAATGCAGAAATTCCTTTTATTTTGTGGTAAAAAGGCTGAAATTTCTTTTATTTGGGGGCAAAAAGGCAGAAATTTTCCTCATTTTGGGGCAAAATTGCAGAAATTTCACTTATTTCAGGGTAATAAGTCAGAAATTTTCCTTATTTTGGGGCAAAAAAGACAGAAATTCCCTTTGTTTTGGGGGAAAAAGACAGAAATTCCACTTATTTAGAGACAAAAAAGCAGAAATTCCCCTTATTTTGGAGCAAAAATGAAGAAATTTTCCTTTTTTATGGCAAAAAGGTATGCATTTTTCTTATTTTCAGGCAAAAAGGCAGAAATTCCCCGTATTGGGAGCAAAATTGCAGAAATTCCTTCAATTGTGGGAAAAAAGGCAGAAAATCTCTATTTATTAGGGCAAAAATAGAGAAATTCTCCTTATTTTGTGGCAAAACTCAGAATTTTCAATTATTTTGGGGCAAAATTGCAGAAATTTCACTTATTTCAGAAAAAAAGCAGAAATTTCACTTATTTTGGGGCAAAAAGGCAGAAATTTCTTTTATTTTGGTACAAAATTGCAGAAATTTTTCTTATTTTGGGGGAAAAGGCAGAAATTTCCCATATTTTGGGGCAAAAATGAGGAAATTCCTCTTATTTTGAGGTATAAAGGCTGAAAATCCCTTTATTTGAGGGCAAAAAGGCAGAAATTTCCCTTATTTAGGGGCAAAATTGCAGAAATTTCACTTATTTCAGGGTAATAAGTCAGAAATTTCACTTATTTTGGGGCAAAACTCAGAAATTTCACTTATTTTAGGGCAAAATTGCAGAAATTTCACTTATTTCAGAAAAAAAGCAGAAATTTTCTTATTTTGGGGCAAAAAGGCAGAAATTTCTTTAATTTTGGTAGAAAATTGCAGAAATTGTTCTCATTTTGGATCAAAAAGGCAGAAATTTCCCATATTTTGGGGCAAAAATGCAGAAAATCCTATTATTTTGAGTTAAAAAAGCTGAAATTCCCCTTATTTGGGGACAAAAAGGCAGAAATTTTCCTCATTTTGGGGCAAAATTGCAGAAATTTCACTTATTTTAGGTTAATAATTCAGAAATTTTCCTTATTTTGGGGCAAAAGAGACAGAAATTCCCTTTGTTTTGGGGGAAAAAAACAGAAATTCCACTTATTTAGAGCAAAAAAAGCAGAAATTCCCCTTATTTTGGAGCAAAAATGAAGAAATTTCCCTTGTTTATGGCAAAAAGATATGCATTCTTTTTATTTTCGGGCAAAAAGGCAGAAAATCCCCGTATTTTGGAGCAAAATTGCAGAAATTCCTTTAATTGTGGGGCAAAAAGGCAGAAATTCCCTATATATTGGGGCAAAAATACAGAAAATCTCCTTATTTGGGGGCAAAACACAGAATTTTCACTTATTTTAAGGCAAAATTGCAGAAATTTCACTTATTTCAGGAAAAAAGGCAGAAGTTTTCCTTATTTGGGGGCAAAATGTCAGAAATTCCAAATATTTTGTGGCAAAAATGCAGAAATTCCCCTTATTTTGAGGAAAAAAGGCTTAAATTCCCCTTATTTCGGGGAAAAAAGGCAGAAATTTCCCTTATTTTGGGGCAAAATTGCAGAAATTTCACTTACTTCTGGGTAACAAGTCAGAAATTTTCCTTATTTTGGGGCAAAAAAGACAGAAATTCCCTTTGTATTGGAGGAAAAAGACAGAAATTCCACTTATTAAGAGGCAAAAAAGCAGAAATTCCCCTTATTTTGGAGCAAAAATGAAGAAATTTTTTTTATGGCAAAAAGGTATGCATTCTTCTTATTTTCGGGCAAAAAGGCAGAAATTCCCCGTATTTTGGAGCAAAATTGCAGAAATTCCCCTAATTGTGGGGCAAAAAGGCAGAAATTCCCTATATTTTGGGGCAAAAAGACAGAAATTCTTTTTATTATGAGACAAAACTCAGAAATTTCACTTATTTTGGGGCAAAATTGCAGAAATTTCACATATTTTGGGGCAAAATTGCTGAAATTCCCCTTATTTTGAGGTAAAAATTTTGAAATTCACCTTATTTTGTGGCAAAAAGGCAGAAATTCCTTTTATTTTGGGGCAAAAAGCAGATATTTCCCTTATTTTGGGGAAAAATTTTAGAAATTTAACTTATTTCAGGACAAAAAGTCAGAAATTCTCCTTATTTTTGGGCAAAAAGACAGAAATTCGGTTTATTTTTGGGGGAAATGGAGAAATTGCACTTCTTTTGAGTCAAAAATGCAGAAAATTCCCTTATTTTGGGGTAAAAATGCAAAAATTTCCCTTTTTTATGGCAAAAAGATATACATTCCCTTTATTATTGGGGAAAAAAGGCAGAAATTCCCCGTATTTTGGAGCAAAATTGCAGAAATTCCCCTAATTTTTGGGCAAAAACGCAGAACTTCCCCTTATTTTGGGGTAAAACTGCAGAAATTTCACTTATTTCGCGGCAAAATGGCAGAAATTCCGTTTATTTTCGGCGAAATAGGAAGAAAATCCTCGTATTTTGGAGCAAAATTGCAGAAATTCACCTAATTTGGGGTAAAACATGCAGTAATTTTCTTTATTTTGGGGCAAAAATGCAGAAATTCCCCTTATTTGGGGGCAAAAGGCAGAAATATCCCTTATTTTAGGGCAAAATTGCAGAAATTTCCCTTATTTGGGGACAAAAAACAGAAATTCCCTTTCTTTTGGGGCAAAATTGCAGAAAATTCCTTTATTATGGGGAAAAATTGCAGAAATTTCTTTTATTTTAAGGCAAAATTGCAGAAATTTCACTTATTTAAGGAAAAAAGGCAGAAGTTTTCCTTATTTTGGGGCAAAAAGGCAGAAATTCCAAATATTTTGTGGCAAAAATGCAGAAATTCCCCTTATTTTGAGGTAAAAAGGCTGAAATTCCCCTTATTTCGGGGAAAAAGGCAGAAATTTCCCTTATTTTGGGGCAAAATTGCAGAAATTTCACTTACTTCTGGGAAACAAGTCAGAAATTTTCCTTATTTTGGGGCAAAAAAGACAGAAATTCCCTTTGTATTGTGGGAAAAAGACAGAAATTCCACTTATTAAGAGGCAAAAATGCAGAAATTCTCTTTATTTGGGGGCAATAGGCAGAAATTTACCTTATTTTGGGGCAAAATTGCAGAAATTTCACTTACTTCAGGGGAATAAGTCAGAAATTTTTTTTATTTTGGGGCAAAAAAGACATAAATTCCCTTTATTTTGGGGGAAAAAGACAGAAATTCCACTTATTAAGAGGCAAAAAAGCAGAAATTCCCCTTATTTTGGAGCAAAAATGAAGAAATTTCCTTTTTTTATGGCAAAAAGGTATGCATTCTTCTTATTTTTCGGGCAAAAAGTCAGAAATTCCCTCTGTTTTGAAGCAAAATTGCAGAAATTCCCCTAATTGTGGGGAAAAAAGGCAGAAATTCCCTATGTGTTGGGGCAAAAAGACAGAAATTTCACTTATTTTGGGGCAAAACTCAGAAATTCCACTTATTTTGGGGCAAAATTCCAGAAATTTCCCTTATTTTGGGGCAAAATTGCAGAACTTTCACTTATTTTGGGGCAAAATTGCAGAAATTTAACTTATTTCAGGGAAAAAAAGTAGAAATTTTCTATTTTGGGGCAAAAAGGCAGAAATTTCTTTTATTTTGGTACAAAATTGCAGAAATTTTTCTTATTTTGGGCAAAAAGGCAGAAATTTCCCATATTTAGGGGCAAAAATGCAGAAATTCCCCTTATTTTGAGGTAAAAATTCTGAAATTCCCCTTATTTTGTGGCAAAAAGGCAGAAATTCCCCTTAATTTGGGGCAAAAAGCAGACATTTCCCTTATTTTGGGGAAAAATTTTAGAAATTTAACTTATTTCAGGGCAAAAAGTCAGAAATTCCCCTATTTTGGGGCAAAAAGACAGAAATTTGGTTTATTTTTGGGGAAAAGGGAGAAATTGCACTTCTTTTGAGTCAAAAAGGTGGAAACTTCCCTTATTTTGGGGTAAAAATGAAGAAATTTCGCTGTTTTATGGCAAAAAGATATACATTCCCTTTATTATTGGGGAAAAAAGGCAGAAATTCCCCGTATTTTGGAGCAAAATTGCAGAAATTCCCCTAATTTTTGGGCAAAAACGCAGAACTTCCCCTTATTTTGGGGTAAAACTGCAGAAATTTCACTTATTTCGCGGCAAAATGGCAGAAATTCCGTTTATTTTCGGCGAAATAGGAAGAAAATCCTCGTATTTTGGAGCAAAATTGCAGAAATTCACCTAATTTGGGGTAAAACATGCAGTAATTTTCTTTATTTTGGGGCAAAAATGCAGAAATTCCCCTTATTTGGGGGCAAAAGGCAGAAATATCCCTTATTTTAGGGCAAAATTGCAGAAATTTCCCTTATTTGGGGACAAAAAACAGAAATTCCCTTTCTTTTGGGGCAAAATTGCAGAAAATTCCTTTATTATGGGGAAAAATTGCAGAAATTTCTTTTATTTTAAGGCAAAATTGCAGAAATTTCACTTATTTAAGGAAAAAAGGCAGAAGTTTTCCTTATTTTGGGGCAAAAAGGCAGAAATTCCAAATATTTTGTGGCAAAAATGCAGAAATTCCCCTTATTTTGAGGTAAAAAGGCTGAAATTCCCCTTATTTCGGGGAAAAAAGGCAGAAATTTCCCTTATTTTGGGGCAAAATTGCAGAAATTTCACTTACTTCTGGGAAACAAGTCAGAAATTTTCCTTATTTTGGGGCAAAAAAGACAGAAATTCCCTTTGTATTGGGGGAAAAAGACAGATATTCCACTTATTAAGAGGCAAAAATGCAGAAATTCTCCTTATTTGGGGGCAAAAGGGAGAAATTTCCCTTATTTTGGGGCAAAATTGCAGAAATTTCACTTACTTCAGGGTAATAAGTCAGAAATTTTCCTTATTTTAGGGCAAAAAAGACATAAATTCCTTTTGTTTTGGGGGAAAAAGACAAAAATTCCACTTATTAAGAGGCAAAAAAGCTGAAATTCCCCTTATTTTGGAGCAAAAATGAAGAAATTTCCCTTTTTTATGGCAAAAAGGTATGCATTCTTCTTATTTTTCGGGCAAAAAGTCAGAAATTCCCTCTCTTTTGGAGCAAAATTGCAGAAATTCCCCTAATTGTGGGGCAAAAAGGCAGAAATTCCCTATATGTTGGGGCAAAAAGACAGAAATTTCACTTATTTTGGGGCAAAACTCAGAAATTCCACTTATTTTGGGGCAAAATTCCAGAAATTTCTCTTATTTTGGGGTGAAATTGAAGAAATTTCACTTATTTTGGGGCAAAATTGCAGAAATTTCACTTATGTCAGTAAAAAAGAGCAGAACTTTTCTTTTTTGTGGCAAAAAGTCAGATATTTTTTTTTTTTTGGTACAAAATTGCAGAAATTGTTCTTATTTAGGGGGAAAAAACGCAGAAATTTCCCATATTTTGGGGCAAAAATGCAGAAATTCCCCTTATTTTGTGGTAAAAAGGCTGAAATTTCTTTTATTTGGGGGCAAAAAGGCAGAAATTTTCCTCATTTTGGGGCAAAATTGCAGAAATTTCACTTATTTCAGGGTAATAAGTCAGAAATTTTTCTTATTTTGGGGCAAAAAAGACAGAAATTCCCTTTGTTTTGGGGGAAAAAGACAGAAATTCCACTTATTTAGAGGCAAAAAAGCAGAATATCCCCTTATTTTGAAGCAAAAATGAAGAAATTTTCCTTTTTTATGGCAAAAATATATGCATTTTTCTTATTTTCGGGCAAAAAGGCAGAAATTCCCCGTATTGGGAGCAAAATTGCAGAAATTCTTTCAATTGTGGGACTAAAAAGCAGAAATTCCCTATATATTAGGGCAAAAATAGAGAAATTCTCCTTATTTTGGAGCAAAACTCAGATTTTTCACTTATTTTGGGGCAAAATTGCAGAAATTTCATTATTTCAGAAAAAAAGCAGAAATTTCACTTATTTTGGGGCAAAAAGGCAGAAATTTCTTTTATTTTGGTACAAAATTGCAGAAATTTTTCTTATTTTGGAGCAAAAAGGCAGAAATTTCCCATATTTTGGGGCAAAAATGCAGAAATTCCTCTTATTTTGAGGTATAAAGGCTGAAAATCCCTTTATTTGAGGGCAAAAAGGCAGAAATTTCCCTTATTTAGGGACAAAATTGAAGAAATTTCACTTATTTCAGGGTAATAAGTCAGAAATTTTCCTTATTTTGGGGCAAAAAAGACAGAAATTCCCTTTGTTTTGGGGGAAAAAGACAGAAATTCCACTTATTTAGAGGCAAAAAAGCAGAATATCCCCTTATTTTGAAGCAAAAATGAAGAAATTTTCCTTTTTTATGGCAAAAAGGTATGCATTTTTCTTATTTTCGGGCAAAAAGGCAGAAATTCCCCGTATTGGGAGCAAAATTGCAGAAATTCTTTCAATTGTGGGACTAAAAGGCAGAAATTCCCTATATATTAGGGCAAAAATAGAGAAATTCTCCTTATTTTGGGGCAAAACTCAGATTTTTCACTTATTTTGGGGCAAAATTGCAGAAATTTCATTATTTCAGAAAAAAAGCAGAAATTTCACTTATTTTGGGGCAAAAAGGCAGAAATTTCTTTTATTTTGGTACAAAATTGCAGAAATTTTTCTTATTTTGGGGCAAAAAGGCAGAAATTTCCCATATTTTGGGGCAAAAATGCAGAAATTCCTCTTATTTTGAGGTATAAAGGCTGAAAATCCCTTTATTTGAGGGCAAAAAGGCAGAAATTTCCCTTATTTAGGGACAAAATTGAAGAAATTTCACTTATTTCAGGGTAATAAGTCAGAAATTTTCCTTATTTTGGGGCAAAAAAGACAGAAATTCCCTTTGCTTTGGGGTAAAAAAACAGAAATTCCACTTATTTACAAGCAAAAAAGCAGAAATTCCCCTTATTTGGAGCAAAAATAAAGAAATTTCCCTTTTTTATGGCAAAAAGGTATGCATTCTTCTTATTTTCGGGCAAAAAGTCAGAAATTCCCCGTATTTTGGAGCAAAATTGCAGAAATTCCCCTAATTGTGGGGCAAAAAGGCAGAAATTTCCTATATGTAGGGGCAAAAAGACAGAAATTTTCCTTATTTTGGGGCAACACTCAGAAATTTCACTTATTTTGGGGCAAAATTGCAGAAATTTCACTTACTTCAGGGTAATAAGTCAGAAATTTTCCTTATTTTGGGGCAAAAAATACATAAATTCCCTTTGTTTTGGGGGAAAAAGACAGAAATTCCACTTATTAAGAGGCAAAAAAGCAGAAATTCCCCT